>NW_026068067.1:1004426-1106588 GCF_014885135.2 Alexandromys fortis | reverse complement strand
TTCTTTTTTTTTTTTTTTTTTGATTTTTGAGACAGGGTTTCTCCGTAGCTTTTGGTTCCTGTCCTGGAACTAGCTGGAACTAGACCAGGCTGGCCTCGAACTCACAGAGATCTGCCTGTCTCTGCCTCCCGAGTGCTGGGATTAAAGGCGTGCGCCACCATCTTCCGGCTTAAAGTAATCTTCAGTAACAGTGTTTTGTCATGCAAGCAGGAGGAGCAGTGTTTGATTTCCAGCATCCATATAAAAAAGCCAGGGGAATGGGGACATATTTAAGTGGTTAAGAGCACCGATTTTTCTATTCCTGATGATCCAAGGTTCAATTCCCAGCACGCACATGGCAGCTCACAACCATCCTCCAGTTTCAGGGGATCCGATACCCTCTTCTGGCCTCCAAAGGCCAGACATGACGCACAGACAGAGGTGCAGGCAAGAGACCCAAACACATACAATAACTATGTTGATTTAAAAAAAAAAATTAAGCTGTGTGTGATAGCATGCACTTGTAATCTCAGCACTCGGAAGGTGGAGACAGGAGGATTCCTAGGGGTTTGCTGGCTGGCTAGCCTAGCCTAATTATTGAGTCCCAGATCTCCGTGAGACTATCTAAAAATAAAGGAATACAGACAAGTCCTAAGGGGCAGAAGCTGTTGTGGGATATTTGCGCCCTGTGAGAGAATGAACTGCTGTGATTGGCGTAATAAAAAGCTGAATGGCCAATAGCTAGGCAGGAGGTATGGGCGGGCCTTCGGGGGACGGGGGAGTGGCTAGGAGATGAATCTAGGGGTGCCTGAGACGCCAACGAGACATGGAGGGAGTTGGACACACAGAATGAAAGAAAGGTAAAAAGGCAAACACAGATTAATATAAATGGGTTCATTTAAGTTATAAGTGGTAGGGGGACAAGCCTAGGCTAAGGCTGAGAGCTTTCATAATAAATAGTCTGGTAGGTACTAATAAATAATAAATAGGGGCCGGGCGGTGGTGGCGCATGCCTTTAATCCCAGCACTCGGGAGGCAGAGGCAGGCGAATCTCTGTGAGTTCGAGACCAGCCTGGTCTACAAAAGCTAGTTCCAGGACAGGCTCCAAAACCACAGAGAAATCCTGTCTCGAAAAACCAATAAATAAATAAATAATAAATAGGCTGGGGGGACCGAGAAAGACTCATTACAAACACCCAAGGTTGACTTCTTGCCTACACACACATATGCCACCCCCTTCCTCCCACAGAACAGACCAAAGAAATAAAAGGCAAAAAAAAAAATTACTTCAAAAGGGAAGATTTGTGTTACCGTTATGCAACAAAAATGTTCCCTAACAGCACATGCTAATATCTGAGAAAGAGATGAGAGGCCTTTGGGGGAAACAAGATGCCAAGCCGGGACACAGGCTCAGAGAATTCAGCATTTGGGTTCTGAAATGAAGACAAGGAACACAATCATCTTTTGTGTCTCAGGCCTAATTAGCATATTTGAGGCTTGGGATTTAAAAAGTCCTATTCAGAAGGAGAATTTGCACTTCGTTATAGCAAATGTTCAGTTGGAGTCTATCATCTCCATCCAGCTGTGAGCTGTATTTGTGAAACAGCTGTGCAGAGAGAGAGAGAGAGAGAGAGAGAGAGAGAGAGAGAGAGAGAGAGATGACAAATGGTTTGTTTGTTTATTGATTGATTGATTGGTTTTTCGAGACAGGGTTTCTCTGTGTAGCATTGGAGCCTGTACTAGAACTCACTCTGTAGACCAGGCTGGCCTCGAACTCACAGAGATCAGCTTGCTGGGATTAAAGGTGTGCATCACCACCGCCCAGCTGAGAAATGATTTATTAATTGGTACACTGTATCACACAACACAGGCTGGGAACAAAACTGTGACTCAGAGTCCTAAGTTCCCGAGCAGTATTTGTGAATCAAACTTCACGGGGGACGGTCCATAAAAGTAATTATTTATTCATCAGCTCTCCTTGAAACTCTAAACCAGCCTCAAAACAAACCAAACTCCATCCTGCGAGCGTCAGGAACTTGGAAGCTGATTGGGGTGGGGTGGGGACCGTGAAAGAGACGACTAAAGGGGGCGTTTCCAGTCCATCTGTCCCAGACACTCTAGGAATCTGCTTGCATTCCCAATGTTCCGCCTCCCTGGCTAGAGCTGGTCTCTGTTTTAAGCAGCACATACTGGTCTTTGCACAGGTAGTTACGTATTTACTCGGGACTTGCTGTGTAATCATTACCCTATCAGGCCCTGTTACCAAATATGAGGTCACAGCAACAGCAGGGACTTATCTAGACCTTGTCCCATGCCAATCAAGGTCCTAAGCATATTAAATCAAACTTGTGTCACAAGAATCTTAAGAGGGGGGAGGCTGATAGCTCCCATTCACACAGAGAAGTTTGATACTCTGTCAAGGTCATCCATTCTTACCTGGGAAAGCTGGTATTGGAACGAAATGATTTCTGCTACGGTCCACACTCTCAACCACGTGATATGCTATATGCTTCTTCTTAAGACAGAATGCCATCATCCCTGGCATGGTCCCGTCTGATACATATGCCTGGTTTTCTACCTACCTCCTTGTTCAGTAGATTCCGAAGGAGCTGGGTTCTCCATTGCCACTCACAGCAGTGTAGCAGTGGACAAGACTCCAGCTGATCAGTGTGCCAGCTGTCCCCGACCTTGAAATTGTCTCGGGATGGAATTCTGACCCAACGAGAGCCAGAAATTATAAGGAGCTGCTGCTTAGGCTTCCGAGAAGAGGAAAGTTTGTTGTCTTTTCTCAGAGTTTTCAGCCTACGAGGAGATCTCTCGTTAGCCCTTTGCTGCTGTGCGGTGTATTAGCCAGGGGACACAGAACGGGGAAGGCAGACTGGAGAAGAACCCGGGTTCTGCACAGGCTGACAGCACTCAGTTCCAAGAGTCCAGGGCCCCTGGGATTTCCTAAGGCAATTCCTTCTTTTGATTTGATTTATTTTTCATTGATCATCATCATCATCATTGTTAATTTATTCACTTTTTATTTATTTCTTTGTTTACTCTGATTCTTTGAGATGGGTAACACTGTGTAGCCCTTGCTGGCCTGCAACCTATTTTGTAGGCCAAGCTGGCCTTGAAGCCAAAGAGAGCCACCTGCCTCTGTGTTTCCCCTGCTGGGGACCAAGGATGTGTTGCCACTGCCATCCTCATTCTACTAAATGTGGCCACTGTTTTTTTTTTTCTTTAATCCATGAACTGGAGAGATGGCTCATCAGTAAGAGCATGGGCTGCTCTTTCAGATGGCCCAGGTTTTATCCCCAGCAGCCATGTGGCAGTTCATAGCTATCTGTGACTCCAGTTTCAGAGGATCCAATGCCATAGTACGACTTTCAGGAGTACCAGGCACATAGTGTGGTACACATCCATACATGCAAATAACTCATCTGTAGTCATACAATAAAAATTTAAAAACATATTCATTCATTTAACAGTGTCACATCCTTGACTTCCTCAGTATTCACCCAGAGCCCGGTCGGTCTGTGGGTGAACTCCCATATAAGGAAATGTAGCTGTTCTTTAAGTGTCCAATGCCCCCACAGTTTAGTTCTGTCAACCAATATACACTTTTGTTTTTGTTTCTGAGCTTGCTTCATTTCTGCGGTATCAGCTGTTGTACCCAGGGTCTTGCTTATATTAGGCAAGTAATATAAGTACTACTGAACTGCCATGACCAGCCCTATTTTATTTTGAGACAGGATCTCCCCGGTATGCTTAGACTGACCTGAATCCTGTCAGCCTCTCCAGTAGCTAGGATTATAGACACGGGTCACCACACCTGGCCAAGGTATACCTTTTAATGTCGTGTTTCGTGCCAGGGTCTGGGGGGTTGTTACACTTTTATCCAGGAAAGCACAGCAGAGACACAGCTAATCCTTCAGTGCTCATCCTCATCCTCATAGCTGTCTTCTGTTAATGTTAACATCCCCCAAGTGCTGTCTCAGCAGGGCGAGGTCAGGGACCAGAGTCTACTGAACACAGAGCAAAGCCAGCTCAGGCATCAACAAGAGCTGTCAATGGCGAGGTGACTCGGTAGCAGGTAAGAGCACGTGCTGTCCTTGCAGAGGATCCAAGTCTGAGCCCGCGTATCACAATCACCTGTAACTCCAGCTCCAGGGGCTCTGTGGTGATTTGAATTAGAGATCCTACATATTCTCAGGCGTTTGAACACTTAGTCCCCAGCTGATGGTTCTGGGGGGTCTTAGGAGGTGGAGTCTCCTTAGGGGAAGGTATGTCGCCGGAGGGTGGCTTTTGAGTTCACTGTCTGCTTGGTCCTCAGGGTGTGAGCTCTCACAGCTGCTCTGCATGCTGCCGTACCTGCTGCTTCCTCATAATAGCCATAATCTTTACCCTCTGGAACCCTAAGCCCAAATAAACCCTCTTTCTATAAGCTGCCTAGGTCATTGTGTTGATCATTGCGTTTTATTACAGCAAAAGAGAAGTGGCTCCTACAAGAGCCAATGCCTTATTCTGAACTCTGAGGATATTTGCACGCATGTGCATACACATGCACACACACACACAAACGCACATACACAAAGTCTTTTTAGAGATGTAAAACATAGTGATACATCATGAACTGATTACCAGACAAATAATTTGCACAGCCCCAATCGCACAGTTACTTATTTTATGTGTGTCTGGGTGATGGCATTTGACTTTTAGCTTCTTCCTTCTAAGATAGGGTCTTGCTGTGAGGCCATGACTGTTCTCATATTTGAGGCGATCTGCCTGCTTCCGTACCCCACGTGCTGGAGTTGTAAGTACAGATATGCGATCATGTTCAGCCATGTCTTAAAACGAGTATGCATTAAAAGGGGGAACGAGCCACCAGCAACTTCATTACTTACAGATAAGCACGATTCATACCGGATGATGTACATTTCAGACATTCTTATCTATTCAGATGCCCGCAGAGAAGATCAGAGTCTCACCTACCACTCCAAGCCCTTTCAGCGTCCCTGTGGGGCAGGTATTGCCACCCTTGGTGACGTGTGAGGCTCACTCTATAGGAAGTTAGTCTTGCCGGAGAGGCGGTGCTGCTTCCGACATTCTTAGAACACTAAGTAGCTCAGAAATCAGATGGATATTCAAGACAGACATTCTGCACAGAGGATCTCAAGGCAAAGACTGGGAGCCGTACTGTCATGAGGTTATGCAGCCACCCTGATGATGAATTTGAAGCCGGAATTTAGACCTTTGATGTACATTTTCTCAGCACGGCTTAATCAATCTGGTTCTGAGTCCATTATTTTGAACTTTAAGGGCATAGATAATTTCAGTTAAAGGGAATCTGGGCTGGTGGAAGTTAGTGGTTCCGAAAAGGTCTTATCTGTTAGTCACAGGGTGCTAGGTGTGACCCAGAGGTGAGCAAGGAACAACTAATTAGGGGATTAAAGCTAGCCTGAAATAATTTGTAATACGGCTCTGGATCTGCAGCATTCCAGCCCTCCACACCGCTGCAGCCCCCCACACCGCTGCAGCCCCCACACCGCTGCAGCCCCCCACACCGCTGCAGCCTCCCACACCGCTGCAGGACTCATCCATCAGCCTTTGCAGACTCAGCTCCTTTCCAGGGATTCTCCACACCCCTAAGAGCTGCACCGACTTATATCCCAGGACCAGTGCATAAAAGTTCCCTCTCCTCTTATTGAGGCCAGTGTGTGTATGTAATACGAGCCTTCCAGTTTAATGAGATGACATCCCACGGTTTTGATTTGCACTTCTCTGATGACTATTAGTGATATTGAACACCTTTTCATATGTCTGTTGGTCGTTACCTTCTCTTGGGTGTCTATTCAGCTCGCTCGTCCCTTTTTCTCGTGTGTGTGTGTGTGTGTGTGTGTGTATGTGTGTGTGTGTACATCTGTGTTGTGCACATGTGTTTGGAGACCCGAAGTTGAAGACAGGAGAAGACTCTTGACTTTCCTCATTGGGAAAGGGACTCTGTGTTGCCCCCAAAGCTTGGTGACATGTTTAGTTTGACAAGATAGCTTACCCCCTTTTCAAATCAGATTTTTTTTGTACCTCAGTTTCTTGGATATCTAGGTATTAATCCCTTATCAGAATTGAATTCTATATGTTGCTTTTGGGGGAGAGGGTTGTTTATTTTTAAATTACCACTGTATGTATGTGTCCTTGTGATGTATGTGGAGGGGCTTGTGTGCCTCGGTCCCATGTGGAGGTAGGTCACAGGGAAACCTTGCGAAGTCAGTTCTCTCCTTCAGCCTACACCAGCTGCCAGACTTGCACATGGCACCTTTACCTCCACCCCCAACCACCACGTTGCCCTTTTTTTTTTTTTTTTTTTTTTTCCGAGACAAGGTTTCAAGCAACCTAGGCTGGCCTCAGACTTACTAAGTTGCTGATTCCCCCCCCCCCTTTTTTTTGAGACAAGATCTCATTAAGTAGCTCTGCCTGGCGTGGGGCCACTACATTACTCTGTGGACAAGGCTAGCCTTGATCTCACAGAGACCTACAGGCTCTGTCTCCAGAGTGCTAGGATTAAAGACACAAGGCACTATGCCTGCAAACAGGAGAGGTTTTTGTTGTTGTTATTTTGCTTTCTTTATTTTGAAGAGTAAGGGGGTAGAGAGGTTAAAAAAAAATGCTGCTTCCTGCCCCAAGAAGACTCCCCCACACCACCTTATCAATACTGCTGTCCTCTAGCTTCTCCAAAGCTCACAGGCCACTTCTGGCTAATTCTCCCTCAGGCTTCTTGGCCCTTTCTTCCCAGCAGTTATACAGTGCAGTGTGTAATCACGTTTGGGTGTGGGATGAGCGGAATGACATCTGCTTTTGTTACGAAATGGTCCTACGCAGGGACAGCGTGTCTGACTTATTGATGTCTCAGCACAGTGCCGAGGACATGATGGGTCTCCAAAAAGAACTTGTTGAATTAAGGGATGAAGAAAAGTACCAGGTCTTCCGAGCACACCACCAACTGCGTGGGCAGACTGCATTTGCTGTATGCTTGCGGTGTTTACTCTGCTTTGGGGAAGGATGTTCATGATCGTTTCGGTCAGGTTTTAGTCTCGGTATTTAGGCTCTTGTTCATACTGGTCCCCCGCTGAGAGAGAGCAGAAGAGAAGCAAAGTTCGCGGAATTGCCACCCCCTCTTACAAGTACCGTGAAGAAACTTTTCAAAGCTTAGTGCATCGCAATCAACTGTTCAAATTTCCAAATTCAGAGCGTTACACAAGAGTGACTCTAGAGTTCCAGCAAATCAGAGGGGCAGGGGGGCATAGGTGATGGGGAGCAGACAGCTCCTACTCCACATTCCTGACTGAGCAAGCTGTTTAACCAGAGTCGGCAGTGCAGAAGTAACACGCTTGCCCTTTTGTGTTCCTCACACAGTGAAAGGTGGCTCACGAGGGAGGTGTTTGCTTGTTTGTTTGTTCTCAGTGCCCTCCCCTCCCCACATCAGAGTTGAACTCTGGACCATCTACCACTGAGTCACACCCCCAAGCCTGGGGTACTTGCTTATTCCAATCTCAGAGACACAGTGGCACCGGACTTGGACTTGTTAGCGATATGAACTACTTGTGTTTTGCAATGATGATGTGGGAACCAGCGTTAAGTGCGCAACTTACTGGGTGTTGTTTTCTCCGTTGTACAAACAGCTTTGTGTTTACTTCCGGGAGACCAACTCCCAGATTCCTTATTCTTCCTGGTTAGGCTAGAGATAGCTGGGTTGAGAGTATGTTGGCTCAAAGGACAGTGAATAGGTCAAAGTTAAGTGTGATTTGGAGGTGGAGGGGTGTGTGTGTTCGGCAGTGACGTACTCAGAGGTTCTAGGCCACTGGGGGAGACCGAATGGATGGGCACTGAGACAAAAGCTCGGAAGGAGAGCTGTTGACGGGGTGCTGGACAACTGAACGTCCAGACAGGGGAATGGAGAGATGTCCAGTGGTTAGGAGCACTAATTGCTCTTCTAGAGGACTCAGGTTTGGTTCCCAACGCTGACATGGCCCTTCACAACAGTCTGTAATTCCAGTTTCAGGGAATTCAACGCCCTCTTCTGGCCGCCATGGGCACTGCACCCACATGGTGCACAGACAAACGTGGAGACAAGACACTAGTACACATAAACTAAGATAAAAATGAAAAGCCGGAACAGCACCTCTTTCTTCCTGCCTTCTGGGAGACAGGCCACAGGGAGGGCCTGGCTCACCTCCGTGCTCCTCTGCCTTAATAAACCATCTCTTTTCTTGTAAGAGAAGAAAGATGGTGGAGACAATGATGATGGGGCAGAAGCAGAAGCAGCTCCTCTGCCACCCAAGCAACTTCTTTGACTTGAGGAGTCAGCCAGTCTGCTAAGATAGGAACACCCTCTGTGGTTTCTGCTCTCCCTGGCACATTCCTCTCTCGTGAGTAATCAATTTGTTTACTCAAAGCATTTGGGATTCCCTCGAGGAAAGACCAACAAGAGCAGTGGGGAACTTCAGTATCCATGTCCCGCCAAGTTTCCTCGGAAGGTTCTCCTCGTTTGTGCATGGTAGGTGCCTGTTACTCCCATTTCACACATGCTTAATTAAAGTTAGGTGACTCAGAAGTGCTTGCTTGTAGGGGCTGGAGAGATGGCTCACAGGTTAAGAGTGCTCTTCCAGAGGACCCTGGTTCAATTCCCAGCACCCACACGGCAGCTCACATCTGTCTGTAACTCTAGTTCCAGGACATCTGGCACCCTCATACAGACCTACTTGCAGGAAAAACACTAATGTACACAGTAAATAAATAAATTTAATTTAATTACATCTCTGATTAAAAAGCGGTTGCCTGCAGTTACTCTCAGCCCCCGATTTCCCCTACACTGCTGCATTTATTCCGCGTCTCCTTCCCCCAACCCTCACAAGCTTTGTGTGTTTGTTTGTTGTGGCTGTGCCAAGCCCTGGGCTGTTCCGCCTGAAAACTCCCAGAATCACACAATTTCCAGGACAACAAGGATTTTAAAAGACGGGCCATTTAACCTAGTTTATTTTGTTTTTTATTTTATTTTTATTTTTTTAGAATATTTTTATGGTTTATTTAACTTTATTTCATGTGTAATGGTATGAAGGTGTCAGATCCCCTACAACCGGATCCTCAGACAGTTGTGAGCTGCCATGTGGGTGCTGGGAATTGAACCAGGGTCCTCTGGAGGAGCAGTCAGTGCTCTTAACCCCTGAGCCATCTCTCCAGCCCCGACCTAGTTTATTTTGTAGATGTGGAGAAAGTCTGAGACTGATGTTTGTGGCACAGCCTGGGTGATCCTGCCTTTGCACCAATCACACACCCAACCTAGTCTGTCCCAAGCTTGCCCCATATGTGTGTGCACCTTGCACGTGTGGAGGAACCCACCGGCTGGATACTTCTGCCCAAAGCAATTAGCACCATGCCCTGTGGATTCATTGTTCAGCAAATATTTACCAAGTGCCTATGTGCTAGAGTTGTGACAAGAGAGACACTGTTCCTGCCCTTCTGAGCACGCGCGAGAAGTACTTAAACAAGGTAATTTTAGATGCTGAGACGGCTAGAAAGAAAACAAAATGGAATTATTACAGGAGAGGTGAGGCTTCAGATAGAGTGGTATTGAAAAACCTTACCACTCGGTGTGTGGTCCTTTCCGAGCGCTCCGCTCCACCACCACCCCGCCCCCCATGTTCTTTGCTGACAAGAACACTGAAATTGAGAAGGAGCCAGGGTGGCATATCAAGTCGCAGTGGCCCTACTCCCTAAACAGCTGCCCCTAAGAACCAAATGGCCTGGATGATGAAACTCAAGGAGAAAACTGCATCACCTCGCCGTCCACGTCCCCATAGGTGTCGCGAGGTGAGGGTGGAGGGAGGCGGGGTCTGCGTCTAGGGAGAAGCAGCCAAGCAGCAAATAACTAAATTCCAAAAGCCTCTGGAAAGGACAGCTACCGCCGTACAGTCGGGATTCTCTGTCCCCGAGAACCCGCCCAGACGACCGCTCCCCGCCTCCTGCACAGCCTGGTCCGGCTTGCGCCAGGCCCTAGAGGACTTGTAGTTTATCCAGCTCGGCACAGCAGCGTTGGTACGGCCCAGACAACTACAAGACCCAGAAGCCAGCGCGCAGGCCCGAGGCGGAGTCAGCGTCGGTGGGTGTGCGAATGCAGGGGGCCAGAAGGTGCGGGTGCCAGGCGCCAGGATGCGGTGGCCGGCCACTCAGCTTGGGAGCAGCCCAGACGCTTATTAACCAGACCGGTGCGGGCGGCTCCGCGGCGACAGGCACGTTGCATTCTCACATTGGGTGCAGCCCGGGCCACCCAGCCGTGCAGCGTCTTGATGCTGCAGAGGCGCGGTGCGGGGTCCCGGTAACCAGGGGGTGGGAATCCAACCCCGGAGCTAGGCTGGCGCTGCTAGCCGAGAGCCTTGGGTTCTTGCGGGGACTGGTGTCCACCCGGGGCTGTGCGCGATGACTTGCTCTTGTTCTTTCTGGGCCAGGGTTATCCTCAGCAGGTTCGCGATGCAGCGGGCGGCGGTGCTGGTGCGGCGGGGCTCCTGCCCCCTCGCCTCGGGCCCCTGGGTCCGTAGTCACAGCAGCGCTGCAGCCGAAGCCTCGGCGGCGCTCAAGGTGCGACCGGAGCGCAGCCCTCGAGACCGCATCCTCACTCTGGAGTCCATGAACCCTCAGGTGAAGGCGGTGGAGTACGCCGTGCGCGGACCCATCGTGCTCAAGGCGGGCGAGATAGAGATGGAGCTGCAGCGGGTGAGCCCGGGGCCTGCGGGGCGCGAGGCCAGGGGGCGCTCATGGCGGGAAGAACCTTGGCAAACCCATCTGGGGTCCTCCAGCAGGACCTCCATCCCCCGGCGTCCAGCTTTTTCATTGTACCATTTTTTTGGCTGGAACGAGAGAACGCCCCCTCTTTGGCCCGTTACCCACCAGTGCCCCGCATCTGGCACAAAGTGAGGCCTTCCGACGGTTCACTTGTTGAATTGTACCCAATTATTGAACGGCCTATGCTGCCAGGCACTGCGTGTTCCCTGAGTGTCCTCGTGGAACTAAGATCCCTTGGAAGGAGAAAACAAGTGAATATAGAAGTGAGAGTTTCAGATAGTGAACAGATGCTTTCAAGAAAGTAAGACGAAGGGACCTGGGGGTGGTGAGAGAGAAACCCTGTTAGGTAGAAGCGGAGGGAGGAAGGGAGGTTGTGTGGCTAGTTTGTTCCCGAACCTTTTTTCAGGGCTGTGGCCATTTGGGTTTTTGCCAGCCACAGTTGCTTGACAAGAATGGGACTCTGCAGAAGAGACTGGCAGAATTCCTTCTTTTGTACCTCGAGAACCGTGACTTCTGTAGTCAGAGAGTTGGGTCCTTGTGGTCTTAATAAGGGGACCCTGGTGATGCCAGGGATGTTGGCTTGAATCCATAGCTGTTGTAAAAATCCTGGGATGATTTTTCCTTGCCCCAACCAGGGTGGCGTGGATGTATGTAAGACATGCCCTTGGGTGAAACCAAGTTCTTTGTGCTGGGAACAAGGTCTGGCTGTGTAGCCCAGGTTGGCCTTAGACTCCACATTCTCCTGCCTCCACCTTCCCTGTGTTGGAACTTACAGGCACACTCCACAGCCCTGCATCCTAGGATACTGAATTTTAACCTGGGTGAAATTCGGAAGGCAGAGTCAAGAGGGAACATTAAAAGGAAACACTCCTAAGATTAGTAAGAAAATGTTAGCTGGGGGATGGTGGTGCTTGCCTTTAGTGGATCTCTGTGAGTTCAAGGCCAGCCTGGTCTACAGAGTGAGTTCCAGGACAGCCAGATCTCCACAGTGAAACCCTGTATCGAAGAAAAAAACTAAAGAAAAGAAAAGAAAATGTTAGCAGATAGTTCTGACCCAGAATGTGAGTTTCTTGATTTTGCTCAGAGTCACCAGGTCCCAGTGTCTCCAGGACTCAGTATCCTTGAATGAGTGAGAGGAACTCTTAGGGTCTCCTCTTTCCATGGGGAGTTTGATGAGGCCTCAGACACTCTGTTTGACTCAGAACAGTGAGTTAGACGAAAGGGAGCTAGCTCAGTGTCTGCTGCTGACCTTTATGGGGATGGGTTTGGGTTTTTTTTTTTTTTTAAGATTTTTAAATTATTTTTAAATATGTGTATATGTAGCTGGGTGGTGGTGGTGCACACCTTTAATCCCAGCACTTGGGAGGCAGAAGCAGGCGGATCTCTGTGGGTTTAAGGCCAACCTAGTCTACAAGAGCTAGTTCCAGGACAGGCTCCAAAGCCACAGAGAAACCCTGTCTTGAAAAACAAAAACAAACAAACAAAAATGTGTATATGTGTAGTTCTGTGTACAGGAGTACAGGTGCCCATGGAGGTAAGAAGAGTTGGATCTGCTTTGGGCGGTGGTGGTGAACCCCTTTAATCCCAGCACTCAGGAGGCAGAGGCATGTGGATTTCTGAGTTCAAGGCCAGCCTGGTTTACAGAGCAAGTTCCAGACAGCCAGGGCTACAAGAGAAACCCTTTTTCAAAACACAAAGCAAAGCAAGAGTTGGATCTTCTTGGAAGCTGAAGTTATAGGCACTTGTCAGCTCCCTGATGTGGAAACTAAACTGGAGTCTTTTGCAAGGGCAGAGTGTGGCCGCAACCCCTGCACTGTCTCTCCAGCCCTCGGCTGTTAAAGGCTGGGCCCAGAGAAACCTGGCTCCGTTCTGTGCCTGCCTGACACACTGGTGGGCATGGAGCATGTGTTTTCCTCTTCCGAACTTTGGGATCTGGGAGGCTGCAGCTGTCCCTCCTTGAGGCAACAGTCTCCCTGCTAAAACAAAGCTCGGATTAAAGTGTTCCCTGTTTTATCACGTCACAGCTGATTTCTCTGGTTCCAGAGCTGGGAGCGGTTCCAGGAATTCTCTCTACGTTTACTAAAGAGCAGCTTCCGTGTTGGCTCTGTAAAGCAGAGGATGGTGAGGACCAGGAGGTCCCCGACCTTAGGTTCAGGCTGCTGTATTGTTGTTCCAGTTCCGTCTCCCCCGGCTCATTACGGTTTGGTGGGATTTTTCAGCAGGCAGAGGACATGTAAGAATGTTCCAGGAGCAGGCAGTGCTGTGACCAGTGGCAGGGAAGTTGGTAAGGGGTAGATGTGCTTGGTAGGAGTCTGTGTGGCCGAGGGAGGCAGGGTGGATGAGGTGGAGGAGACAGAAGTCGCTTGAATGACTCTGGACTTTACCATGCCTCTCGACTGGACATGGGGAGCCAGGAAGGGTTTCCGGCAGTGGTATAGCTCAGGCAGACACGTCTTGGTCATTGGGCCAGAAGCATCCCTACTTCCTAAACAGACATCCCACACATCCAAGTTTGAGTACCCCCAAGTTAGCTGAGAAGTTCTCTCTGTCCACCTACATTCTCTGGTGTTTGTTTTGGTTTTAAGACAGGGTCTCACCATGTAGGCTTAACAGACCTGGAACATCCTAGGTAGATCAGGCTGGCCGGGAACTCACAGAGGTTCATTCACCTGCCTCTGCTTCCCAGTGCTGGGATTAAAGGTGTGTGCACCACCACGCCCTCTCTACCTGTAATGGTCAACTTTGTCAGCCGTATTTGTCAGTTGTTTCTTTCTGGAGAGGGAGGGGAGGGCTGGTGCTGGGGACGAATTTAGGGCTTTACTAATGCTAGGCAAGCCCTCTATCATTGACCTGGAGGCTGTGCTGAGCCCTGTTAACTTTTTTATTTATTTTCTGTTTGTGTTGGCTTTGCAAGGTTTGTTATTTCTGCCTCTGTTTTGAATTTAGCAATCCAAATTGGATGGGTATTCTGAGGGGTTTTATCTGGTCAAGAGGTTTGTGTGAAGACTTGGGGAAATTTCCATGTTTTCCCTGGGCATTGTTTTCCCTAGTCTATGAAAGAGGCAAAGAGCTTAGCTGGCCCACTTGCTCCATTCTCTAATGCCTTATCCTTAGGGACCTGAGGTGATCTCTGTGATGGGTCCCAGCATCTTTTTTTAAAATTTATTTAAATTTATTTTTCTGTATGCATTTGTGTGAAGGTGTCAGATCCCCTGGAACTGGAGTTACAGACAGTTGTGAGCTGCCATGTGGGTGCTGGGAATTGAACTCAGGACCTTTGTAAGAGCAGCAAGTACTACTCTTAACCACTGAGCCATCTCTCTAGCCCTGGGTCCCAGCATCGTATGCTGCTTATGGAATTGTTTAAGTGAGTTCTTTGCCAATAGTGCCGGATGGACACGTGGCCCTGGTGTTTGTCTTCAAGGTGGCTGGCAGGGCTTTGCTCCTCTGATAAGGTAGCCTGAAGGAAGAGGGGAAGAGGCTAAGGGGGCTGTTTCTCCTCGATAGCAGCCACCAAGGGAGAGCCTGTTTTGGGGTTCCGGATCCCATTGATCATTGGGAGCAGCACTTTTTAATAAGCTGCAGTTAAAGGGGGTTTGAGAGGATCTGACAATTTCTCAGCCTACTTTTTTTTCCCTCTTGCTTGTTTAAGGGCAGGGATCAGGACTTGGCACAGAGAGCGAAGGAATGGCTTTACTTTTCCAATTGTAAAAGTAAACACCGGCCAGGTGGAGTATTGGAGGGGGGGGCTATAAATCTAGCTACTTGTCTGAGACAGGGGGATTATTTGAGTCCAGGAATTCAGGGCCAGCCTGAGCAATAAATACAGGAAAGTTCTGCTTCAAAACCTACAAATATAAAAGTGCTTGCCATATAAGCATGAGGGTCTGAGTTTGATCCCCAGAACTCAGATGAAAAAGCCAGGCCTGGGGGTGTGCACCTGTACCCCAATTTTGGAGAGGCAGACAGGAGGATCCCTGGGGTTCCCGTGGCCTGCTAGGAGCCTACTCCAGCCAATGAGAGACCCTTTCTCAAAACACGAGGTGGGTGGCTCCTGAGGAACCACACCCGAGACTGACCTGTGACCTCCCCTTGCACACATACACACGCATGCACCTACAGGAACATATACAAAGTAAGCAAAACAAAGAAACCAAAAGCTCTCAAAGAGCAGAAGGTTCAGAACTAGAGAAGTCTGATTACTTGTGTTACCGTCAGTGTGTGTTGCGTGAAACATGGGTCCCCTACCACATGGCTGTTGTTCGCTGGATAGAAGTTCTAGCCCTGGATGTGCTGAGCACAAGGGGTCTCACTGGTCATCTATAGAGTTGATATAGAACATTTCCAGGTGTGATGGCACTGGGGAGGCTGAGGCAGTGGATAGCATTTGAGGATTTGAGACCAGCTGGATCTACATAGTGGGTCCAGGCCAGCCAAACAGCCAAGGCAGCAAAGAGAAAGGAAAAAATTGAATAATAAAGAAGAGAATTAGAAGATTTCCTTGGCAGGATGAATCCTGCACCCATCCACTCTGTTCTGGCCGTAGACCTGCATCCCAGGCTTTCAGGGCTGTGGCCCTTGGGCAGTTCATCCAGACTCTGTTGGCCTGCACTCTCTTCACAAACTGGTTTGCAGTTTTAATGGCAATCCTTTAAACAGAAGCCAATTAAAATCATTAGAGTCTTTGTTCTAGGGACACAGTGGCTGGGCCTGCAGTTCCAACTGCTGGGGCAGCAGAGGCAGGAAGATCCTTGAGTTCAGGAGCTCCAAACCAATCACGGGCAGCACAGCAAGACCCTTCTTTGTTCTGAAACTTTGTTTTGTTTTGTTTTTTTGTTTTTCAAGACAGAGTTTCTCTGTGTAGCTTTGGCTGTCTTGGAATTTGTAGACCGGGCTGGCCTCGAATTCAGAGATCCGCCTGCCTCTGCCTCCTGAGTCCTGGGATTAAAGGTGTGTCCCACCACCACCCGGCTTTTTCCCAAACTACTGTGCATTGCTTGGGTGTAAGAAGTGGAGATTGCTTCCCACCTCTGAATCTCTCAATGTGGGGCTTCCTGGGTCAACTGCTGCTTCGCTGTGATCATGATCCTGAACGGAAATCTTTCAGCTTTCCTTACAATTTTTTTTTTAGATTTATTTACTTTTAAATGTTTATTATTTTATGTGTGTGTGTGTTGTTTGTATGTATCTACTATATGTGAGGCCAGAAGACGGTGTCAGATTCCCCAGACCTGGAGTTAGAGATAGCTGTGACCTGCTGTGTGGGTGCTGAGAACCAAACCGAGGTCTTTGGTAAGAGCAGCAAGTGCTTTTTTCCGATGAGCCATCTTTCCCACCCTGCTCCTTGTAAATCTTGACTTCTCTGGTTGTCTGTGGAGGTCAGAGGCTTGCTTGAGATGCACCTGTTTTCAGGGCCCGTGGGACCCAGTACGGTTTTGTCTCCAGAGCTTCTTTCAGGACTTCTGCCTACTCTAGTCTGGTTAATTGTCCCTTGGAATCTGGGAGCAAGGGGCCTTTCGTATGAGGTTTCTGGGGTCTGGGAAGGCCCCTCTCCCACCGTGTACCCCACTCCTTTCCTGTACCCACTTGTGGTAAATATTTGTGTGTGTGTTCATGTGTATGTGCGTAGAGGTGCCCACTGAGGCCAGAGGCAGAGAGCTGGAGTCCCAGGCAGTTGTGAGCTGCTCCCGAGTGCTGGGAACCGAACTCGGGTCCTCTGCTAGAGTGGGATAGCACACACTTACCTGCTGAGCCATCTCTGCAGCACCTACCCCTTCTTAGTCTCCACTTCCAACATTTGCTTTGGTTTTTCTCATTGGGCCGCGCCTACCGTCTCTCACTCTCGGTCTCATTTGCTGCATTGGGAATGTTTGTTGAACGAAGGGGAAACTCTGTGGGCTTCTTTTTTTTTTTTTTTTTTTTTTTTTTTTGATTTTTCGAGACAGGGTTTCTCCGTAGTTTTTTGGTTCCTGTCCTGGAACTAGCTCTTGTAGATTAGGCTGGCCTCGAACTCACAGAGATCCGCCTGCCTCTGCCTCCCGAGTGCTGGGATTAAAGGCGTGCGCCACCACCGCCCGGCCTCTGTGGGCTTCTTGAACACAGGTCTCATGAAGTGACTGGGCCGTCCTTTGAACAAGGAAATTAACTTGCTCTCGTCTCTGCCTCCTCTCCTCCCCAGCTCTGTTGGGGGCGTGTAACTGGCAGACGCAAAGTGTACATGATTAAGATGTTCAGCATGGAGGCTGGAGAGACGGCTCCGTTGTTAAGAGCACTTGCTGCTCTCACAGAGGATCCCGATTTGATTCCCAGAACCCATATTGGGAAGCTCACACCACCTGCGACTTGAGCTTCAAGGGATCTTGATTGTCCTCTTCTAGCTCCTGAGCATACCTGCCGGTGCCTCCCAAGCCCTGGGATTAAAGGCATGTGCCACCACACTGGACTAGCTCTTTTTTTAAAATAGCATTTTTCTCGTGTGTGTGTGTGTGTATATATACATATATAGGTGTATACACGTGTAGGGTATATGTAGAAGTCACAGAACAACATTGGTGTCATTCTTTGGATGCTGTACACCTTAAGTTTTGAGACGAGGGCTCCCATTTGCCTGGAACTCATTGATTCATCTAGGCTGGTGAACCCTGGGAACTCACTTGGTTTCCCTTCCCAGCACTGAGAGTGCAAACCATACACCACTGCACTTGAGGTTTTTGGTTTTGTTTTTATATGCAGTTCTAGGGCTGGAACTCAGGTCATTGCGCCTGAGCCATTTCCTCGGCCTTCCCTTTTTGTTACTTCTTTGATTTTGCCTTGTCCCCGCGCGACTTGTCCACTAGTCTGGTGACCTTTAGTGGTGCTGAACTGTGGGCTGGAAGGACAATGATAAATCTTTTTCTTTTTCCTCTGAAGAAATGTTTCACCACTGTTGACCCTACATAAGTCCAAGGGGCAGGAAAGGAGCACCGCCCTCCCGGGACCCTCTCTCGGTGCCGCGTGGGGTGCAGTTGTGGCTTGGACGTGTCCAAGTGTATCAGACAGAGGAACTCTGGGATGCTGGGAGAGACAACCAAAGGCTGCATGCTTGTTAGCCCCTCTGCCAGGGTGCAGAACGGGGGGGGGGGGGGCACCACTGGTGCACATACCAGGCCTGGATACGTACTTTGGGCCAGAATCTTTCTGGGGTACCTTAGTGTTCCCAGCTCATGCGGATCTTGTCTGCCCAGGACACCCTTCTGAGTGGTTGCTCAGCTATGTAGAATGGTCTGCTTGTCTATTCAAGGGAGCCACATCTTGGCCCAAACTCATCCATCCATCATGCAAAGTGTCCTTGGTCTGTAGGCACAGTGACCCAAGAAAGGGGGTGCTCAGTGTTCCCAGGCTTTGTGTCAGCAAGCTCTGAATTGGCTAAATAGTGCTAGGGGGTGGGCACAGGAAAGGGACATCCAGGGCTAGATTCCAGGCATTATTTTCTTCTGTATTGGGCTGGCCCATGGCCCAGGCCTAGAACTGTATGTTGAGTCTCGGCCTTCTCGGCCGTGACAGATTTATTTCTTACTGAAGAATAGGCTCTGGCCATACCAGAGAGTCACCTCTGTTCAGTAGTTGTGGGCTTGAGAGCTACAATGGTTTAAGGAGTGATGGAGGGCTTCTCAGTCGAGGAACCCAGGCCAGCGCTAGGGTGTGCGGGCCTGTCTTCTGTATGCTATGACTCAGGCAGCTACCTCATAGCCCCCACTGTCCTGCTTGGCTCCTAACTGTGGGCTGAGCCTTGCAGCTACGTGCCCATCTCTCCTGCTCTCACTCCTGACCCAGCCTGGTGCAGCAAGTGCTGCCACCACCTGCCTTGGTCTAGAGATGTGTGACTGCCCAGAAAAAAGCTCCATATTGGCCATCTCTAACTAAAGATGGGGCAAGAGGCACTTGCAGGGTCCCCGTCTCCCAGACATACCTTTCAGAGACTTGGGCTCTGTTTGTGACACTCTGAGGCCCTTTCTCGGATTCTTTTCTCAGCCTACTATGCCTCATGAGGCTCAGAAAAAAAAAAAAAAAAAAAAAAAAAAAAAAAAAAAAAAAAAAAAAAAAAAAAAAAAACCTTGGTGGGGAAGGGCCAAAGAGATGGCTCTGTAAAAGTGCTCATCATATAGGTTCAAATCCTGAGTTCAAATCCCCAGTGCCCAGACCTGGTCCCCCCTGACCCTGAAGCCCCAGTGCTGGTGGGAACAGGAGCGTCAGGGCTGGCTGGCCGGCGGCCTGGCCAAAACCCAGCGAGCTCCACGGGCAGTGAGACATCCTGTATCAGAGCACCAAGGGAGAGCTGCGGAGACTAGTCAGTGTCCTCCTCTGGCCTCTGCGTGTTTGCCCATGCTCAAGCACACACCTGAGTGTGGCACACACATGTGCAGGGATACATACACTTGTACACATGTGCACACACTCAGGAGAACAAACGTCACCAGTGTCAAAACGGCAGAACTGTATCTTTAAATATTGTATTTGGGGGGTTGGAGAGATGGCTCAGAGGTTAAGAGCATTGCCTGCTCTTCCAAAGGTCCTGAGCTCAATTCCCAGCAACCACATGGTGGCTCACAACCATCTGTAATGGGGTCTGGTGCCCTCTTCTGGCCTTCAGGCATACACATAGACAGAATATTGTATACATAATAAATAAATAAATAAATAAATAAATATTTAAAAAGGAAAAAAAATATTGTATTTGGGAAAGCACAGCTGGAGAAGGGGTGGGGGCTGCCAGGCCTTCCCACCCTCGTCCCTCCTTCCTCCACAGTGGCACTAGGGCCTCCTTCCTGGACTAGCTATGTGAGGCTGGGTTTGCTCCTGATTATCCTCCCATCACCCAGGGAGGTCTTTGAACTTGCTAGTCTATTCCTCCAGCAGCTGATGCTGGGTTTATCAGGGGGCTGTGTCGACTCCCTTTCTTCCATGTCTCCGTGGCAGCTGAAGTGTCTCCTCCACTCCCCAGGGACCTCCATCTCTCTTTCAAGCTTTGGCTGTCCTGGAACTCTCTCTGTAGACCGGACTGGCCTCGAACCCTTAGAGATCCGCCTGCCTCTGCCTCCAGCGTGCTGGGATTAAAGGCATGTGCCACCACCGCCTGGCTCAAATCCCTCTGAGTTAGTCCCTCTGTGATCCCTATTTAGCGCTCACTTCATTGTCTCTTATCCTTCCTGCTAAAAAGAAAGAAAAGGAAACTAGCTGTTCTGCAAAACCAGGCTTGTGAGAGAACAAGGCCAGGTCCTAATTCCCATGGATGGATGGATGTCTTCTGGAGGGGGCCATGAACTCCGTGTCTCTAGCCCTTTGCGGTTTCAAAGTGAAACTCTGTTTGGACACAGGAGTAGGAACATCTGGCTCTCCCTCCCTGACTCTGGGCATATTTTCTGCTGGCCTCTGCTCTTCCTCTACTTTGGTCCCTGTGCCTTTTAGGCATCCCGGTGAAGTGACAGGCTGTGGATCTGTGTCACGATGCCTCAGCTACCTAACAGCTCCTCCGGTTTGTCCAGAAAGTGGAGGGTGATAGAGCAGAGCCACACTGGGGGCCTGCCTTCCAGAGTTCAAACCCTAATGCTTGTGTTTATCAGTTGCGTGACACCAAGCGAGTTCGTTAGTCTTTTGAAACCTCAGTTTCCTCATTTGTGAAATGGGGTTGCTCCTAGTTCTTCCTCATGGAAATGGCTGTGAAGATTAAATGGGACCCGGCTTAGTTAGCGCTGCCTGACATTTGGTGAGGCTCAAAATAGGATTGCTTATTAATATCTTGTGGTAATTCTACAGCGTGGCCTCAGGAATGTAGAGTCTGAGTCCTTAAATAACCACCTGCCACCTTCTCTCTGCAGGGTATCAAAAAGCCATTCACTGAGGTTATCCGAGCCAACATCGGGGATGCCCATGCTATGGGCCAGCAGCCAATCACCTTCCTCCGTCAGGTAAGCCCTCCCTCCTGGAACCTGGGAGGAGGGGCTGGTACATCATGCACTAGAATCCCTGAGGGATGTGCCACCAAAGTAGCAGCCCTTTTGGGTACCTGATGTCCCTGTTTTTCTCTCTCTCAGTAATCCCCTTCTAAGGGTATCAAAAATGCCTTAACCCATTTGTGGTGGTCTGGGGTAGGAAACTTCCAGGAAGGCTCTTCTTCCATGATAGATCTGGGGTCCCAACAGAACTGTGAGGGTGTTCGTGTGGGGGGGGGCAGAGGGCCCGGAGGAAGAACGCCAGGGTGAAAACACAGCCCAAAGGGAGCCCCTGTGCTGGAGTGCTGGCTGGCGTTGTGCATTTGCCCAATGGAGCTCCCTTGAGTGGCAGATGGAGGTCTCCCTCCAGCCCAGCAAAAGCTCAGGTTATAGCAGCGACTGCCTCTGCTCTCGGTTGCCTCCAACATTACCCACCCCCCTCGTAAGGGCTCCAAGTGGTGGGGGGTTCAGTGTTTATGTCTGAACAACATCAATGACAAAACGTTGCGTGAGCTAACAATGAAGGATGAGCAGCCAGAAGGAGGGAAAGCATGGTGGGAAAAGGCCCCCGGGCAGCCTGATCAGGGGTAGGAGACCTAGCTAAGGAAAGCCTCTTCCTGGAGCAGGACTGGGCCTGTTCTGGCGTATCGTGTGTGGTTATGGTTCACAGGCAGGGCAGGTAATGAACTTTCAAAATGGTAGCCTTATTCCATTTTCCCTCCCTGTGTCACCACCTTCAGAAGTGGCACACCACGGGGGTCCCCTCACATTGTCATTTGGGGCCCCAGCCCCTGTGGGACAGAGGAGAGCATAGAGCTGGTCCTGCCTGAGCGATATCCTGAAGCCATTACTGCTGACCTGCAGAGGACTGTGGAGAGGAGTGGATTAGGGCCCCGGATGCAGACATAGAGGGCCAAACAGTAGCTCCGTCAGAGAAGCAGAGGCAGGCGGACAGCTGAGGTCCTTGATTGTTAGTAGAGGTTCCAGATGTGGACCTGGTCTCGGGTCGTGAGTTGGTTCCCAACAGTGCTTACCTTCACAGACTGTCAAACTCATCCCCCAAGCCGACCCAGCCCTGGACCCCAGCTGTCCTAACTTGTCTCAGACGGTGTCAGCTACCTGTAACCTTCCTCTGCCTCCTGTGCTCTTCATGATGTCCCTGGGGGAGGGGCAGGCTAGGTTGTTGCTCTTTATCCAGAGGAAGAAGAAACAAGCAGGGAGGTAGTCATGCGACTGGTATCCGCACCATGACCTGTTCTCCCCTCCCCGCAGTGAGCCTGGCGTGGTTCCTCAGCCGTCAGCTTTAGACAGGTGCGCGAGTTTTCCTGGCACCCCGTCACACACGGGCTTGGTTAATCCTCTCAGTCTGTGTGTTTAGGTGATTTTGTTACAGGGAAGAGAAGCCTTTCCGGCTTTCAGGTCTGAAGTTTAGTCTTGAGGAAAACAGGCTGAGAAGGGCTTCAGGCTGTGTGTCTGCAGGACCTCACAGCCTTCTTCCTGTCAGCTGGATTCTGCGGCCCACTGAGGCCTGGCCCCTTACCTGGAAGACCCTCTAGTTCTTAAGATCCTGGGTGTTTGGGTCCAGTGTTCTTCACGGATGGGTGGAGGCCGGGGCTGTGTAGCACCCTCACACTCCGCCATGGCACCCCTTTTGGTACCTCATTCTTGCACCAAGCCTTGGAAGTCGTGCCTCTTGGCTGTCAGAATCTCTCCTGCTGCAGAGAGCCAGCGTCTCCCTCTATGCTACCCTGAGCTCCCACAGCCTCAACTCTCATGGGGAGAGGCGTGCTATGACATGGTGTTCGGATTTGGCATCTTCTCACCGTTCCTTGCCTAGTGTCCTGTGGTCTTGGGGGTACCACCTTAAAAGCTCAGCTGTACCCTCTTTCTTTAGGTGATGGCACTCTGCACCTACCCAAACCTGCTAAGCAGCCCCAGCTTCCCAGAAGATGCTAAGAAGCGAGCCCGGCGGATCCTGCAGGCTTGTGGTGGAAACAGCTTGGGTGAGGCCCAACTTGCAAAGTCCTCAAGGATATGAAATGAGTGTGGGTCCCAGGATAGGTCTGGGCCCATTAGCGCGCAAAGAGCTATGGGGTAGCTGCGCTAAAAGTGTGGACAGTGGCTGATGGGTCGAGGGTGCACAGATGCACATTTGCTCTTTGTCCCCTAATTTACTAAGTCAGTGCCTTTCCCTGCCGTCCTGTGGGGGTTGGATACTCAGGGGCAGATATTCTAGGCTCTGATTTGGGTTTGTTCGGTGGCCAGCTGGAGGCTAAGTCAAAGGATAGCTCCCAGCTTAGCTGAAGCTTCTTGTGTCTGTGGCACTGTCTGAAGAACGGCTGCTATTTGCCGGGGACAGGGAGCATCCGTGTCCCCTCTGCCCTGCTTTGTTTGGGCTTTCTTCAGTTGAATTGTCCCTGTTCCCCCTTCCACTCTGTTGTTGCATCCTACCCCTGTTCGTCTTTGTGGAGAGCCCAGGCCCAGGGCCAGCAGTCTGCCTCCTGGTAGAGGCAGGTGCCCTCTGGCTCCCAACAAGGAGGTCCTGAATTTGACCTCTGTGGATGCGACAGTGATGTTCTCCCTCCCTACCCTGCTTAGAATCCAACTCTTGGCTCTGGCTCTTTGTTCCCATCTCATTTTCTTTCCTGTTTATTTCCCCCCTTTTCCTCAGTGCCTGCACAGCATAGCTCAGTCAAAAAACAACAAAAACAAAAAATGGTTGTTCTTTTTTTGTTGTCTAATTTTTTTTTTTTTTTTTTTTGAGACAAGGTTTCACTGTAGCTTTGGTTCCTGTCCTGGAACTAGCTCTTGTAGACCAGGCTGGCCTCAAACTCACAGAAATCCACCTGCCTCTGCCTCCTGAATGCTGGGATTAAAGGCG
This sequence comes from Alexandromys fortis, assembly GCF_014885135.2. Taxonomy (NCBI): domain Eukaryota; kingdom Metazoa; phylum Chordata; class Mammalia; order Rodentia; family Cricetidae; genus Alexandromys; species Alexandromys fortis. Next base: position 1,082,939 of record NW_026068067.1, on the reverse strand, counting down.
TGCGCCACCACCGCTCAGCAAAATGGTTGTTCTTAAAGCTTTCTTAGAATGTGCGCCCTAATGTTCTGAGACCTAGAGCCAAGAGTGAAACAGATATTTTTCTAAATTGCTCAATCAGGTCAGAGAACAGCTAAACCGCCCCTTGGTTCCTGCCTCCCTCTCCGCTCCCCTCTCTCCTTTTGTGCTTTGCCTCCTTTGGGCTCTGTGCATACCTGCTGGCCATGGTGACCCTGTCAACACCCTTGGTATGGGTGCTGTGGTATCTGTCTTAGGAAGAGGCCAGTGCCCCTGCTTCCCTGCCTGCCAGCCTGGGGGCTAAATCTTCTGGTGCAGAGGAATTGCTTTTCCTTTACCCTCCTCCCAGTACGGAGGACAAAATAGTTCCTAGTCTAAAGACAAGAAGGAAAGGCTCAGAATGTGTTTCCCTCATCTGTATTCACAAGCTCCTGAGACAGAGCCCAGTGTAAGCCACAAAGCCCTTATGGTCTACTGGTTTCCTCATCTAACACCCCAAGGCAGCCCTTCCACAGACACAGCCTCTTACTACCCCCTAGCTTAGCTGACAAAGAGGAACAAAAGTCAACAAATGAGGGTTAGTGGGTGGAACCAAGGTCCACTCCCTACCCCCTCACATTAGACACGCACAAAGCAAACTCCCCTTCTCTTCGCCTGCCTCTCCTGCAGAACTTCTGGAGACTTCAGGGCCACAGGGTTTTACTTTATTAGGCAACACCAAGGGTGTTGAACCCAGGTCCCCTGGAAGAGCGGTCAGTGTCCTCAGCCACCAAACCCTCTCCCCAGTCCATTTTGATCTGTTTTAATGTATGCGTATGTTTATGCCTGCTTCTCTGTATGTGCCTCAGGTGGGTGCATTGCCTGTGGGCCAGAAGAGGGGGTTGACTCCCCTGGAACCGTAGTTCCAGGCAGCAGTGAACCACCACGTGGGTGCTGAGGATTGAACCTGGGTCTTCTGCAAGGACAGCCAGTCTTCTTCCTTGCTGAGCTGTCTTTCTAGGCCCCATGTGTGAAGCCTTAGAGTTCAGCCATGCTTTTCTCATGACTCTTAAAATCGTGTTTTACTTGGCAGGGTGTGGTGACATGCCCTTTAACCCTTTAACCCCAGTAGTCATGAAGCAGAGGTAGGCAGGTTTTTTTGTTTTGTTTTGTTTTTGAGACAGGGTTTCTCTATGTAACAGTCCTAGCCATCCTGGAACTAGCTCTTGTAGACCAGGTTGGCCTTGAACTCATGGAGATCNCTCAAAGAGATCCTCCCGCCTCTGCTTCCCAAGTGCTGGGATCAAAGGCGTGTGAGACAGACAGATCTTATAAACTGGAGGCCAGCTAGAGCTACATGGAAACCCTGTCCTTAAAAAATAAAATGCAAGTGTGTTTCTTACTAGTGCTTTCTTTCTTGTCCATCTGACAAGCAGTTCAGTCCCTAGGTTATGTCCTGGCTTTAATATTAAATAAATATTTAATATTTAATATCTAAATCTCCAGAGGCGGTGGGAGCTGTGAGCGTTGTCTGACCTGACTCTGGGCACATAGCATGTCCCAGCTGCTATTCTCACACTGAGGGACACCAGCCATTGAGGTGAATAGTTTCTGTGCTCGTGGAGTGTACTGCCACTTTTGAGAGAAGCAAACACAAACAATAGTCCGGGGCTGGAGAGACGGCTTAGCCGTCTGTACTGCTTTTGCAGAGGACTAGGGCTCAGTTCCCAACACCCATGTTAGGCTGCTCACAACTGCCTTTAACTCTTGCTCTAGGGGTAGGGGGTGGGGTGTCCTTCTGGCTTCTGTAGGCACCTGTACTCACGTACATAGATACATACACATTCATGTAATTCTTAAGAAAATAATTACTGTGAATTTTATATGTATGTGTTATTCCCAGCCTTCATGACTCACTGGATAAGGGACAGAAAGCTACAAGATTACATCAAGGGGTCCTAATGTGGAGGGAAAGTTTAAGAAGGCAGATTGGAGCTTGACCTGATAGCGCACACACTAATCTCAACGCTCGGGAGGCGGAGGCAGGCAGATCTCTGTAAGTTTGAGGACAGTGTGGCTTACATAGTGACTTTCAGGCCAGCCTAGGCTACGTGTACAGACCCTGCCTCAAAAAAACAATAAGAACAAAAGGGGACAGGTTGGCATGCCAGCTCAAGAAGAGGATGAACAAAAGAGAGGTTGCGGGTGCATGGCAGACAGAGGGAGCGCGTGGGTAAAGACCTTGGGGTGCAGCACGGTGTGACTCAGTGGAAGGGACCGGTTATTCAAGGGTGGCGAGGCAATCTGGCAATGGTGGTGTGCCAGTTTGTAAACTGGAACATGGGATGAGCACTCAGGGAAGTGACTTCTAAGCTGAGGGGCCAGTGGTGGCTAGATACTCTAGGGTCAATCTCCAGAGCTTAGAGCCCTGAGCTACTTTGGAGGACTAGTATCAACCCATTCTCTCAAGTTCTGTAGACCCATGAGTAAGCACCTAACTAAAGCATAGAAACCCCAGATCTAATGGGTACTGTGTCATAAAGCATGTCTGTATCACGGGTATGGGCACTGCCTGACACAGTAGAAGCCAGGGCTTACTGCGTAATAGATGCTCAGTAAACACTGGGTGGAAGAGCCCAAATGAGTAGGTAAGCAGCTTGCTGTAGTTCCAGAGCCTGGAGCCGTGGGAAAGAGGCCCTACTTTGGTGTCCGCAGCCATCTTTACCGCCAGCTAATTATACCGGTGCCACACTCATTTCGTTGCACTAGACATCTTACCTCTAATCATCTCGCTTGTTGTTTCACAGGATCCTACAGCGCCAGCCAGGGTGTTAACTGCATCCGTGAAGATGTGGCAGCCTTTATCACCAGGAGAGACGGGGTGCCTGCCGACCCAGACAACATCTACCTGACCACTGGAGCTAGCGACGGTATTTCTGTATGTACAGAGATGGCCCATTCTTAGCCTGGTGTTCATTCGCGAGATGAACAAGTTAGGGCCGGGGGTTTGAACTAACTGGCCAGGAGACAGGCTCTGTGGGCAGAGTAAGTCACCCTCTGGTATCCCTGTCCCAGTAACTTCTAGTCCCTGATAATCTCATGGCCCTGGATACCACCACGGCTTCAGTTTTCCTCCAGAGGATCCAACTGGTGGGGAGCTGTAGGGTGTGAGGGTGCCCCTTGGCTTCCATTGTCCTCCTCTGCTGGGCGTTGTGCTAGGTGCTGGGGAGACCTTAGGGAACCAGGTTCACTGCTTGGCCTTCGCCCACACGCCAGCGTTAAGACAATCAAGCACTGACACCGTATACGTAAAGGTCACCTCATGAGTGCTCGGTTTCTGTTAGACCAAGTGCTGCCATGGCCGCAGCAGGAACTGTAGAAGGCTCCACTGAAAAAGACTACAGGATGCAGGAATGGACTGGGGAAGGTGGGAGAGGGAGAGCTTTCTTAGCTGAAGATCGGGGTTTGAAAAGAACTTGGGCCGGAAAGAGACTTAGTGTTGTGGAGATGAACTCAAGGTGGGTGAGCGCACACAGCGAAGGATAGTGACCAGAAACAGGAACAGGGAAGGCTAGTTCTGTGGATCCTAGAGACTGTGCTGGGGATTCAGGTCAGCCTAAGAAGGCTAGGGAGCCATTGCCACCTCCGTAAAGGGAGGGAGGCCCCACGACTCAGTCAGTATTCAGTTCAACGTGGGCCTTGCCAGGAAGAGCCAAGTAAGAGGAAGTGAGGGAGCACGTAGGAGGAGAGAGAAGAGCTGGCTCAGACTGGGAGGCCGTCAGGAGGGCACGGGCGTGTGGACTGGAATCGGTGGTTACACGGCTGAAGAGTCCACAATGGCATGAGGGTGGGCGGACTGGAATCCGTGGTTACGTGGCTGAAGTCTGAAATTCTAGGCTTGGGGAAAGGGCTCGTGGCCTCCTGGGCTTTGTTTGTCGGCTTGTTTTGTTTCCTCTTTAGTGCTGAGGGTCAAACCTGGCCCTCGGTATACTAGGCGAGTGCTGGGCCACTTAGCTGCACGCACCTTGGTCCTCCATTCACGTTTGGTGTGTTTCTCTCTGGCTCCGGTTCTGTGCTAAGTGCCATTAGCTAGTGTATTCTTCCTACGTGAGCAGCTGTTATTATCCTTTCTGTCTTACTGGGGGCCTTTGTCTCCTGAGCTCACAGGCTCTTGTTTTGATGTTGAGTGCTTGTTTCCCAAAGCCTTTCAAATAGATAAGTTGATCTCCTACCTCCTGGAACCCCTGAGGAAGTTGGCCCAGAGAGAGTGAGATGTCAGGCTCCCCATTCTGGTGGGATTCCCGCAGCAAGGAACTGAACCTGCTCGCTGGTGGTGCCATTTCAACAGTCTTCTCTTTAGAAGTCCGTCCAGCCGTTGTGGGCAACTGATGGTTACTGATAACGTAGTTTAAATGAGATTATCAGGGTGAGGTCAGAATAATTCTAGGGCAGGAGCAGCTGGGATACTGTTTTTAGGAAGGGATTGGTTGGTTGGTTGGTTGGGCTTTTGGAGACAGGATCTCACAGTGTAGCCCAGGCTGGCCTCATGGTCATGCCTCAGCCACTGCTGTTATTGAACATGTTGCTCCACACCTGTCAAGTGCCCAGTCCTCTACTACATGCCATACATAAGTCAAGAGCTTTAACACATGTGCTTTGTACTGCCCACTTCAGCTCTCGTGTTCAGGCTAAGGAAACGGAAGCAGGCAGCAGGGCCCCTAGTGGAGAGAGAGAGCTGGGGCTGGGCCGCCTCAGGCTTGTCTGCTCGTTGCCTCTGGAAGGATGAGAAGCAGCAGGGCCCCTGTAGATGTTACCTTTTGTTGTAGACGATCCTGAAGCTCCTGGTCTCTGGGGGCGGCAAGTCCCGGACAGGCGTGATGATCCCCATCCCCCAGTACCCCCTCTACTCCGCGGTCATCTCCGAGCTGGATGCCATCCAGGTGAACTACTACCTAGACGAGGACAACTGCTGGGCCTTGAACGTGGACGAGCTCCGGCGGGCGGTGCGGCAAGCCAAGGACCACTGTGACCCCAAAGTTCTCTGCATTATCAACCCCGGGAACCCCACAGGTCTGCGCGTCACTCTCTTACCGCTTTCTCAGGGGCTCGGAGGGGCTGGTGTGTGGATGCTTGGCCACTAAAGAACTGAGGGACGCAGGTCCTGTCTGTGCCAGTTTCCTGATTCATTCCACATTTGCTAACCGCTATGGAGCTCGCCTCAGGCCACCTCAGGAGATGAGAAGCAGGCAGTTTTTTGCTTTCTTTCTTGTTCTTTCTTTCCTTTTCTTTTTTTGTTTTTCTTTTTGAGGGTTGTGTTACCAACAGGACCTGCTCTTTTTCATAGTCTACCTCCATTTGTAAAGTCTCATCTCCTCGAGGTTCTGCACACAAACGTCACCCTCCAACCCGGAGCACAGCGCATTTACTTCCTCTTATTTTTCTCGCTGGGTTTCAGAGTGCTGGTGTGTGGAGTTTGGCTGTTCCTTTGAGAAGAAAATGCCATATTAAAAACAAACAAACAAAAAAAAGCCTGTTTCTAGAAGTTGAAAAAAATGCCCCAAATTTTGCATGTTTTTCTTAGAAAAAAAAAAGTATCCAGTCCTGCCTGTTTTGACCCCCCAAGCTGCTGGTTCGTGTGGCTCCAGGGTTATTTGGATGAGAGAACAGGAACTCCCTTCTCTTTCTTTGTTGAGCTAAGTTGGAGTGGGGCCAAAATACATCAGAATTGATTGTGGAATCTGCTTCTCTGAAACGTGAGCTGATGCTTCAATAAGCTGAAAACAACCACTTTAATTCCTAAATGCAGCCAAGGTGCACCTGGTGCAAACACTGGTGTGCGTGCTCCTGTGCCTTGTAGCGGGATGAAGAGTCTAGTCTACCCATGATGCAGTTCAGGGAAACGGCACAGGACTCTGTTCTCAATTGGGCTTTGTGATCAGTATCACAAAGCGAGCTTGGAAAACCTCCCAGGTCAGTCCAGATGTCAGCGTTCTTAACCCTGAGAACTGCTTCTTTAGGACACCGGCTTCTAAACTTTGAGCTCGTTAAAGTACAGAAGGTGGACTCCGCTCACCCGTATTTTAATGACTGGGGTAGGGCTGGAGAACTGGCAGGTCCACCCAGTCCAAGATGACACTTCTGCTGATCCCAGGGCCGCACTTGGAACGGCAAGTCCGGCAGCATTTGTATGCTGAGTCGGCTCTTGAGTCAGTTCCTGTCTGTTTCTTTGGAGACAGTGAATTCCTATCTGGCCTGTACTGGCTGTGTCATCCAGGCAGACCTCAGAGTCACAGCAGCCTCACTCCTCCGCCTCTGAGTGCTGAGATTACAGGCATAAGCTATGTGCATGTCTTCTGAGTCAGGATTCTCTGCCCTGTAAATCTTTTTACCTCCCTGCCTGGGAGGACATACCTCCACCAAAGACTTGCCTGTTGTGAGTAAAGGGACTCTGTGAATGTGTATTATTATACGTAATTCTCTCTCTCTCTCTCTCTCTCTTTCTCTCTTTCTCTCTCTCTCTCTCTCTTTCTCTCTCTCTCTTTTGTTTGTTTGAGGTAGGTAGGGTCTCTCTGTGTAGTCTTGGCTGTCCTGGAACTAGCTCTTGTAGACCAGGCTGGCCTCAAACTCGCAGAGATCCGCCTGCCTCTGCCTCCCGAGTGCTGGGTTTATACGCCACCACCGCCCGGCTTTATAACCCTTATGAAGAGTGATTTATGAGTAAGCACCATCCGCCCTTCTTCTCTGAGGCCTTAATGTTTGGAAATCAGTCAGCTGCTAGGGGAGGGTCGGCAGGAAAAGGAAACTTCCCAACTACATACCAGAACCAGCTCGGCTAAAGATGTCAACATAGCCAGGGTGCTTTGGGTTTCAAGAGAGAAACCTGGCTCAAAACTGAAATGAGACATAAGACGTCTCGTCATAAAGCGGTCATCTGAATCAGCTTTCGTGTGGGAAGTGCCTCAGTTCACATCTCAGCACTGCTGTCCTCTGAGTCGGATTCCTTCTTAGAATCTGTCCTTGGGGGGCCTTCAGCAACTCCATCCCTTGCTCATCAGGTGAAACCTTAGAGTCCATCTTTCCCTGTGATTTCACTGGGAGTCCTAGTGTAGGTACTTACTGGCCCATCTCCGAACCAGTCAAATCACTAGGACTTTGATAAGACAGATCTTTCCTTTATTCACTCAGAAGTCCTTCTTGGGCTGGCCTCGAACTTGTATCTCTCCTGCTTCAGCATACAGTGCTTGGATTAGAGGTGTGTATCTAGGCCAGGACCTTTTATCTCCTGCTGTGCGGTCTTCACAAGGCAGCCGTGGTATGCTGCAGGAGGGAGGAGGTAATCACAGATGTTCCTATCCGTTTGTAGGGAATTGCTTAGGCCCATCCTCTGGTGTGCTGCTCTTAGGGGCCGGCTTTTTGGACCTGTAAGCAAAGTTGAGTCTTATGTCTCCCCCAGGTGGGCATAACATGGCCCCTATAAAACCACGTAAATTATTCTCCATAACTTTTCATGTTTGTCTCTTCAGTGTCTTCATGGCTGTGCCCTAGTGATTGCTGGATTCCGGGCCCGGGGTAAACATAAGCCAGTTTTTTATGTTCAAGTGTGCATTGTGTATACCAGTGGGATCTTTGCATCCCTTCAGTCTCCTTTCCGCCACCAGGCTGAGCCCATTTCAAGGCTCTGGTCCTTCAGTTTCTCTTTGTGTTCCCCTTAGCATTCTGTGGACACGTGTTTGCACATTCTGATGCTCACGTCTCTGCTTGCATTCCTGTAGGATGAGGTTAGGAGATCACAAGACCCACAGAAGGTTTGTCAGTAGGCTCTACCCACAAAGAGGTCAGCCCCTGTCTGCGAGAGTAATGCTGGTTCCGTATAGAAACCAGGGCCTGGCACTCTGCTGGAGTCCCAGAGCCCTGAGCTCCCTGCTTAGGAAGCCTGGTTGGCACTCGATGGCCAAAGAAAAGTCACTCCCTTACTAAAGAAACTGGCTCATTGCTTAAGTAGTGGAAGGTAGAAATCTTGGCTGAATTATTATAAGATACATTTCTGTTTTTATAGATACTCTCATATCATTCCATAGATAGGTATATAGACTTTTTTTTTCTTTTTAGTCAAAAGGTAATAGTCTACATGCTTTTCTGATTTAGGGTGTTTATACATGCAGGAATAATACATGCATATATGTTTATGTTTGTGCATATATGCGTCACACAGCATAGATTTGCTGTACATACAATCAGCCCGATTGAGCACACCGGAAATCCCTGGTGTCCCACTCAAAATGAGGAGAAACTACAGGGGAAAGCTGCACCTCCACCCTCTTCCCCTTTGCCCTCTGCTCTGGTGGTGTGCCCGTAGGCTGCTGACTTAGCCATCCTGCCGTTTGCAGCCGTTCTCTGACATGCGTGGTGGGTGTCTTCCCTGCCGGTGTGGAGGCACGTCCTGAAGGAAGCCAAAGAGAACCGCAGTGTGCTCTCTCAGGGTCCCCAATGGGGCCAGTTCTCTGCAGTAGCCGTTGGCAGGGGACAGCAGCCTGGCTCGTTCATTTGGTATTCTGCAAGGACCGCTTTGAACACTTGCCAGCTTTGAGGGTAGATGATGAGCTGGGATGAGCCGGTCGCTTCCTTGTGGGCGTGTGCACCTGCCTTTCTGGGAAGACACCCACAGTTCTTCTTCAGTAACTCCAGCTCAGTTACCATATCAACCAGTGCAGTTTTTTGCATTGCTTGCTGCTGGTGCGTAGTAGAGGAGTCGTGGGGAGCTAATGAAGTTAACGCCTTTGTTTTATCTTCCTGCTCACTGTGACATGTTCGTGCCTTTCTGTCCTCCAGAAAAGACAAACACGTGTGCATACCTCAGTCGTAAGACTGACCAAAAAGCTAGGTGCGGAATACTTTTCCTTGCCCATGCCTGACGTCATTAAACTAGGCAGGAGTGGAGCCTGTAGGCACGACTGGGGCTTGGTTTCACTGCTCGGCAGAGCAACTTAGGAGGGCGGTCTCCTGGGATCTCCAGGGAACTTAGGACACCCAAGTGATTTGGGTGGGAGTATTACTTGGGGACAACTTCAGTAGCAATACAACCTACATTTTGGTTTTTTTGGGGATTTTGTAGGCCAGGTACAAAGCAGAAAGTGCATAGAAGATGTGATTCACTTTGCCTGGGAAGAGAAGCTTTTCCTACTGGCTGATGAGGTAAGAGCAGTCCCAGAGATGGTGGGCAAGCTCAGAGAGGGAGGGGGCAAGCCTGCTCTTCTAGGGGAGGGATTCAGATCTGATCATTCTATAGCCAGAGAGAAGTTTCAAGGCAGAATGATTCTGGCAAGCAAAGATGAGGATGTACATTCTTAACCTATGAATTTGGACAACGAATTATCTCTCTGTTGACTTGGACTCTAATTATAGTGTACACACACACACACACACACACACACACACACACACACACACACATGTTCTCCATGTATACGGAGATAGGGAGAGGGAGACTGAGACTCTGCTATGTAACCCAGGCTACCCTAGAACTCACTGTGTAGCACAGGCTGGCTTTAAACTCACAGCAACCCTGGTGCTTCAGTCTCCCAGTGCTGAGAGCTTTAAAGTTGTCAGCTTTAAAGTTGCTTTCAACTTGGAGAATGATGATGATGATAATGATGATGATGATGATGATGATGATGATGATGATGATGATGGGGTCACAGGTCACAGGCTAGACCCTGGACTCAAATTATGTCTTCCGAATCCTTCTTTCATCTCTGTTGTCAGCCCCATATCTTTCCAGTCTAGCTTTGATCCTTGTGGTTCCAGTAAGTTTACACCTGATTGATTCAACTTGAGCCACGATTATTAAAACAATCACTGTCGTCTGGGGTTGTAATATGCAGATTGGCCAGACCTAGGCAAGGTGCAGGATGTCTGCCCTGCTCTTCCCCAACATCCACCCGGAAAGCCAGGGAGGGCCTTCCCGGAGGGAACTCCATGGGCTCCTACCTAAGAGCAGACTGTAGCTGCCCTGCGGCAGAGATGGCCGATGCCACTCCCCGTGTACAGTTCTGAGCTCTCTTGGTAGTTCTCACCTTCTGTCTCGGTTACTCTCCTACCGCCGGCGAGCCTGTGAGGACCTCGGGTCTGTAACTGTAATTTCTTGAACCCCAGTCGTGACTCCTAGGCTCACCCATTCTTTGTCCGCTCGGGAAGAAGGAAACTGAGGACCCACCGTGTTCCGTTGTCAGTTGATCTTCGTTGCTGCATGTTTTCTGGTTAACCATAGCTTCGAGCTACTATTTTCTCTCCTCCTTGAGCACCCTGCAATATTACCACATTTAAATAGTCGTAATTAACCACGGACCTAAAAGCCTTAATTTCTAAAAGGAAAAAAAAAAAAGGCAACAGAGAGACCTCAGGATTAGGACTGGTTTGGGAGGAGGGCAGGGCCTCCGCTGTTGAGGTGGAAACTTGCCTGATTTTCTCACTGGTCCTGAAAGCCAGTTTCCCTGGCTATGGAACAGACAGGGTGGTACTTGTAGGCCGTGAGTGCCAGATCTAGACACGGGAGAACAAAGCGCGTGGGCCCTGCTCTGGCAGAAAGAGCAGAGGCGAAGACAAATGGTTCCAAACCTGGTAAGTGGCATAAAGCACACCTGACAGCGTGTACCCCTAAAACAGAGAAAGCGGAGGACAGACGGCTGGCACTTTGCGTCACTAGACAAGTGAACAGTGCTTTAGGAGAAGAATCTGTGTGGGAGGCTGGGAGTACCCGGTACCATTACTGACCCGATGTTTCAAACAGGCAGGCTGGAGATTGGGTATGGGAAGCGTAAGGAATGTCAGGGAAGCATCCAGCCTGAGGCTTTTCCCTTGCTTGGTCTGGAAGGTTCCTTCAGGTACATTCTGGCTTATCTGTGGAAGTAGCCTTGGAAGCTGTGCTGGTTGGTTTGTTCAAGGCTGGACTTTGTGACCTACCTCTGACCCACAGGTTCACGCGGTGCCTGTGCACCCCTCTTGGGTGTGGACCCTTGGCTGCTCTCAGCCACAGCCTGCGTTTGTCCAGGCCTTCCAGGAGAACTCAGTGCCCTGTCATGTTCCCGCTGCAGGTCTATCAGGACAACGTGTACTCTCCTGACTGCCGCTTCCACTCCTTTAAGAAAGTGCTTTACCAGATGGGGCACGAGTACTCCAGCAACGTGGAGCTCGCGTCCTTCTACTCCACCTCCAAGGGCTACATGGGCGAGTATGTCGGCCTCCCCTCCTCTGCCGCTGCTGGCGGGCCTGCTGTCCCAGCTCTGCTCCCTCCTTTCTGCCTGCTCCTCTGCTTGACCCTGTGGCCCACGGCTTGGAAAGCAGCCCCTATCCTTGGCTGCAGCTCTGAGAGTCAGGAGGCAGACAGGCTGCACCTCCCTGGCAGATCTAGTGAGTGGTGTAAGAGCAGGGGCTCAAGTGACCTGCAGCTGTGTTTAGACCAGACTCTGGGTAAGGGACAGATATGAAAACAGTTTCCCGTAGCAGCTCTGAGCCTGGGATCTTCTGCTCTGACCCTGACTAAAGTCTGAGGGGCCAGTGAAGAGAGGAGCTGGGTGGACAGGTACCAAGCTCCGTGTCCAAGGCTGCCTTCGCACAGGATTGTAAGGCCGAAGGACCAGTCTGAGGCCCATCTTTGTTTATTTGACTAGGATTCACTGAGCACCCCGAGTTTGTAGCACTGTAACATATATGTAACATACATGTGGCACTGTAACATACATGTAACATACTTGGCTAATGTTATTGAGGAGTGAAGCACAAAGAGGAAGGTCACGTGGCAGGTGGAGAGCTGAGGTCCCAGAGGAGGTAGACATGCCGGAAGCTGGGACTGGAGTTGCAGGAAGGGAGACATTTGGAGGAAGAACGTCCTGGGCAGAGGGAATGGCATATGAAGTCTGAAGGAATATTTTGCCTAGGTCAACGGAACCGTCTCCTTAGATTGTTCTTGACTTAATTTGATGTAGACTAGTATGTGGATTAGGTTTCAGGGTAAGCGGCTGTAATAAAATGGCCCTAAAATATAGAGGCTCCAAAAGGGTGAAAATCTATCTATTTTTGACATAATGCTTCAAAGAATCCAGGAAAACAAGGCTGCTCCTTGGGGTCATTCGAGGACCGTGGCTTGCGAGTCTGCTTCCTCAACACATGGTCTCCATCTTTAGGGTGAGGGCTGTCTGTAGTCTCTGTCTCCGGCTCCCCAGAAACAGGAAGGGAAGAAAGGAAGGGGAGCACTTGCTTTTCTTTGTAGGAAAGTGTCCTCATCCCAATACCTGTTTCCTTACCCCTGGCAAGAGCTCAGCCACAGCTGCCAGCCTGGTACTCAGGGTGTGGCGGTACAGAATCTGCCTTCCTGTAACTGGTGCTCCCTCTCGCTAATTCTGCAGGTGCGGCTACCGAGGGGGCTACATGGAGGTGATTAATTTGCACCCTGAGATCAAAGGGCAGCTGGTAAAGCTACTGTCGGTTCGCCTTTGTCCGCCGGTGTCTGGACAAGCCGCCATGGACATCGTCGTGAATCCCCCTGTCCCAGGCGAGGAGTCCTTCGAGCAGTTCATCAGGGTGAGTCCGCGTGACCCAGCTGCGTTCCTGACCAGCCACATTTGATGGTGTGTCTGTGGGTGTCCATCCACGTCCATCCCTCAAGGGTCACTCATGATGTCTCTTGGTGGCTGAACCACTCTCATGAGTTAAGTCCAAAAGTGCAACAGAGTGTGTTTAGAAGTGGGAAGAATGCTCTCTTCTTTCTCGCCTGTGTGCATTGTAAGTGGGGAGGATCCCAGGAGAGCCCCGTGTCTGGCAGACATTTTTGTTACTAACCTGAAAAGAAGAGGAAGTAGATAGGCACAGAGTATCGGTTTAAAAAGCAACAATAAAACCATTTTAGATGGTACAATCTAAAAGTCAGTTCCCAGAAGGTATAACTCTCTCTCTCTCTCTCTCTCTCTCTCTCTCTCTCTCTCTCTCTCTGCAGAGGCTATAAGGGGGAGATTTGCTTGTTTGTTTTTTCAGACACAGGGTTTAATAGCCCTGTTTTTGAGTTCACGATCCTACTGGTTCAACCTCTTAAAGGCTAGGATTCCAGGCATACACTACCACACACCCCTTCCCCCTTCTCCTTCGCTCTTTCTCTTTCTAGTAAAATACAAACAACTAAAACTTTTGCTCTTTTTAAATATATGGTTCTAGCCTACTGTAGTGAATGCCTTTAATCCCAGCACTCAGGAGACAGAAACAGAAGGTCCTCTGTTAGTTTGAGGCCAGCCTGGTCTACATAGTGAGTTCCAGGCCAGCCAGAGCCACAGTGAGACCCTGTCTAAACAAACAGTTAGCTTCATTATGGAAAGACATTCAGATTGTGTGCAGCCATCTCTCCCTTCCATCTCAAGAACTCTTCCATCATCTCCAGCTGGAATTTCAGATCCAGTAAATGCATAGCTTCCTGGAAGCCAGTGTTCTACTAGGTCTCCATGAGTCCCCCTAACATGTATATGCAGAGGTGGAATTATACAATGTTTGCTCCTCTGTGCCTGGCTTATTCCACTTGGCGCAGTGTCTCAGAAGAGCAGAAGTCTCTTTGGGATTAAGGACTGGGTCGTATGTCATTGTATGGCTGTGCACCTTTTGTTTTATCTGCTCATCTTCAGGACCTACCTTTGGCACAGTAGTACTTGCCGAAAGTCCGATTGATTCTATTCCGGCTGTGGACGCTTTTCCAGCTCTGCTGACTCTCTTCTCTCTGGGTCTGTGTCCGCAAACACCACACTGACAGAGACTGCAAAGGGGTAGTCCCTGGATGACATGATGGGACTGGGCTGGTCTCCAGGAGGACCCATGACTCTCATAGATGTGTTTCTAGGATATTCCTTCCAGTCAGGTCCATTTAGATTGATGAATGAAAAAAAATGCCTGGGAACTGGAGAGATGACTCAACAGTTAAGAGCACTGGCTGCTCTTCCAGAGGTCCTGAGTTCAGTACCCAGAAACCGCAACCATCTGTAATGAGATCTGGCGCCCCCTTCTGACCTGCAGGTGTACATGCAGACAACTATACATAATAAGTCTTTCAAGAAAAAGGCAAGAAAGAAAGAAAAAAAAGAAGGAAAGAAAGAAAGAAAAAAGGAAAAAAATTCCCAGCCGGGCAATGGTAGCTCATACCTTTAATCTCAGCACTCAGGAAGCAGAGGCAGGTGGATCTCTGTGAGTTTGAGGCCAGCCTGGTCTACAAGAGCTAGTTCTAGGACAGGCTCCAAAGTTACAGAGAAACCTTGTCTTGAAAAATAAAAAAAAGAAAAAAAAAGAAAGAAAAGAAAAAAAAATCCCCGCAGAAAGCCCTGTCTATCTGTCCCTATCCACCCCTTCCCCTGCCCTGTTTACTGTGCTATGCATACACAGCTCATTTCTGTCAATGTGTTCTATTACCTATATGTTGGAAGTACAGCCTTCCATAGCCTTACCTAGGGTTATTGATACTTGTGCTTTCCATCCATCATCAGGAAAAAGAATTCGTTCTTGGTAATCTGGCCGAGAAAGCGAAGCTGACAGAAGATCTGTTTAACCAAGTCCCAGGGATTCAGTGCAACCCCTTGCAAGGAGCTATGTATGCTTTTCCCCGGATCCTCATTCCTGCCAAGGCTGTGGAGGCTGCTCAGGTCAGTGGAGGGTCGGCTGTCTTCCTGGCTTTGCTTGAGCTGTCTGGGTCATGGTTGGCGTTTGCTTTGGTGAGCAGCGCTGCTGGCCTTAGGGGTTCTGAACTCTGTGGGCCTCTTGGACAGATGCAGTTTACCATGTGTCTTCGAATGTCTGGGCCCCAGAACCATCTTCTTGACCGTGACCTGATATCCTGCTTTATTTTGCAGGCAGGACCGGGGGAAGGAAGGGCTCAGGCACAGAAAAGAGGGCCTGGCATTCCGCATTCTGGTTCTGTTTGGCTTTGATCGCTCCCTCTTGGGGTCTTGATTGCCCAGGTGGGACCGCACTAAGTAGCTCACGTTGGCGCTGAATTCAAGTCATTCTTGTTGAAGATTCTCAAGTGCTGGGATTATAGGTGTGAACCAAAACCGGCTCTGGTTTTGGTTTTAATATGTGCGGGTCTAGTGTAGAGCCAGACAGGAATCTCAAGTTCTGTCCTCCTCCCGCAGGCCCATAAGATGGCCCCAGACATGTTTTACTGCATGAAGCTCCTGGAGGAGACCGGCATCTGTGTCGTGCCTGGCAGTGGCTTTGGGCAGCGAGAAGGCACCTACCACTTCAGGTACAATATCTTCTGTGGAGGCGGGTGGTGTTGGTCTCTGGCTTGTCCAGGGCAACTTGGGTTCCTGTTTTAGAGACTGAGGGGTCTGAGCCTCTGTTCTCCTTGAGCAATCCCACCATGGCAAGCTGAGACCCTGTCAGAGAGAAGGAAAACAGGTACACTGCACAGCCGTCTCCTGAGTGTTCCTGGGCTGTTCTCTCTGCCGCCTCCTGTCCCTGTCACACTCCGTGCTTCTGGGTGCGCGGGGCAAAGCCTATGTTAGTTAGGTTTCTGTTACTGTTGTCAGCCCCATGATGGAAAGCAACTCGGGGAGGAAGGTGTTTATTTGGTGTACAGGTTACAGTCCACGGTCAGGGGGAGCCAGTGCTGGACCCTGCAGGCAGGACCTGAAACCGCGACCACAGAGGAGCCCTGCTCACTGGCTTGCTTTCCATGGCTCGCTCACCCTGCTTTCTTATATAATCCAGGACGTCTGCCCGGGGATGGCACTGCCCATGCCTGGCTGGGCCCTTCCATATAAATCATCAGGCCAGTCTGATAGAGTTATTTTCTCAAGTGAAGTTCTTCCCAGATAACACTAGCTTGTGTCAAGTTGGCAGAAAAAGCAACCAGGACAGCCTGGCGCAGGGCAGGTGCTCTGTAGCCCCTTGGCTGCACTATGGCCGTGGCACTACCCTAGGCCCCAAAGGCTGCTAAGGCATCGCGCTGACACAGAGGTAGCTCCACATTCTGAGAGGCTGTTCACAGCCATGCCTGGTCCAGCCCTGGAGAGACATGAGCACGGATTCCTAGAGCTGTTCCGATTCCCAGAGCTGTTCGGCAAGGGTTCCTCCCCAAGGCCAGCTCTGTTCAGAATCCGATCATTTCTTCCCCGCTCCTGTGGCGCTGTATCTTGTAGCAGATGCTAAAAAAAGAAATGTCATGAGTGGCTGGCACCTGGAGCCAAGTCTTTGCTTAGTCAGAGGACGCAGGTTGTGCCCTAAGAGGCACTGCCTACCTGACCCTTTTACCTTTGGTCAGGGTCTCTGCTGACCCTGAAATGATCCACCCAAAATGTAGAGCTGAGATTGCGGTGTAGCTTGGTGGTCGATCATACGACGAGTGTGAGTCCCGGGTTCCATGCCCCGCGTGCCACCCAAAGTGCTGTTGAGCCGGGAAGCCTGTTGTAGGGACCAGAGGGAGAGCTGGGTTACTGTGGCAACTGGAGATGTCTGTGAAGTGAAAGCTGAGATGTGAGGCTGGCTTCCTGTCAGAAGCCGGATCCTGGAACACACATGCACACCCAAAGAGTCAAATGTTTAATTTCTGGAGAAGGAAAAAAAAAAAAAGAGTAAGAGTCATGCTCTAGGAATAGAAAATAGTTTGGCCATTTGCCTAGCATCCATGAAACCCTGAATCCAAACTCTAGCACCACAAAATGAGGAGGGGAGGAGGTCATATTCTAGAAAGTTCTATACTAGTCAGAATGTGGTGCCCTAGCTGGATGTGGTGGTGCATGCACTTTAAGATGCTGAGGCAAGAGAATTACTGTAACCTCAAGGCCAGCCTGAGCAGCAGCATGAATTCCAGAACAGCCAGTCCCATATGAGACCTTGTTTTATAAAGAAGGAAGAAAAGGTGGGGGTAGAGGGGCAAGGGAGAGTCCCAGGCAGGTGGATCTCTGAGTTCAAAGCCAGTCTGGCCTACATAGCAAGTTCTAAGGACAGCTGGGGCTACATACAGAGACCCAGTCTTAACAAGAACAAAACCCAACAAGCAAAACAATGGTGCTGGCCTTCTGCAGTAATGAAAGATACATTTTGGTGAGTTGATCCAGTTCGTTGCTTTAGTAGACAGCTCTCACCGTAGTGAAAATGTCTGTGTACAAGCCACTGTGGAGGTATGTGTCTATATTCCCAGCTTCCTGGAGGCTGAGGCAAGAGGGTTGCTGAGGCTCAGGGCTTCATGGCTCTTCTGGATAGCTTGTGAGATCGGGAAGAAGGCCTAGGGGAGACAGTAGTTTGACAAATGAGAGGCTCTCTCTAAATCAGACAATGTGGGGCTGTGTGTCTGCACAGGGACCTCCCGACCTCGTCTTCACTCAGCAGTGCAAGGAGTGTTGTTGTTCACCCTATGAACAGCCCGGCTGATGGTGCTCTCTTTCCTGACAGAATGACAATTCTCCCTCCCGTGGAGAAACTGAAGACAGTGCTCCATAAGGTCAAAGATTTTCACCTCAAGTTCCTGGAGAAATACGCATGAGGACGCCTCAGGCGCCGGAGGGTCTCGGTCCCGATCCCACCCAGGCCTTCCTCTTGGACTCTGCCTCAGACCTCATGCAGGCCGTCAGCCGGTTCATCATCATGTTTCCCAGGAGACTTTCTTTGTGCCTTGAGCAAACAGTGATTTTGCAATGTCTCGCAGGCCCTGTTGTTTTTTTTAAATGCAGCCAAAGTAGAGTCACCTTGCTCGGCAGATGTGGCTGGGATTCTCTGAATCACCTATACTTCTTGTGTTCGGAAAGTTCCTTTGGGTTTTGAACAGCCAGGGTACATTGAAATGAGAGCGTTCTTACCTACAGAAACAAGCAGGTGTTGGGAATGTGTGACTTTACATGGTGAGGACCGGAAGCCCAGAAATCAACAGTGAGATCCCTTAGCAGCGTGGAGACATATGTTTTGAACAGTAAACCTTCAAGTCCGGCAAGCACCCAGAGAAAACTTGTCATTCTGGTCTGGATATAGACAGCTCCTCACAGACCAGAATACTGAAGTCAGTAGTGAAACGGGGTCACATCAGATTCCAGGCTAGATTGTACTGAACACAGCGTTGGCAGGGGCCATGACCTTGGTCAGAGGTCCTGAGGGGAAGTGGGGGAAAACAGGCTGCAAGTTGAGCTGGGTCTTCTGAGCCGCACGGCAGGTGCGGGATGACTCAGCACCCTGAGCTCTGTGCATGCTTTTGCTGAGACCTTGGTATAAAACGTCTCCCGGGCTGCAGGGACACCAGGGAGAGCCCTGAAATATCTTGGTGACGCGAGGATCCATCCCACTTGGTTACCTAGGGACAGTCTTCTCCCAAGGGCTTGTCTGAGCCTTTGTACCGACTGCCCTCTGCTGGTGGCAGTAGAGATAAGCAAAGGCTGAGAAGTGCCCTACATTAGGAGCAGGTGGATCTTTTTAAAAATCTGAAGTGCAGCCCCTGCAGGTCTTCTAACTGTGTCAAACTAAATTTGCCTCATTTTGTGACTGTGATTGATGACAGTGCCCGCTCCACCAGCTGCCAGGAAGGGGTGTGCAGTCTGAGTCAGCAAACTTCTCCTGCAGCAGTTTCCTGCCTCCCTCCCCATCTCTGGACAGGGTCCCACGTCATCAGCCATCCCTCCGTGTCACAGTAGCCGGCCACCAAGCAGGCATAGTCCTTAAATACCGCACCTGGGTGGAGCCAGGTGCATGCCAAGGAGACAGGTGCTACAGGGAACAGCAGGCCAGGTTTTCCTCCCCAACATCCCTTGGCCGGTCTACCTTCATGAGACGTGAGGGAAGCCGTGACCGGCTCAGGGGCCCATGTACCCAGTGAGTCTGGGGGAACGCAAGGAGCTAGAGAGCGATGCGCAGGGCGGTGGGGTCCTGTGCTGTGATTTCACACTGGGCCTCTGCAGGGGGTGCAGTTTTTAAAAGAGCTTCAAGCTGCTAACATGAGATTACTGTGAAGGAAGCAGCCACGGTCTTATCAAAATGAAATGTTCTGGAACTTTCCTTAAAGGGTTGAAAAGGTAGCGTGTATGCTTGCAAGGCATATACATTCTGAGATATCTCAATGAATGGTTAACTAGAAGCTAGACTATTTTTTATATTTTTGTAACAATTGCTTTTTTCATGTTGGGGGAGTGGGAGGGTTAGTATTTATAGTCCTAACAAGTCCAATAATTTTTATAAGTCTCTTCAGATTATAAATAATCCTCCAAATTTTGCAATGTTTACATGTTTTTTTTAAAAAGATGATAAATATGCTACGTTTGCTTTTTAAATAAAAGCTTAGGTGTTCTGAGAGATTAATAATGTCAGGTAGGAATACTGGTTGTGGCAGTTTGGGTTTTCCACAGAATCTGTTCCCACGCCTTTTCTCTCCCAGCGTCAGTGAACACAGTTGTTTGTCGTTTGGGGTTTCCCTTGGGAGTCGACTCCTATGAGGTTGCTGTTCCTCCAGAGACAGGGGTGGGTGGTGCTGTGGAAGCCTGGGCCAGGCTGGACCTGGGTCAGTGACACCCAAAGACATTGTTTGCGTTGGGTGCAAGGGCAGGGGCAGACCTGCCTGTTCTCCACTGTTTCCCGCCCCGGTTCTTCAGGCCTCCCTGACAGAGGTCCTCGGTAATAGCTGTGCCGGGAAGTTCTCAACAATAAACTATGTGCCCAGAATGGTGACTGTTTAGCTCTGTCGATTAATTCTGAGAGTTGAATGGGGATGAGTGTGACTCAAGTGCTATGCTTTTCTGCCAGCACGTGGGGCAGAGGCAGGCTGGGTGTCTGTGAGTTTGAGTCCTGTCTGTCTTATATAGTAAGACCCTGTCTCGAAAGAAAATAAAAACAAACAGTAGGTGAATAGGTGAGCGGACGTCAGCAGCTTATGTTTGTTCTAAACAGCAAATCTGTGTAAACACCCCAAACTTCAACCAACAGCTTCTGGTTAGGGTTCGGCCCTCAAGACAGAAGTTGCCAAGGTAGGGAAGCTTCAGGCCTCTGTGTATTTTTGCTTTGAATCAGGGTCTGGCTGTCAGGCTACCTAGCATAATACTACTGCTGTGTGCCTTGCTGACTTCAGACTCACTGTGCGCCGACGATGACCTTGGAGTGTGTCCCCTCCACTTTCTGAGAGAAGGCCTGCACCACCATCCCCTGCTCTAACAAGACATTAAAACGAACGTGGACTTGGGCTTCTGCTGGCAGTGGAGTGAGAACTGACAGAGCCCAGCAGTGGTGGCGCACAAATCCCAGCACTGGCAGGGGAGGGGGCAGAGGCAGGCAGAGTTTGAGGCCAGCCTGGTCTGCAGAGCAAGTTCAAGGACAGCCAGAGCCACACAGAGAAACCCTTTGCTGAAAACACACAAACACACGTCGCCTCATGTCTCTGTCATGCCTGGTTTTAACAAGTTAATTTTTTTTCTTCCAAACTACTTAAAAGTAAGTTTTAGACATTGACTATTATCCCTAGATAATTGAATGTGTGTTTTTCTCCTACCCCCCCCCCCCGCCCCCAGTGTTTTAGAGGTGGTGTGTAAGGCTGGACTAGATTCACCACGCATCCTCCTGCTTCAAGGTCGCCAGGATTATTGCTGTGCACCATGACATTAAGAAGTTCATTATGCATCCTTTGAAAGGACGTTGCTTATTTGTTTGAGAAGGGCCGTGTTATGTAGTGGCTGGTTTGGAACAGGCTATGTAGACAGTGATCTGCCTCCCAATTGTTAAGATTAATGCTGTTCACCACCTCGCCCTGTGCTTACGTGTGGGATTCTTTTCTTGTGGTGGTTGATTTGTTTGTTTTGTTTGTTTGTTTGTTTGAGACAGAGTCTCACTATGTAGTCCTGGCTGCCCTGGAACTTGTTGTGTAGACCAGGCTGTCCTCGAACTCACTGAGATCTGCCTGCCTCTGCCTCCCGAGTGTTGGGATTAAGGATTAAAGGGACGTTTTCATGACTTTAATGCCATTATCACATCTAACAAAATAACAAACTATATTGTGCATAACCCAGGTTATTGTCAGATTTTTATGAGTTTTTTTTTTTTTTTTACTTTTTTAGTGTGTACATGTATGTGCATATGTCACGGTACACATGGGAAGGTTAAGAACAGTTTTGGGGAGTGGGTTCTTTCCTTTTTCCATGTGGGTTCCAGGGACCGAGCTCAGATCATCAGGCTTGGCAGCAAGGACCTTTGTCCAATGAGCCATCGCGCTGGCCCCTTCCCTGTCTACCGCTAAACAACCAGGGCCGGCCCCAGCTTTGTTACCGCTCTGACAAAAGGACAGCTGCAACTGTAGACACACGGCCACCTCCCAGTTCTCTTAACTAAAAATTAAGCTCAAAGACAATTATTTACAGAGCACTTTTTCCACATGTATGGTAAGGCTGTCTGAAAACAATGGAAGCTTAACTGATAGGAACAACCACAAAGACTTCATTGGCTCTTAAAATCAGGAAACCAAGAGCGTACCTGGTGGCACAGGCCTGTACTCAGGAAGGTGAGGCAGGAGGATTGACAAGTGCTCAATGACGGGCTATACTAGAGTGAACCCCATCTCAGTATTTTTAAAATAACAGAGAGGGACAAGAGAGATGACCCAGCAGAAAAAAAGTATGCCCTGCTCTTCCAGAGAACCAGATTCAGTTCCTAGCACCCATGCAGCCAGCTCACAACTGCTGCAACGCCAGCTCCGAGGCCTGCGTTGTCACGTGTCGTCCTCTGTGGGCGCCTGCACTCTTGTGCACGTGCCCATGCAGACACACACATACTCATAGTTTTCAGAACTGAACTTTTAAAAAGCCATATTGGATGCATTAATAAATTATCCATCACTGACATCATCATGTCATAGAGCAGCGCGTTCTCTAGTAATCGGCTGTGGATTGATGGGTAGGGATGTCAGAGCTAACCCCTTTGTTTCTAATGGAGTAATTCTCACTTTGCACTCCCGACAGGTTCTTAGCGCCACCTGGCACCCAGGAATGCTAACCAGGCGGCCCCTCCCTACACACACTCTATACTATGGAAGATTGGTATTTCCCCTTCACGGCCCAGGTCTTTCTGGGTGACTGCCCCCGCTTGCCCTGGTAGGGAGCACTGAATCCGGAGCCTTGCGCGTGCTCCCTAAGCCTCGTCTCTGTGGACATGTTGGCAGTGCCACTGTCGAGGAGAAAATGGCTCTCCCTCAAGATTCCCAGTTGAGTATGTGACCAGTCCTGGCTAATCAATGCCCCCTGGCACACTGACCACAGTGATTAGCTCAGAATGACATGTAACACACATGAGATCAATAAGAGTCCCAGTCAAGATTTATCTTTTTTAAAAAAAATATTTATTTATTATATGTACAATATTCTGTCTGTATGTAATCCTGCAGGCCAGAAGAGGGCACCAGACCTCATTACAGATGGTTGTGAGCCACCATGTGGTTGCTGGGAATTGAACTGAACTCAGGACCTTTGGAAGAGCAGGCAATGCTCTTAACCACTGAGCCATCTCTCCAGCCCTCAAGATTTATCTTGGAAGCGTAGAGAGTTGCTGTTCTCCTGGGGAGGCTGGTGTGGCTCTTTGGATGATGTTGAAATACAGGGCCTTTGGAATTCAGACTTGAACTGGAATTTCTTCTTCACCATTGATCAAGTGACCTTTCTTGTTCCCTTTTAAACATCTATTTATTTTATATTTTACATGTGTGTTTGCCTGTGCGTATATTAAGTGTACCAAATGTGCACAGTGCCTGCAGCCTCCAGAAGAAGACATCAGATCTCCTGGACCTGGAGGTACAGATGTTAGCGAGCCACCATGTGTGTACGGGGAACTGAACCCAGGTCTTCTACAAGAGTAGCAAGGGCTCTCAAGTACTGAGCCATCTCTCCAGCCTCCTTTTGGAAATTTCTTAATCTCTGAGATGTGGCTTCCTTGCTTATAAACAAAATCAAAATCCTTACTTTATAGGTTGCTGTCAGTTTCCAATGAAAGAGCATGTATAAACACTAAATGCTGAGCTTGGTATGTATAAGTCATTCTATATGCGTTGCCTGTTAGACATGGTTCACACCAGCCTGTTAGCCCACAGCACTATTGTGCACTCATGAATTTACCTTTTCACTCTCAGTGTGTGTACAAATAAAGTATCTCTGGCGGGGAGGGGGCGTAGCCTGGGGTTTGATAAGAAAAACTTTTTCAGACATTTGGTCCCACTGACAGAAAATATGGCAGCCTCTGGCCCATGGGAGCAGGGAGTCATGGAAGCACACTCTTTAATCTCAGTGCTTAGGAGGCAGAGGCAGACGAATCTCTGAACTAGAAGCTAACCTCGTCTACATAGTGAGTTCCAGGCCAGTCAGTGCTAGGTAGTAAAACCCTGTGTCAAAAATAATAATAACTGGGCAGTAGTGGTGCACACCTTTAATCCCAGCACTTGGGAGGCAGAGGCAGGTGGAACTCTAAATCTGAGGCCAGTGTGGTCTACAAAGCAAGTTCCAGGATAGCCGGGGCTCTACAGAGAAACCCTGTCTCAAAAACAAAACCAAGCAAACAAGTAAAATACAAAAACTTTAAGAAGCACATAACCATAACAGGGAACTGGAGAGGTGGCTCAGCACTTAAGAGGACTTGGTGCTCTTGCAGAGGACCCAGGTTTGGTTACCAGCACCCACATGGCAGCTCACAACCATCCATAATTCTAGTTCCATATGATCAGATGCCCTCTTGATCTTTCAGTGGCCCTCAGAGGACCTCGACTCCTGGTGGTATCGGGATTGGCACAGGGTTGGTTCTGGGCTTTGAGTGGCTGGCTGACTGAATAAATACCTATCTTTTCTCAGCTACCTACCCAGCATTCTACTTGGCTGAATCCTGTACCCACCCTGCACTGCCCAGGCTCAATTTATTGTACTAATTGAGTATCACATAATGGGTTGGCATCAGCTTCTTCAGACATGTGACAACAGACGAGGTCTGGTATGTTAGAATCTGTTTATGTTGCTTTCACGGCGGGAGTCTTTGTAGGTCTTAGAGTTTAAAATCAACAAAGCAGTGTCTCTCTGTGCAGCTATTACATGATTCATTCTACCCATGAAAAAGAAAGTATAAGAGTCGAAATGTTTTTTTAATACCAGCAATGTGGTATTGGCTGTTAGTTTCTGGACGTTCCATGACTTACTTTAATCTTTGTTCAGGTCACAAATTCTGCAGTGTTCTCGTGTATCCTCTGAGGTAGACATCGTTACAGATCCCCATTTTATGGGTTTGATTCTATTATAAATTACGTCACAGTTTTCTATATTTAAAATTGTACTTAAGTACAGAAGCAAATAATCACTACTTGTTTGAGAAGTCAAGTATTTCAGCATGAGAGCCTTGATGGTTAAAAAAAAGTTTATAAAAAAAATTGCTGGTGTCCAGTACTGCAGGATGACGTCCATTTTAAAGGGATTTGAGAGCCAGGCATGATGACACAAGAGATTAGTCCCAGGATGAGGTGATGAAGTGGAGGAATCACTTAAATCCAGGGATTGGGGATCAGCCAAACCCCAGCTGGAAAAAAAAATTTCAAGCCTAGAATCCATAATCACAGCACTAGGAAAGCAAAGGCAGAGGGATCTTCTTTTTTTTTTTTTTTTTTTTTTTTCTCGAGACAGGGTTTCTCTGTGGTTTTGGAGCCTGTCCTGGAACTAGCTCTTGTAGACCAGGCTGGTCTCGAACTCACAGAGATCCGCCTGCCCCTGCCTCCCAAGTGCTGGGATTAAAGGCGTGCGCCACCACTGCCCGGCTTAGAGGGATCTTCTTAAATTCAAAACCAGCATGGGCTGCCTCTGTAGTTCCAAGTTGGCCACAGGACACACACACAAAAAGAAGAAACATGGTTTGTTCTGTCTGCAATCCTCCTATAATGAAGGGCTGTATTGTTCTTCTAGAATCTGTTTTCAGGTTATTATTTCAGATCACCCATATCTAAAATTTAGTTTAAGAAGAGCACGAAGCACTTCCATCAGTAAATATTTATTTACACTCTACTTTGTACCAGTATTCTGTGCACTAGGAAGTATTGTGTTTGGTTCTGCAGACTCAATCCAGTGCCTTACTCATCCAAGGCCAAGTCCTCTGCCACTGAGTTCCATGCCCAGCCCTAGAAACTTTACAGCCTGGTTCACAACCATTTATATATACCTCCATCCAGGGGAACTGACACCCTCTTCTGGCCTCCGCACAGACACCAGGCACATAGAACACAGCAGATGTGCAGCGGAAACATACACACACAAAATAAAACACTGGTTTAAAAAAAATAAAGAAGACCTAGTTCTCTTTCTCATCTTGTAAGATGGCAAGTGAGAAAGCCGGGAAGCCACACACAGGGTCTAGAAACTTGGAGCCACAGCTGGTATTCACGGTGTGGTTCAACAGAGTAACCCTACAGTGGAGAAGCCGAAGAGCGGATCCACCAGCGTTCTCTAGGAAAAGAACTGAAAGCATGAAAATGATTGTGGATTGGCTGGCATGAGAGGAATTGAGGAGGCCAATGAGGGCCAACAACACAGTAGCTCCTCGGTCCAGAAAGATGGTTACTTCAGAAGTCTCAGTCTGGCATTGGAAGCCTGCAGGATTAATTCCTGCACATCTGAGTTCAGAGGTCACGTAAGGATGCAGCAGCCAGGTCAGCAATGGGCCAGGCACACCCACTTAGCAAGAGCCAGTGCGGGTAGACAAGCAACACTGGTTTTCTTCTGTGCCAGCTGCCAGAGGGTGCTGCCTGCCCTGGGGAAGGGCTTCTTCCCTTATCCCTTCCCACGCAGACATGCCTACCCCGAGACATACTTCTTATTTACTTAAGATACCATCACGTGGACAATCTGGATTCACCACACAATGGGAAGTTCACTGAGGGGCACTGTTTGGGTGACATGGATGAAATGGGCAGACAGTCCCCATCTGCCATTCATTCGAGAGGCCCTGCACCAGAGGAAGTACTCAGCTGCTAACTGCAAAGTCGAAAATCAACTTGTTTTTGCTACTGTCACAAAACCAGTTGGTGAACAATGGCGGTGCCTAGGGTTAAGTCTTGCAAAATATCATCCTAAAATGTGCCAAGAAAAAAAACAAGTGTTGAGTTATGGGAAAATCCCTTAGTCAGTGTGAGGAAGCAGCATTTTGACATTGTTACTGAACTTGGTGGTTACAACTTGTGCCCCGAGTCTGGCTACTCGTTCTCAATAAACCAATAAAAAGAACCAAATTAACAGTGGAAAGCAGAAAAAGATCTATTTATTCAACGTGGCCACATTGGGAAGTGGGGCTGTTAATTTCACTGGTTGAGAATAAGACAAATACCACAGTCTGAAGTCAAAAAGCAAGCTTTAAATTCCGACCAGACCGATGAACTCTCTGGCCAGGTCCATCTCTGGTTTTCCAGAAAATGGCACCAAGTCACGTTTTGCAGGGGCTAAAAGCCAAACCCTTACTTCACTGCATTTCCCATGAGGTCCAATCAGAGGCAAGCAGACGGCCTGATGTACTTCCTGCTACTAGGGTACCTCCGCCTGTCAGTCAAGGGAAAGTGTGTATATTCTGACATATTTCCTGCTTACATGTGTATCAAGCCCACATCAGTGCAGATGGGGGCCAAACCAACTTGTTTAGGGGAGTGAAAACAGGCAGCTTCTTATCCCCCATAAACAATAGCCTCCAGCATTTAAGGAAGTATCTGTCCTTAGATAAAGAAGCATATTTGCTTCATGGATCTCCTAGGCATAGTGATTAAAACTTAAAAAAGTTTAACTTTGGCTCTCCCACAGGACAAGAGATTCAGCAAATCCAAGTCCATCTTCAGTATCCTCAAGTGAAATCAAAGTTTATTAAGTAGAAGCAAGATTCAGCAAAACCCTCAAGTCCATCTTTAGGGTCCTCAAGTGAAATCCAAGTTTATTAAATAGAGAGCCAAGGATATTGCACACCTAGGCAGTTCAGTCATGGTGTGGTCCCACCCACTATGGACCCAAGGTTGTCTGGGCTTCAGTCTCATCACAAATCCCTATGGATACACTGATTCCTACTTCACAAATGAGCTGTGGACACCGTGACAAGAAGGTGAGCCCCTTTACATAGAGAAAAACACACAAAGGTACAGCGGTGCAAGGTTAATCAGGTCAAGGACTCAAGATTTTATCCAACTGTTCCTCAGTTCCAGGGCTACTTATTATTGACCCATTTGGTTCTAACAAGTGATACTTACCTTCACAAATTGGCTTGGTCTCGCCAATTTGTATTTCTCGCCAAGAATTTGATATCTTATTGTGTATTATTAGATTTTCTTTGCTCTTTTTTTTTATTGTTTTCAACAAAATTCTTACTTGTTGAGACACAAGCTGCCCAGTCTGCAGGACAAAGAGAGTGGAGAGGGTTTCCTGGTTTTTCACAGCCAGGGAGCATGTTGAAATTGGAGCGGCAGGGCTGTGTCCCCGACACCCGGCCGCCCGCATGGCTAGTCTATACCCAGAAATAATTACACGGAAACTGTACTCTTTCAAACACTGCCTGGCCCGGCTAGGTCCAGTTTCTTATTGGCTAGCTCTTACATATTGTTCTAACCCATTTCTAATATTCTGTGTAGCCCATGAGCTGGCCTACCAGAGAGGATCCCAACCTGCGTCTGTCTGGAGTGGGAGCATCATGGCGACTCACTCACTCAGCTTCTTTTTCCCAGCATTCTCCTCTGTTTACTCCGCCTACCTAATTTTCTGTCCTATGAGGACCGAGGCAGTTTCTTTATTATTAACCAATGAAATCAACAGATAAGATACAAGACCCACCTCCATCAGGAGCAGCTGTGCAAAAGACCCACCCTCCTGAGCTGGCGCAATCCACAGACCTACAGCACACACAACAATCCAATTTAAGGGAGTAGAGGAAAGTGCTGGCCCATAATTCAAGAAGAATTGTTGAAATGAAGGGTAAGAAACTGAACCCAGGTCAGTGGTGCAATCTTTCTTGGGAGGCTAAGGCAGAACTGCCCTGAATTCTTCAAGGGCAGGCAAGGAAACAATATTAAAACCCAAAACTCAAAACAAATACTCCTCAAAAGTGTCTAGAGCCCTCAAAAAGCTATACCAGTCGGAGCCAACAGGAGCCTATGCAGAGGATACAGAATTCTGAAACACAGAAAGGGGCAGTAGGTAAAATACTTCAGATACGTAACATGGGAATTAAAGCACATTTATTAGTCAGCAGGGAAATAAAATTCAAACAGCTTTATAGCCAGTAGGATGACTGTAACCAAAGTTATCTGCTGCCAAGGCTGTGGGGATGTGGGTCACACTGCACACTCTCCCTACACAGCTGGTAGGATTAAGGAACAGCCACCCTGGTTTGGTAGTTCCTCAGATCATTAGTTACCTTGACCAAATTCCACTCCACCACAAAACTTTCATGCTTCCATAGTTACAGTCTGGATAGTATACTCCAAATGTCCACCAGGAAGTGAGTAAAATGCATGGCATCCTCATACTCAATACTACTTGCTTTTTAAAAAAAGTAAAGCTATATGCTGGATAAGAATAAAACTCAAAAACACAATTCAGTACAATATTTAGAAACAATTAGTAATTGCATAAAGGGTTGGAAGACAACGACATGGGACTAATTAGGACTCGGTGTGCTTTTTGTTTTGCTACACAAGTCTTGATATATGGAAACCACTGAAATGGGCATTTTCTTAAAGATAAAACTTTATGGCATAAAAACCATGAAATGATGAAGTTAGAGGCACTTCCAGGTCATTGTTTCCATGCTTGCAAATTCTGTTCTAGTAAAAAAGGTGAGCAGTTGGGAGGTTGCTAAGCTGGGAAAGCAGCTGCTTGGTGGATACATGGGCCTGAGTTCAGTCCCCAGCACCAAACACACACACACACACACACACACACACACACACACACACACACACACCAGCAAAAGAACAGAAGACTGCTGAGCAACTGTTTTATAAACCTTTATTGGAAAGGCTACAAAGTTTATATTATCACTGCATTGCTTAGGCTTAAAGTGTGTGGGGAAATAACCTCAAATACAAAACTGTTATGCCGCTGAACCTTGCCCAGGCTTGTTGCAAAGTGTTTTTGTACAATGGAGGTAGAGCGAATAGGGCAGTAATTTAACCCTCACAGGTCTTGATTAGTTTGGGGACATTCTTTTCACCCAGGTTCTAATATCTCTAGAAATGTACCCAAGCACTATTGGCTCAGAGATGGTATAATAACACTGAAAAGAAAAATCTGAATTTCCATTTTTGTCCTGTTGTTCCTTTGACAAATGTAAAATGTGTGTAGCTGGTGTTGCTTGGACCTCAAATGAACATGTTTTTTAAAAAAAAAAAACACTTCAGGGAGAAAAAAAGTAATCACCAGAAGATGGAAACCCATCCTTTCATTTCATTAGGATGGAAAACTAGGTGCTGACCAGGACATGGATCAAACTGAACCCTCTCACCGCTGGCTCAGCCACTTGGTGAATGTTTGCTGACCTAAGAGTCTTAGTTTTCTATGTAGATTATCAGTCAATGCTTCCCTAAATTCAGATATCAACTTAACGAGACAGCAATTTTTCATATTTAACAAAATCTGCATTTTACCAGGTCTGTGTAAACATGGTTCTACTATTCATCTGCCATTACCTTATTTTCAAAAAGTGGGGTACAAGAAGATAACTGAGGCCTGGGCTTGTCCCAATTTTCAGGGTAACCTGGGAGTTAGATGATTGATTTGGATGTTCTTGATGCTACAGAGTATCAACTGAAATCAATAAAGCCTGTTTCAATCAACTTTAGTGTCTGCAAACTATAAAACGGGCAGGCCCTGAAGCTTCAGGCCAATGGATCTTTAAGGGCTGTTTAAAACCAGAACCAGAGTCCCTCCTCACTGTAAGGATACTTGTTTACAGTTCAAAATAGGCTCTTTCTAAAAATGTGACACAGAATAATTTACACCAACTGCTTTTTATTATCAAGTTTCAGAAACCTTTCACAAAATGGTTTTTTAAAAAAAAGCCAAAAAACTTTACAACCATGGCTAATGTAATTTTTTCTACTGTTCCCAGACAGCTTCAAACCCATCGTGTGCAAAGCCCATTTTTCCATGCATCTAAATGATAGATACAGGCTATGAATTCTTTATTCTATTTGTAGCAGCTTATGCAGGTGCAGCCAAACACAAAGCTTCAGGACAAATTGTACAAACTTTACAATGCTGGATTTGAGTTTAAAATATGAAACATAAAGTCTACACAAAACTGATAAAAATCAAGCAGATACCAGGACTGAAACTTATAACCCACATGTGAAAGGGAGTCTTATTTCAAGTGCTTTACTCTGCTACAGAACAGTCGAAATGAAGATGTAAAGCTTCGTGGTTAGTTTAAATTATACACTCTGTGGATACTATACCAATTTAGAAGTTACACATAGATCAACAGATGTCTGTCAGTTCATCTGGACTCATCAGGTACTCCAGCAGCTGGCTTATCCGGAAAATGTGGAAGGAAAATCCACCTGTGCAGCCGCCTGCAGTTTACTGATGGGCACACTGCACTCCAGGTCCATGGTGGCTGCTGCTTTCTTCATCAGAGCTATCGTTATAGGCTTCACGCCTCTGACCACCTCCAGAGCCTCGAGTACTATCAAATTCCTGAAGCTCCACTTCTTCTGTCTCTCCAATTACATTAGGAACTTCTGGTCTAGATGGCAGTAGATCTTCTAATTCCTTCAGGAAACAAAGAACAGGAGATGTGTCTCATTATGTAGCTGACATTCACACAAAATAAACATCCATATTTAAACACTAGAAAACTACACTGCAGAAATGTTCCATGGTACTTCTAAACAGAATGCTATCTGAAGGATCTGCTCTCCAGAGAGTTCAAAGACTCTCACCAGCCTAATTGGCCCCATAAACATTTCTATCAGCCACTTCATCTTCAGAATGACCAGAAAAAAAAAACCAAAAAAACAAAAAAACAAACCCATCAACCATGGAAACATTAAAAAAAGCCAGCATTACTCAAAAAAGCTGGGCATGGTTGGTTCACATCTGTAACAATCAAAAGGCTGAAACAGAGCAACTGCCATGAGTTCTAGGCCAGCCCAGGGTGCAGACAGAAACCCTACAATAAAACAAAACAAAGAGAAAGAGAAAAGCAGCACACAGGAAGCAAGGAAGAGCGAGAAGCAGCAGAAGGGACATCCATATTAGCTGTGTGAGGAACTGCAAAAACAGCTTACAGAAAGCTTGTCTGGGTTGATCCAGTTGTTTTCCGGAAACTGCACATCAAACTTTATGTAAAGATCACCCTTTTCAAAGGGATTACGATACTGCGGCATTCCTTCACCTCGAACAACGCGAACACATCCTATTATTTAAAAAAATTAAATTAGATAAGAATATTACCCGAAAGGTATTAAAAAATATTCTTTTTTACCCACTATAAATAAAAATGTTAACAATACACGAACAACCTGATCAGATGAAGTCATTTACCTGGCTCAATTACTTTGCCAGGAGGATATTTGACCACAATCTGACGAGCATCAAGATGCTTAAATGTGAACTGAAATCCACATAAAGCTTCAACAAGTCCTATCTTATACGTCATATGCAGATCATTCCCATCTCTCTGGAACACCTATAAAAAAGCACAAACAAAACATATTTTTAAAAAAGATTAGGAACCCATAACATCCTATTGCACATTTCTTAAGTCAGTATCAGAATCTTGAAAGAACCAAAATGCCACTGTCCCTAATTTCCAAAATTATTATTAGCAAAACTAGCTATTCTCAAGGGGTATGACAGAAACTTCTATTAGGACAGCTGACTACTAAGAAAAATGCTGAAGCTCCTAATAGTGCTTTTGCTGCTGCCATTGTATTCCATTTCCTAACACCAAATAGATCCTACAGGCTTCAAAAGAACAGAGTCAACCTGGAATGTCCCCCGGACATGGTCTCAATGAGGCAAGAAGGAA
Source organism: Alexandromys fortis (assembly GCF_014885135.2). Taxonomy (NCBI): domain Eukaryota; kingdom Metazoa; phylum Chordata; class Mammalia; order Rodentia; family Cricetidae; genus Alexandromys; species Alexandromys fortis. The sequence continues at coordinate 1,050,944 of NW_026068067.1, read as the reverse complement.
GTCCAAGTTCAGTGTTCAAAAACCTCAACCAGTAAAGCCCAGTTGTGAAAGCTGTGGCTTCGATTCTGCACTTTACACATACAATGGAGTTCCATCGCACTTAAAATTCAAACTTGGGCATGGAGATCGTCAGTGGTAAAGACTACTTGCTGCTCTTGCAGAGGTTTGGCTCCCAGCACCCAGAAGGTGGCTCACTACTATCCATAATACCAGTTTCAGAGGATCCAAGGGCCTCTCGGACCTTTACTGAGCACCCAGGCACACATACAGTACACTTTCATACATGCAGAGAAAACATGTATACGCATAATTAAAAAAAAAACTAGTACAGATATAGTGACTGGTGCACACCTTTAATCCCAGCACTCAGGAAGCACTGTTACACAGAAAAACCAGATCTCAGAATACAACACCAAACAAAATTCAAACCCTAACCTTTAAAAAATTCAAACTTGCTTAATGTAAATTATACAGCAAATGCTAAAGTTGGCTTATTCCATCTTACAGTATACGCTTATAGACTATACATGCTGGTGTGACTCAGATACACCAGAACACTGCAGGTTCAAAGCATGATGACAATTTACCTTAGGCTACCTAAGTCCCCCAAATTAGCCAATTGCCCACTGCTGTGTCAGACCTAACATCCTTTGACTTTACAGATAAAACCTTTTGGAATTTATTAACAACAAAACTGTAGTTTTTATCAACCCAAGGCTAGGAGTCATGAGAGAAGACTCCAAGGCCTAGCTGAGGTTGTGTACTTTGCTGTAACTGTCTACTTTCTCCACAATGCATTTGGATAGCACCTTGACTTATGGTTTTCTCTGTTCTATTACTGCTCCGATGTTAGAACATGGGTTTTGCTGTAACCACAATCCATATTACAGGTTATGGTCATTCATTTAGCTCCAGAATAGTCTCTTCTTCCCTTGAAGTTGAGTTGTATTTCTGCACCAACGCTGCAAACGTTACTGAATAAGTGCTGAGAATGTCCTGAGCTTTGATGTGGGGGAAAAAAACCAATTTAAAAATATTCAACTTGCAATTCTTATTTAAACTCGCCAAATGTATACTTAAATTTTGAAATTTAAGTTGAAATAAAATTAACTGTAGTGAAAAGGTCACCAAGATTTGAGTGTGCTGGAGCTAGGAGCAGTAGCACATCTTTCCTTTTTTTTTTTTTTTTAAAGATTCATTTATTCCTTCCATGTGTGCCTGCAGGCCAGAAGAGGGCACCAGATCTCATTATAGATGGCTGTGAGTCACCATGTAGGTGCTGGGAATTGAACTCAGAATCTCTAGAAGAGAAGAGCAGTCAGTGCTCTTAACCTCCGAGCCATCTCTCCAGCCCTGACACTGTACTTGTATCAAAGTGTTCAACTGGCTGGGCAGTGGTGGTGCATGCCTTAAATCCCAGCACGTGGGAGGTGGAGGCAGGTGGATCTTAATGAGCTCAAGGCCAGCCTGGCCTACAGAGCAAGTTCCAGAACAATACATTACACAGAGAAACCCTGTCTTGAAAAACCAAACCAAACCAAACCCTCATCCCCACCACCAAAAAGCATTCAAAGCAACTAAAACTAAAAAATACCATGGTGGTTGCTGTCATTTGAGGGGCGGGGGGTGAGGGGTGAGGGGTGAGGGGTGGGGGGTGGGTGGGTGGGGGGAGATGAATGACTCAATAATGTAACACTAACATTTAAACAAATAAATGCCTAACTTCTCCCCTGAAGGACTACCAAGCACCACATAGCAAAACATTCAGCAGTTACTGAGGAACACAATTAAAACCCTGCACTCTCACTGTACAAAAGGACACCAGACTCACAGAAGAGCAGCGCAGCAGGATGAATGCACAGGACACAACACTCAAAACTTTTAATCACATATGTATAGATTCAGCCCTGCACCCACTCAACCTAAATGTGGCCTCATCTTCTTCAGACAGCTATTTGGAGTAAAGAGAGAAGGCCCAAAACTTAACCAATGCTTTTCTTGAACATTTAGCAACTCCTATGTTCTAGTTTAAACTATAGTAGGTTTGTGTTTTTTTTTTTTTTTTTTTTTTTAAGTGAGATGAATTAAGCTGTCTAAACCTCACTCTTGGGCCAGGCAACAGTGGCGCACGCCTTTAATCCCAGCACTCGGGAGGCAGAGGCAGGCGGATCTCTGTGAGTTCGAGACCAGCCTGGTCTATAGCCCTAGTTCCAGGACAGGCTCCAAAGCCACAGAGAAACCCTGTCACGAAAAAAAACAAAAGTAAACCTCACCCTTGGCTTACACTGACTGTTCTTAACTTCTGCCCTTTACTACTTTCTAGCCTAGGCCATCAATTCCATGCAATCATACCACTTTCAACAATTCTAATTCCAAGCATTGAGATTAAAGGTATTTACAACACTCTAACATCCTAGTGATATCTGTTCCACAAAACACCGAGGTTTAATCTACTTTTAACGATGTAGCTCACTGCTATCTGGTTAGCTTTCCACTTCTTAATGTCTTGTAGGTATTGTGGATACTAATACTGAATAAATGAGTAAGTAGCTAAAAAGCCATCAAATAAGAATCTTGAATAACAAAATTTAGAGCTTGGAGATGTGGCTCAGAGACAGAGTATTTTCTTTCTTTCTTTCAAAAAAAATAGTGGTCCTTTTTAGAAAATTTATTTATGTGCATTGGTGTTTTGCCTGCATGTGTCTTTGCAAGGGTGTCAGATCTTGGGAGTTACAGATAGTTGCGAGTTGCCATGTGGGTGCTGGGAATTGAACCCAGGTCCTCTGGAAGAGCAGTCAGTGCTCTTAAACGCTGAGCCATCTCTCCAGCCCGAGACAGAGCATTTTCTAATACCTTCTTCATTTAAGACCCAGACTTTATCAAAAAGTAGTCATGAATATTTCATCTTTTATGACCTTAAAGCAGAATTCTGGAAACTGTTATTTTACAGCCATCTAAAATATGCCATATCAAAGAAAAGTCAAAAACAAAACAAAACAAAACAAAACCCCAAAAAACAGAAAACAGTAACACCCCTCTTCATAAGATCAGTCCAGGGAGCAAGTTGTAATCTTCTGAGGATAGATCAACTTCTACAATGTGCTTTTCAATATAACCTTGTTCTCCACTAAAATTTCAACGTGATTTTACTTTTAAAATCGCAGCTTCTTCCTTGGGAAAAAAACAAATGGTGAATGGACCAAGGCTTGGGAGGTCACAGTGGCTACCAGAGGATCCAGTGCTGGGGTTGTTGAGCACTTGGAGGCAAAGCCTAAGACAAGGAGTGGATCCTGTAACTAAGCTAGACTGCCTGTCAAAGTCATGAAGATCAAGGATCTACTTGTCCTCTCTGCCCAGCAGAAATCTGAGATTACTGAACTTTACCTAGCAATTGTCTCTATTTATGCTATGTTAATTGTGATGACTACTCTTGGTTGTCAACATGACTGCCTAAAACCCAAATGGCTGGGCACAAAGATGAGGTTTTCCTTTTTAAATCATTTGAGATGGGAAGATAAACCTTTAATTCAGATCTTTTGAGATGGAAAGACCCACCTCTAGTCTGGGCCACACCTTCTGCTAGCAGCCTACATAAAGGACATGAAAGAATGAAGCTTGTTCCTTGCTTCCTTGTTCTTGCTCTTGCTGGCCAAGCCCATTCCTTCACTGGCATTTGAGCCTACTTCTTTGGGATTCCCCTAGTGTTAGACTAGCTGGACTAAGTTATTGTAATAAATCTTTGTTATACATACATACACATTCTCTATAGTTCCTTTAGAGAGCCCTAAGTACATTAATCTTATTTCTATGTGTTTGTGTATGTATGTGTACCACATGTATGCAGGGATCTGAAGAGAGGCCATCTGATCCTCTGGAAACGGGAATTAAAAAAGGTTCAGCCGCTATGTGGGTGCCAGGAACTGAACCAGGTTCCTCTACAGCAGCAACAAGTGCTCTTATCCTCTGAGTCATCTTCCCACTCTCCAGCAAGCATCTCAAGGGTGAGGTTTCAAAAGGTCATGCCAGTGCAGAAGCAGACTTGACCAGCAGACCAAAATCAAGGCTACAGGGGGATCAAGATTAGAAATCCCTACACTATTCTATGCAAGGTGATGGGCCCTGTGGATCTGTGTGGTGCACCTCATCCTTGCCCCCGGAGGCCATGGCATTGTCTCAGCTCCTCTGCACAAGAGGTTGTTGCCGACGGCTGGATCGGATGCAGCTACAGGCTGCATGGCCACACTGCCAAGGACACCTCTGATGCCATCTTTAGGACCTACAGCTACCTAACTCTGACCTCTGGAAGGAGTCCATGTTTTCCAGGTCTATCAGGAATACACCAACCATATTGTAAGAACCCACACTAGTCTCCATGAACCAGCTGAGGATAGCATGTTTTTGTTTTGGTTTTTCAAGACAGGGTTTCTTTGTGTTAACAGTCCTGGTTGTCCTGGATCTTACTCTGTAGACCAGGATGGCCTTGAACTCAGAGATCAGTATGCCTCTGTCTCCCGAGGACTGCAATTAAAGGTGTACACAACCAGTGCCTGGCTTAATGAGGATTTGTTTTTGTTTTTTAATTTTACATGTTTTATCTGCATGTATGTCTGTGTGACGGTGTCAGATCACTTGGAACTGGAGTTACAGACAGTTGTGAGCTGCCATGTGGGTGCTAGGACTTGATCCCTGGTCCTTTGGAAGAGCTGCCAGTGCTCTTATCCACTGAGCCATCTCTCCAGCCCTGCACATAGGCTATGTATACAAGAAAAACAAAGTGATTCAAGTCTGTCTAAAATAAGTAAAACGTAAGTGCAATCGTTTAGAGAACTCTTAAATAAGTCTCCAGTACAAACCCTGTCAAGTCTTCACATGTAAGTACTGCGTGTTTCCTGAATAGCTTTATCAACCAAGAGCCACAGACATATTCTTTAGGACAGAAGTAGACAAGATACTATGTAGGGCATTAATTTTGTTTGAGAAGAGTCTCCCTATAGCCCTGGTTGACCTCAATCTTGCTCTCTCCTGTCTTGGCCTCCTAAATTCTGGGATTATAGAAATGGGCCACCAGGTATTACAAATTACAGGAGAGCTAAGCATGGCGGTACAGGACAGAGAAGGAAGTATGATCAGAATCAAAATAGCACACAATGACCCTTACTGCTAGACAGGTTCATTTTGCCTCAATCATAATAGATATAACCAATACACATTCAATCAGGAACTAATTAAAGGATGTTTTAAATCTCTAGAACTTGGGTCAGTTAGAAAGCTCGGAAGATAAAAGTGCTTGCCACAAAAGACTGACAACATGTTTGACCCACAGAACCCACTGGGGGATAGTGACTCCAGAAAATTGTTCTACACATACTGGGACATGAGGAAGACCCATGCTCCCATCACACCAATAAAACAGATAAAAACAAACAACCAAAAAAACCCTGACCCCAGCAAACATAGCAAGTACAGTAAAATTAATGGAGAAGTGCTGAGGAGTGAAGCCTCTACCTACCCACCATGCATCCAAGGAGCTCTATAGTGAAATTATGTTGCCTAACACTACCTAGTCCAATGGCTTTATTTACATAAAGGAAAATGAGGTGCAGAGACAATAGGATCATTTAAGGGCAGAGTGCTGAGTCACAGCTATGACAGGGCACAGACTAATAGACTGCGTTTCTCTAAATAAGCCACGCTTACTGTGAGCTAAAAATTAACTCAGTCACATTTCCCTTAACAACTTCATTTGTTTTCAGTTTCACTCCAAGGTATTTATCCTATTTTTCACAAGCAAGAGCAATTCTGAATAAAACAAAAACGGGGGAAAAAAATGAGTAAATCAAAAGTAAATTACCTCATGTTCTTTTTCCTGTAGCAAAAGAACAATATCTCCAGGTTCCACTCCTGGGGCCTGGTCTGCTTCCCCAGTGAATGTAATTCTCTGTCCATGTTTCATGCCTTTGTCTACATGAACTTCAAGAATCTTGACTTCTTTAATCACCTTCTTTCCTTCACATTTTTTACAGCGGTCTTTTTCATTAATGACTTCTCCTGCAAAGAGAGGTCATTCAAGCTTCCAGTAAGAAAGAATACCCCAATCTTAAACTGAGTCTTGACAGTGCCCTTAATTCAAAAAGATACATTTTGGGCACCAATGGTTATGGTTACTGCAAATGACAAAACATTTTACTAAAGGTCACCCAAAAGGGTTCAGCTACCTAAGATTACAGAGTCAAACACCCTGACATTTCGTTAGTTCCTGGCTCTACTCCCTAAAACTAATGAACAAGGAAAAGTTTGGGCAGTCAGGTGCTGGAACTTCTACAAACACTTCTGCAAAAGTTTTCAGCAGACAGAGACAGTCCAAGTCAAACTTTAATTGTTCTTCCCAGTAGGGGTTAGTGAACCTAAAAGTTTGCTACTGGTCTATATTCAATCCCCACATATCCTTGATGACTTATTACTGAATTGTAAAGTTGGTACTCGAGTGTATTTCAAAAGACTAAATCTTGCTCAGCTATTAGCTGGGGATTAGCCCCAGGTCTTTGCACAGGTTCTACCACTGGACTGTCCTCCCACCTCCAATCCTGCTTTTGTGTAGTTTCACTATAACTGAAAATTCTCAAAACCAACTAGAGCACTGAACACTTCTGTACCAAGGTTAGGGTAACTTGTTTTTCTTTTGAAGATATTCCCCTCTAATATTTGCTTATGGTATAAGAAATTGGAACTCCAGATGTATTTAACAATGTATGGGGAAAAAGGCAAGGTTTTCTAATCACTGAGCACTAGCACACTTGTGTTTAAAAGGAGTCTTGTTATGTTGCACTGACAAACCTGAAACTCACTGTCCTGCTCTGCTTCTTGCTGTTAGGTTTCAGCTGACTTTGGCTTCTTGATAGTGAAGCTAGGAATTTTAGCAAGGTACAATGCAGAAACACCTCAGAGGAATATAACTTGCAGTCGAGGAGGGTGACAACCTCAGGTATCATTTCTCAGCTGTCCTCCACTCCACTTTTTATGACAGAATCTTTCACTGACCTAGAGGTTAGCAGGTTAGGCTGGCCAGCTGGTGAGCACTTGGGATCAACTTCTCTCCTGAACACTGGGATCTTAAGGGTGCACTACTTGCTTTTCTAACATGGGTTAGCCACGTACCATGGCTAGGTCCTCATGCTAGCGAGGCAGGCACTTTACCAACTAAGTTATTACCTTAGCCCAATATATACCTTTTGAAAATGATCACCTCCAAGAATTTGGGAAAGAGAGTTCTACAACTATACTAACAATTAGCCAAGGGAAAGGCTGGAAGTGTGGCTCAATGGTAAGAATCCTAGGTTTAATTCCCCATACCAGGGCTTGGGTAAGCATAGTAATGTAATTAGTCAGAATGAGGGCTGATGTTCAACACTTGCCAAGCACCCTCATGGACTTGGGTTTACTTTCCAATGCTGGTAAGGAAAAATTTTACCACATAAATTAATCTAATTAAAAACTTAATTTCTTTAAAGTTACACTAGACACGTCTCTCCTTTCCTTATTAAAGCAACTTCATTTAAAAATCAAACTATTAAAAATAGATTTAGAACTTTTTAGAATGCCCCCGAAGTTCTACAAGTTAGGTGATAAAGATTCATTTCAGCTGGGTTGGAACAATACCTCAGCACTTCAGAGGTAAAGGCAGATTAAGAATTCAAGATCATCTTTGAATACACAGTTTAAGGTCAGCCTAGGTTAGAGACACTATGCTCAAACAGTAATGGTATAATTGCCAATCTTCTGTTAGATATCATTTTTAGAATAAAATGAATAGGGGCTGGAGAGATGGCTCAGAGGTTAAGAGCATTGCCTGCTCTACCAAAGATCCTGAGTTCAAATCCCAGCAATCACATGGTGGCTCACAACCCTCTGTAATGGGGTCTGGTGCCCTCTTCTGGCCAGCAGGCATACACACAGGCAGAATATTGTATACATAATAAATAAATATTAAAAAAAAAGAAAAAAGAAAGAAAAAATGAATATAAGCATACTTAGTAAAATTGTAAACGTTTCCAACTTCTATGTTCCCAACATATTCTATTATAAAAGCAATGAAAACACGGGTCCATTTACCTTCTCCATTGCAATCAGAGCACACAGACTGCATCTGCTGCACCATTCCTGGAGCCAGCTGTCTGATCATAATGCGCACACCTCGACCCCGACAAGCACTGCATTTCTGAACAGCTCCAGACTTTCCACCTTGGCTAAAGCAAAAGTATAAATCACACTTTTGTCTACAAACCACTAGTCATTCAAACGTAACAAATTGTGCTTCTCACCCCCAGTGTAACCACTTTAAAGGGTCTTTAGAGGAAACAGAAAATGCCCGGCTGCCTATTAAGCTTTAAATGAAGAAAATATGTTACCTGGTATAGATTTTGAGCATGCCACTCAAAAAGCAGACAGACTGCGTAAGCAACAGCACACTTACCCACTGCATGCGCTACAGAGCACATTCTTGCTAAGTTGTAGTTTGGTTGTCTTGCCATTATACAAGTCTTCTAAAGAAACTCTGCAGAAAAAAGAACATGGTTCAACCAAATTTTGCCAATATTTTTTAAAGATTTTAAAAGATATAGAGTTTACAGACCAAATTTCACTCTGACTTTTTAAGATAGAATCCGAGAAAATCTTTATGAATTTGGACAATACACGTGGTGTTAACACTGCTCTTCAGAGGCAAGTTTCTCAACCGCACACTGGAACCATCTGTAACTCATCTCCAGTTTTCTCAGGCACTGGTATACACATACTTACAGGCAGGGACTATCTGTGTAGCTGCCCCTGGAACTTGCTCTGTAGACCAGGCTGGCCTGAAATTCAGAGGTCGACCTGTCCCTGCCTCCTGAGTACTAGGATTAAAAATGTGTGCTACCATCGATCAGGAAAAAAAAAAAATTAAATTCTTGAACCTACAGGGCTGACCTAGCTAGCAACTTGCTGCAAATTATGCACTGATGACCCAAGTCATCAATAACACTATAACGACAGGACTTTATGGTTCATACTGGCTTCAAAATGCAGCCAAAAATCACCTTGAACTTAATGGATATCCATGCCTCTACTTCCCAAGTGCTAGATTACAGTCACATACCATCTTGCCCAGTTTTATATGGAACAAAGGAAGCCCAGGGACTCATCTGTATCAGACACGCACTAAAGCAATTAAGCTGCATCCCTAGCTACTAATTGTAATTATCATCCAGTTTTATGTGATATAACTGAAGCAAGGAGAAGTTAACTAACTTGACCAAGGCTAGAGCTTTATTGTTGGAGGGGAGGGGGCAAGCTATAGATAATTACATTACATTTGTAATCTAATATGTATTAGATTAGATTTGTAATCTAATATGTATCAGTTTCTAATATGTATTAGATTACAATGTATAGTTATATTACAATTAAATGTATATTATAGCTTAAAATAGCTGAAGAAATGGCTCAGTGGCTAAGAGCACTGCTGCTCTTTCAGAGGACCTGGATTCAATTCCCAGCAACTGTCTGTAACTCTGGTTCTGGGACAATTGACTCTCTGCTTACCTCCACAGGCTTAAGATACATGTGGTACACAGACATGTATGCAAACAAATACTCATACACAGAATTTCTTAAAAAGAGGCACTTAATTGTGTATGTTTAAAAAGCTACTCACTATTGCAGAGAGGGAAAGAACATAGCTTCAACAGAGAAACTTAATTTTTTCAGTTTCTAAAGATCCTGCCAAATCATAATAAATACTGTTTATCTGAACAACTTTTATTTGTTTATTAATTTTGGTCTCTAAACAATTGACTTCTGCTGGCTAGGAGGTGGACATCACTATGGGTAGATGAACACAGAACACTGTATGCAGCAAGGCTCCAAGAATGGCAGTCCAGATAAGTCAGACCAGTACTCAAGTGAAGACAGAAGCACTGCAGACCTGGTTAGGCAAGTTCAAGTCACACAGCTGATTTAGATCTGGTCTGAGCTGATGCACATGCAACCAGGCCACTAGGTCATATAGCAGCTTGCTACAGGAGTGGCCAAAAGCACTGTGATGTACTGGGTCAGCTTGCTGGTGGCCTGTACCAGCTGCTGGGTGAGCGAAGAGGAGGCCCTCTGACATGGAGGCAAGGGCACTTTGGTGTTCATGATGAACACTGGCATGGCGGCCATGAACATCTTTTAATGTATCTTCAAAGTAACTAAAAAGGCAGAAAGCAAAATTAAAAAGTACCAGTCGACTGTAAATTCAAACGTATACAATATTTTATATATTCATACCTCAAAAAAGTGGTACAGGAAACAAAAAGGGTTTTTAAAAATATACATGAAGGCTAGAGAGAAGATTCAACCAAGTTACTTGCTATTCTTTCAGAGAACCTGGGTTCAGTTCCAAGCACCCACATGGTGAATAACTGTCTGTCACTATAATTCCAGAGGATTCAACACCCTCTTCTGGCCTCCATGGGCACTCACAGACATACATGCAGGCAAAACATCCAAACACATTTTTAAAAAGTAATAAATGGGGCTAGAGAGATGGCTCAGTGCCGGTGGTGGTGGCGCACGCCTTTAATCCCAGCGCTTGGGAGGCAGAGGCAGGCGGATCTCTGTGAGTTCGAGACCAGCCTGGTCTACAAGAGCTAGTTTTAGGACAGGCTCCAAAGCCACAGAGAAACCCTGTCTCAAAAAANAAAAAAAAAAAAAAAAAAAAAAAAAAAAAAAAAAAAAAAAAAAAAAGAAAAAGAAAAAAGAGAGATGGCTCAGTGGTTAAGAGCACTGGTTGCTCTTTAAAAGGACCCAGGTTCGATTCCAATCAACCACATGGAAACTGACAACTGTCTATAACTCCAATTTCAAGGGATCAGACACCTTCACACCAATGCATACAAAATAAAGTTAAATAATTTTTTTTTAAAAGGTAAAAAAAAAATTTCTTAAAAAATATAACAATTTGCTGGGCGGTGGTGGCGGCACACGCCTTTGCCTTTAATCCCAGCACTGAGGCAGAGACAGGTGGAGCTCTAGGAGTTCAAGGCCAGCCTGGTCTACAGAGCTAGTTCCAGGACAGACTCCAAAAGCTACAAACTGTCCCAAAAAAACCAAATAAGTAAATAAATAAATTTGAAAAGTGTATTTGTCAGGTGTGGCAGTGTATACCTATAATGTCAATACTGAGACAGGCAAACTGTCAAAAGTCCAAAGCCAGTCTTTTCTACATACCAAATTCTAGGCCAGCAAGGTTAAACCAAATAAACAATATGGACACGTGTGTATATGTACATACAAAACTTAAAAAAACACAATTCAATTTCCAAACTAACTTCAAAAAACAAAAGTCCCACCCTCCCTAAGGAGTTATTGGTTGCTGAGGGAGGGGACTTATATTCTCAACAATGTTGCCAATGGTAAGTTGCCCTTGTTCAAATAACCCACCATCCCTGTTCGTGCAGGAAACTATAATTAAATACAAAGGACCGAGAGAGGAGCAGACAAGAAAGTGGGAGGGGCTTGTTGGGAAGAAAGAGTTGTTCAACTGGGAGGGAAGGTATAAGAAAAGGTAATAGAACAATCATTTGTGTATGAAATTGCAAAAGACATTCTAAAAATTATTTACCAATACCACCCATCTATATTATAGTTCAATAATACTCTTGTGTGTGCTGATTGGTTTGTTTGGATCTGGCTCTGGCCGTGTAGACCAGGTTGGTATCAAACTCAAGAGATCCGCTTGTCCCTTTGTCCTTAGTGCTGGGATTAAAGGTGTGAGCAATCACACCTGGCTATTCTTGTGTTCTAAATATCTTTTTTCTCCCATGCTCCTGAGGGTGAACCCAGGACCTCACATATGCTAAGCAGGTGCTCTGCCGCTCATCTCTGTATAACCAGACTTAAGCCTTCCTTACAATTTTAAATCCCTTGAATTTAGGTAAAGGAACAAATAGTTCAAAATCTTTCTCCAAGGCACATCATTTTGTGGTGTTCAACCTTTCTTTTTTCTTTTCTTTTTTTTTTTTTTTTTGAGACAGGGTTTCTCTGAATAATAGTACTAGCTGTCCTGGAACTAACTCTTGTAGACCAGGTTGGCCTTGAACTCAGAGATTTGCTTGCCTCTGCCTTCCCAAGCAGGCCACCAATGCTCAGCTGGTAACAAAAGTGTTACTTTAAGCTCAAACTTTCCTATATTGTAGACAGTACAAAGAAACAATTACAAGAGGGCAAGATGGCTCAGCACTTGCTGGTGACCTAAGTTCAATCAAGGTGGGAGAGAACCAACTCCCACAAGTCATCCTCTGACCTTCACACCCTCTCCCTGGTTTGTGTGCACACAATAAACATGTTAAAATCCACTTATGAATGAAAAATTATCAACAATACACCATCACACCATGATATACTGATCTACGTCTTGAGTCTTACAAAACAAGGAGAAAGAGTAACGGTTGGGAAATATTATTTTCAGGTGTGTTACTTTTGTTTATGCTGCATTTGTGATTCTTGCCTGTCTAAATGGTCCTAATTAAGAGATGTATGGCCAATAGCAAGGCAGAAGTAAGTATAGGCGGGGCTAGCAGACAGAGACGATAAAGACAGAAAGAAGAACAAGAGAAAAAAGAGAGAAGGACATCAAGGGCCAGCCAACCAGCTACATAGCAAGCCATGGAGAAAAAAGTAAAGTAAGGTACACAGAAATAAAGATAAAAGCTCAGAGGCAAAAGGTAGTTGGGATAACTTAAGATAAGAAAAGCTGGCAAGAAGCAAGCCATGCTAAGGCCAGGCATTCTTAAGCAATAATAAGCCTCTGTGTGATTTATTTGGGTGTTGGGTCCCTCAAAAAGCCAAAAGAGTAAAACAGCCTACAACATTTTGGCATTCCATCATAGGGTTCGAAAAATCCATCTAGAGCCTAAGAAAGCTGAAGGAAAAAAAAAAAAAAAGTGGTTCCTTTAAGAGTTTGTGCCTGCTGACAAGTCCTAGAGCAGCCAGTATGGAAAGAAGTAAGTAACAAAAAACAAAGTAAAAATGCCTGCCACAGCACACATATCAGCATTCTAGAGCTCTAGGAAGGCTGAATGCAGTTTCTGGTCATGTACCTCCAACCTGGCTGCAAGTTTTGAGCTGGGCTTTCACAACCCAACCCAGAGTGGGCGGAGCCAGCTACTAGAGCACACAGAGGTAGTTCAACAGTCTAAAGTTTGCTCGAGGTCAAAAAAAGGCTAAAAGATATACAGTAAAAGAGGTCCAGAAGGGAAAAGAAAAGACCTCTAAAACAGGTTCCAGTGTATTTTACGTAGAATTAAAAATAAAGAAAATGGGTACAGACACTTACAGAAAGTTTTTAAAAAGTAAAATAAAGTCTTTACAGAGACAGTTAAAATAATGTAAAAGAAAAAGAGCCACGTAAAGATTGGAAACACACAGGGAGTCTGGATCCTGTAGAGTACTGTGTTGATTTTGAACTTTTTGATTGCTGAAAAGCAAAGGACAGCTGCTAAGAGACCTGGAATTGAAAGAGGGAGAGAGGGACTGTAGAAATAAATGAGCCTCGATACTTTAAAAATGTCAAAAAAAAAAAAAACCTTTTAAAAAGTCAAGAAATGTACTTCTCAAGTGGAAAGCAAAAATGCTTTGGAGAAGGTTTTGCTTTTGTTTCTAAAGGAAACAAGAGGCTGTGGATTCATCCCAAGTTGATTTGGATCTGATTTGATCAAGGGAGACCTCCTGAAACTTGACAGGTGATATTTGTAAACAAAGATTATAACTGCTCTTTCCAAAACTTGGCCATTATCCCAAATTTTCTCTCTGGGACCCTAAAAATACTTTACCCACATTCAACAGGAAGCAGACTAGAGAAAACAATCACATTTCCAAGAGTGGGATGTGGGAAGCTATTGGCTATTTTGTGGGTCATTGATATTTGTTATAATTTAGGGGAATATAGGAAAAAAAAGAAAAAGAAAAACCAAGTACTCTCAGATATTTTGTCTTGGTATATGGTATATGACTTTGGTATATGGATATAAATTCAAAGTCAAACTTGTTACACTGTGCATATGTTTTTACTCGTTTAAAAGATTTTTGTGTATTGATACCAATTTAAGGTTATTTTTGTTACAACACTGTATATATGCTTCTGATCTTGTTTAAGGTATTGTACCTATGCAGTTCATTTAAAAATGTAAGGTAAAATTCTAGTTTTTGAAAACTATTATGATTTAGGATAATCAAAAAACACAGGTCAGTAATTAATCATCTGTAACAATCAAATTTGTAGATATGTTAGGTATGTTTTCTATATCATAGAGATATATTTCAGATAGATGATCTTCAAATATTTCAAAGACCTACAAGATACAGCATTTAAAATGTCTGTTAATTTAGGGCTTTTCATGAAGAGCGATATCTGTTCCTAACAGCACCAATGTATTTCAGAGATGATGGGCATCGAAGAAACTCCTTATGGATTTTGCTTTTAATGTGGCAAGGCTAGCCTTTTGGGCAAAAAATTGCTCTTGCCTAGACTGCTTCACTGTCTGTTGTATAAACTGGATATGCAGGACCCACAGGGAAGTGACTGCCTGCAAATTTTGCCAAAACAAGGCAGGATGGTCATTCAGGGTTCCTGATTCACAGCAAGAAACTGCCAGGCATTCTGCAGGTCCAAAAGAAAAGTGACTGACAAACTGACAATATGGCAGGACAGTCTTTCAAATTTCCTGCTTTATTGAAAAGTCTGCCAGATAGTATGGCCTGCAGGCTGAAATGGATGACCCTATGTGGCAAAGGAACTTTAGGTTGACTATCCAAGCAACCAGATGTCACTTTTACTTCTGCAGTTTTTGGAAGTCATTTGCAATGCACTTTTTGTTTATTTAAATACTATTATATCCCTCTGGTATCTTTGATGGAGTTGAAGACTAGATAGTGATAGATGTAGTTTTTCTTAGATATGATAGCAAGTAAGTTATGAATAAAATTTTGGATTTATTAAGATAGGATAGATAACGAAGTACTTTCTTTAAATTTACTATACAACAAATGAACTGAAATTTGGTACATTATGAATGTAATCTTTATTTGATAATTGTTCTTATTGTGTACAGTTTTACTATGTTGAAGTTAAAACTTCATTTTTTTAGAAAGAAAAAAGGAAGCATTGGGGAATATTAATTTCTGGCGTGTTACTTTTGTTTAGGCTGCATTTGATTAAGTGTAAAGCTGTGATTCCTTGCCTAAACACCTGGTGGTCCTAATAAAGAGACAAATGGCCAAGAGCGAGGCAGAAGCAAGGATAGACAGGGCTAGTAGGCAGAGTATAGAGAAACAGGAACAAGAGAAAAAGGAGAGGAGGACATCAGGGGCCAGCGAACCAGCTACACAGCAAACCATGGAGAAAGAAGTAAGGTATACAGAAATAAAGGTAAAAGCCCACAAGCTAAAGGTAGTTGGCATAATTTAAGAGAAGCTGGCAAGAAACAAGCCACACTAAGGCCAGGCATTCATAAGTAATAATAAGCCTCCATGCGATTTATTTGGGTGTTGGGCCCCTCAAAATGCCAGAAGTGTAAAATATCCTACAAGTCATGATTTGACAGCATTGGCACTCTCCATGAGGCTTAAATTCCTCTATAAAGCAAACTAACTGTTTGGTTTTTAGTTGTTGTTTGCTTTTTAAAATCAGCTTCAAAACATGGATGTTAACTCAGGAATAGTACCTGTGAAGTCAAGAACAGCCCTGGCCAGTATGATACTCTGCCTCAAAAAAGAAATAAAGCCAAAAAAAAAAAAAAAAAAAGCCATGGATGGTTGGCTGGGAATCTGCCAAAGAGAGATAAAACTGTATACAAAGAAATGCACAGCAACAATATTATAGGCCCCTGTCCAGCACATAAAAAATGAGTGATTAATCTTCATGAAATGAAATCAAAGGACCCAGAAGAACGTTAGTAGGCAGGTATGGTGGTGTTAGTAGAGGAAAAAAAAGTGGGGGCTCTGAAGACAAATCAATTCGTAATGTGTCTACACAGCACAGGCATTAGTATCTGGGTTCAATCCCCCAGCACTTGTATAAGAAAAGACAGATACAGTGGGGCTGGAGAGCTTATTCTTACCAAGGACCTGCGTTTCGATTTCTAGCACCCACCTGGCAGCTCACAACCACCTGTCACTCTAGCTCTAGGGGACCTGACACCCTCTTCTGAACTCCCTGGGCACCAGGCACTTGTGTGGTGGTGCACAGGCATACAGATAGGCAAGCAAAACACTTCAAAATCAAATAGATAAATCTAAACAAACAAAAACTCAAGACTAGTGAGACAGCTCTGGATAAAGGCACTTATCACCAAGCCTGCCTCCCTGAGTTCAATCCCTGAAACCCACACAGTGAAAAAAAGAACCAACTCAATTTGTCCTCTGACCTCCATGTGTGCACTATAGTGCAACTACAGGAAGCACATGATCCCCATAATAACAAAAACCATAACTGAAATATTTTAAATAAACCGAGAATCAGGCATGATCACACACCCCAGTTATCCCAACACTTCGGAGGTAGAAGCAGATACCAGAAACAAACTCATAATCGGCCTGGACTACATGAGATCTTGTAAGCATGCCACACAGCACGTGCATGCGCTCTCTCCATTCAGTCTCTAGCATTTGTTACTAAAACCACTGTTCATGAAAACCTTAACAAACTAAAGTGAAATGGCTATTTTCAGTTTGTAGCTGACCCGTGGAGTCTTAGTTCACAATCAAGGTCCACACTATTTGTACGTTGGCAGGTTAATGCCAGGCTGGCAGCCAGTAGGCTCCATGGAAACCAACTTAGAGTTAGTGTTGAGGATCAAGTAATGAGGGACTTTACCATGTAAATAATCTAAGCAAACAACCATTCTTTTTAAAGCTTGGATTTAAATACTTCAAAGAATATAATCTTCACACTTGAAATTTTAAATCCTATAGTTACAATCAACCTCAACAATGTAAAAAACAAATCTCAGTAAACATCAACTATTCTTTAAGATCTTGGCTGTTTTGTTGTGATAGGCTTCCACGTATCCTCAGCTGAGCATATGACTTGGAACTCCTGATCCTCTTGCCTCCACCCCCCCCCCCCCCCGTGCTGTAATTATAGGTAAAGACCACACCTGGTTTATTGCACACCACCCAGAATCAAATCCAGAATTTTGGGTGTGAGTTAAGCACTTTACCAACTGACCTACATTTCTAGAGCACCTCCTCCATCCTGTAAGCTCTGAAGTAAAATACATTCAATTAACAATTTTACTTAGTCACTTAATGAGAACACAGTAAAAATTTTTAAATAAATGAAACATTCTATAGCAACTGAGCTCTGTGCTCACCACTTGGAAAAGCACCTCATTTAAAAACAAGACTCACTTCAGTGGATGCATCATGTCTTCGCCTCTTCTCCTGCCATTTCGACTTCTACTCTGATTACCCATGAAGCCAAACAATCCTCCACCAAAAATATGTGAGAAAATATCATCCATGCCACCGCCTCCGCCGCTACCTTCCCGCAGACCTTGTTCTCCATATCTGTCATAGAGCTCTCGCTTCTCTGGATTTGACAATACTTCATATGCAAAACTTATTTCTTTAAACTATAAGGGAAAAGTAAGAATGAAAACAATTGGATTTTTAAGCACAAGAATGTAAAAAAAGACTTCAGGAACTCAGAATCCATTAATTCTAATAAAAAGCTTCAAGTTACCTTTGATTTCATTTTGGTTCTCTTTATCACTTATTGCTCAAAATCTTAATAATTCTCACTATAAAACTGAAATATTCTTCTAAAAGTTATCATCATTATTCTATATGAACTGTGCGAGTGTTGGAGCATGTGTGGAGGTGGAAAGACAACTTCCCTTCTGTGATCAAGCTCAGGCCATGGGCTATCTCAATAGCTGGAACCTCTCTCCCTCTTCCCCCATCCCCTCAGAGACAGGGTTTCTCTATACAGCTCCTAGCTGTCCTGGAACTTGCTCTGACCAGGACGGCCTTGAACTCAGAGAGCCACCTGCCTCTGCATCCGGAGTGCGGGGATTAAAAGCATGGGCTACCACCATCACCATCTTCACTGGCTAATTTTTCTTATTTCTAAAGAATATTATAGGCATCAGGTTTCATTATGGCATTTTCAAATAAGTTAAAATAATAACACAAAAGTTTTGCTCTGTAGGCATAAATGGATTTTTCCCCTACTACATTCCTTGTTTCTGAGAGGGTGATTTATTTTAAATTCAGTGTAAAACTAAAATCCCAAGAATAAAACTTCAAAGAACTCACTTTGTCTCCAGCATTCGGATTCTTATCAGGATGGTATTCTTTGGCTAACTTTCTGTATGCCTTCAAAAAGAGATTTTAAAAAGTTATACACAGACAACAATTTAAGAAATTCACTTAACGCAACGTTCTAACGTTAGTCTTCCAAAAAATGCCACTTAGTTGTCAGAACTATTTAATATTTTCCACCTCAATACTGCTTACTTGCTAATAATGTACCAAGACAAAATAAGTTACTGTTGAAAAAAGAGATTATACTGAAGAAAAATATAAATAAAACAAAACTACAAAGAAAGACGCTGGAACATGATTCCTTGTTTGTTCACTATTCTCAAATATCTCCAATGGTCATAACCAGACCAAGACCGCAATAACCTAACAAATTCCACATTAAGCGATTACATTTTACAGAAACCCAGGCACTTACACAAATTAAGCCAGGGTAGAAGCACCCCTGCCTGTGCTGGCTCTTGCCTGCCCTCTAACAGGAAGAAAAAACCCAGATGGTCCTAGGTGATGTTTTGCTAGCACATGGTGGGTTGATTGAGGTCCTAGGTGGTAGTGAAACTACATACTCTCAATTAAGCCATTTGAGCATACACCATTGAAGTCTTCACACAGACTCATGAATTATATAACACAGCCTACCATTTCCGGTAGGGTAACAGGAAGTCTATTTTACATCGGGCTTCACCAGTCCCACTGCTTACGGGACAGCCTCGTTTTTCTAGGTTTACAAATTCAGATTCGGTACCGACAGCCAGAGAAGATGCTGCGGGACTTTATCAAGACGTTCAATGCTCTGAAGTCCAGAGATGATTCTGGACCGCTACAAAGGACAACAATGCGATGTGTCTTATTTTTAGTGAGTGCACACTCAGGTGTTTGGCTGGGACACACGACTCATCCCCGAAGCTGCCACCGGGTATTTGGATCACCTGCCCACAGAACAATGCTCCCAAACAGACCCACGCCGCTCCGGCTGCCGGGCGAGCGAGGCGGAGGGAGGAGCTTCGGCGCCGGCGACTGCGGCCCTCAGCCCCACACCGGCGCCGGCGGTCAGCTCCTCGCCGGCCGGTCGGCGCGGGCACCGCGGTCCGACCTGTTTTTCCGGGTGGCCCGGGGCGCCGGGCTGGCGGGCCGCGTTGGCGCAGAGAGGGCGGACGGGCGGAGGCCCAAGGTCAGCCGATCCGACTGCGCCCCGCCGCCACCACCGCGCCTCAGCCCGGCTCAGGCCGCCCCGACCGCGCAGGCCCCGCGCCCTCGCCCCGCCCGCCCGCCGGCTCGCTCCAGTACCTTCTTCAGCTCGTTCTCGCTGGCGCCGGGAGGGACGCCCAGGATGTCGTACAGCTTCGTGTCGGCCACGTTTGCCATGGCGGCCTGCCGGGCAGCACTCGCGAGCAGGCGGCGGAGCGGAAGGAGCGCGACCCGGACCACGAGCGGCGGCGGCGCAGGCCGAGGAGACGGCGAGGGGACGCGGGCGGGGCTGAACTTTGACCCGGCGCAGCGCCATGACGTAGGCGCACAGGCCCGCCCCCGGGGCCGGGCAGGGCGGTTGGGCGGTGGGCGCCGGTGAGCGGCAGGTGGGGTCCATTTCCTGACGCCGCTCGGCCACGCGTGAGCCGCGATTCCGTGGAGGAGAGCTCTGCTCGGCGTTCGGAAGGAACTCTCGGTGCAGCCGAGGCCCGAGGGAAGAAGCCGGCCTGGAATCCTCCTGGGGTGGTAACTCCCGGGGCCGCGGTGAAAAACAGCACGTGGGTGTGAGTGTGTGCGGCTCCCAAATAGCGTGTGACACCCCTGATGTGATTTTATCAGCACGTTCACCAATTCATTTCATCTCCTTAACTTCCCCCTCAGCATCCCCGCGTTGGGAAACAATTTCATTCATAAATACTCATATACATGTATATATGTACATATCTAGCAGAAGGATTTTTAAAGGCGTAGCCACGCTGTCACATAGAAGAAAGGACAGTTCTTCACACAGTATCAAAAGCGCCCTTTTACGATTGGTTTGGGCTGTCCAGATAAACCAAGGTCACCCTGTCCCACCGGGATCATGTGTTAAAGTGTCTCACTTGACAGCTTTAAAATTAGCTAACAACAAAGGTTTGGTTGGCAAAAGGCAGTATGGCCGCGTGCCGTCGTTTAGTGGCTGCCAGTTGATTGTCATTTGCTTTAGCTCAGAGATGCTGTGCTTCTACCACGTGCCAAGATGTACAGCTTGCCATCCAATTGTTTTTCCGAGAGGAAAACACTCCTGGTCTGTTGAAACCTGAGCTGGTAAGCAAATGCTTGACCAAGTCTGTCAATCGAGGTAATAATGTTCCTTTCTTGTCAATGGTTCCTGACCTAGTTGTGGAAGGCCTTTCCTGCCATGCCAAGGACTTCTGAAATTTAGCCTGAGCACTTAAGGAGTCTGATGAGAAATTAAGATGCTCCTTCTGCCCATCAAAATGCTCCGTCACCTGTGACATTTTCCTTGATTCATAACCTGGGGAAACTTCCCGTCTTATTTGAGGCCCCAATATGCTTGCTTTGTAGACATCTCTGCTGCATAACACGAAGCTGGTCTCAAATGCAGTCTAAATTCTTTAATAGGATAGAGATATCTATCTGGCCCTGGGAACTTATTTGGAGCTTCCAACAGGGGATCCCAGCTACAGATATCCAGTTTCAGGAGGGCACGGAGCAATGAAGAGGAAAGGGAACACCCACCTAGACCCTCAGAGCAACCCGATCAACCCTACTGACAGATGTTGAAGCCACATTCACTGACGGCTTTGGCTGTTACAAAAACCCCCAGTAATTCAAGAGCGTAAGTCCTATTACTAATCATGTAAAGGTTGGCCAGGGATTTTCCCTCGTGTAATACTCTGAAATGCCTGTCTCTAATTTTCACCAATTTGAGAGGTTCCTATGAGACAGTACAGAACTGTGAAGTTAGACTATATGAGCTGGTAGCCTGGCTCTGCCTTCTTTTAAGAGTGAGCTGTAGCATTTTTCTTTTCTGAGGTTATTTCCTTAGCGTAAGACGGTATTTATCAATAGTATCCACAGGCTTAGTTGGGAGAGTGCCTGTGTAGAATGCACAGTTCTCTGAAAAAGAACTGGGTTCAGTCTCTGGAAAAGAAGAGTAGGGTAGAAAAGCAACGGCAACTTTTGATGCGACTGCTCTGATTTTCTCAAGTAGGCTGTGGCTTTGTGATAAGTTAGTGAATAAATCTGCGTTTTGAGGTCCCAAGTTCTGTCCCCAGAACCACAGAAACGCAGTGTGGTAGCTCATACCTGTGGCGTGAAGTGTTTACTTCAGTTTGGGCCCACCTTCCTCCTGGCGGAGCCTGCCGTCTTTATTCCCTGGCATCCCTGGCTTCTCATGCTTCCTCAACTCCTCCTTATGTGATTAATGCCCTTCCGCCCCTTCTCCTGCTTGCTGAGTCTGCTCATTTCTTTCCCTCTCCAGTCAGTCTCTGCTGCATACGGCAGGAAGTACCTTTGTGTAGTTACTATTTTTATCTTATTTCTGTCCATGAACAGTTTGAATAGAGCAGGATTTTCCCCTTGGTTTCACTTTTAGTTTAATTTATCTGTTTTCTTTTTTGCTGTGTTGTAAGGGGAAAAGATCTTCACTTGATTCAGTTTTAGCTCATGATGCTCTGGCGATCAGTGTCAGGGGATTCCCTCAGCTATTATCTTATTTGTTTATTTATTACTTGCCTCTAAACAGTTTTTTTTAATTTATTAATAATATTTTGTTCATTTCTGAGTTGTAATTGTAGTCAGCATTTTATCTGCTAATTTTGTAGGGCCCCAAGTTGTTTCAGAATAGTTCTGTGCATCCTCTGCAGACGCTGTCATTTCTGACATCGTGAGCCTGAGTTAAGCCTGTGTCAGTGTGAGCGTTGTAGCACTTCAGACATTTTCTGAGTTTTCCAGATGCTTCTTTAGTTTAGCTCTGTTATTTAGCTAATGCCAGGAAGGAGGCGATACCTTCATCTCATTTCATGTCTCAGGATCAGAAAGTGCCGAGTCACAGTGGATACCAAGGGCTGTTTGCATTACGCAAATAATTTAAGGCTAAGGTGATTTCCGATTTCTGCCAAGCTTCCACTGTTGTTCAGTTCCTTTATTTTGATTCAGTATGCTTGTGTTTTGATTGAGATAGAGATGGATAGGGACTAGGGGGAGTGTATGAATTACATCATTATGTTTTGAAGGCCATTCCTGTTTACAGGTAATTGAATGTAGAAGTGTTCAGTGGACTAATTTAGACCGCCCTGTGTATCATTCAGGCTGCTCAGAAAGGGGTTTGCTAGTGCTTTGTTTATTCTGCTTTCACTTTAAAGCTTTGTTTCTCCAAGCCCGACCAGTATGGAAGACTACTTCTCCCACCCTCAGCCATTCCTTAGTTGCCTGTAGTTCTCTGTGTGGGGCTGAGGCCTCGTGGACTTTCCCCCGCCCACGTCAGCACGTCGTTGCCGGCCCTGCTGTCCTGTTGAGCTCATGTTTATGCAGTCATGGCGGTGAGGCTTTATGCGTATCGCTTCCGACCTTACCAGGAGACACGGGCTCATAGAAAACGCGATTCTCTGGCTCTTGCAGTCTTTGCACACCCTCTTTCTCAATGTTCCCTGAGCCTTAGGTTCAAAAGTTGTTTTGTAGGTATATCCATTGGGACTGGGCTCCAAAACTCTGTGCTTTGATTGATTGGTGTATTGCAAAGAGA
The DNA here is from genome assembly GCF_014885135.2 of Alexandromys fortis. Lineage (NCBI taxonomy): Eukaryota > Metazoa > Chordata > Mammalia > Rodentia > Cricetidae > Alexandromys > Alexandromys fortis. Next base: position 1,027,885 of record NW_026068067.1, on the reverse strand, counting down.
GGTTTTGTTGAGGAGCTAGGACCACACTTGTCTGCGGGTATAAGGACAAATGTTTAGAATGTAGTTACAGATTATGCTGACTTAGTAAAGTGGTAGTTATAGGTTCTCCTCCAAGACTAATGATGTCACTAGGACTACAGAGACTAGGTTTCCAGTACCAGGCTTGATTTCTGTTGTTGATCAGATCTTGAGTCTAATTAGAGAGTTGTTGGTTAGCACCAAGGTGTGTGTGCCACTGCTGGTTGTTGTAATTCATAGACATCATAGCTGGGTAGGACTCTTTGTTGGTTGCTTCTCTCCTTTGAAAGCTTGCATGTCAATCATCTGGTACCATGAAAGCTAGTCCTCAGGGAAGCTTGCTTTCTTTTTTAAGATGGGGGCCTTTTTTAAAATTGTTCAAGAATTTTATACATGCATATGTTTTAATCAAATCCATTCCCCATTTCTTACCTTCCAATTTCTCCCTTATCCTCCCTACCATTTTTTCCTTCTAACTTTATTTACTCTTTTTAAAAAGAAATTTATTTTGTGTGTATATGGGTGTTTTGTCTGCATGAATGTCTGTGTACCATTTGTGTGCCTTGTGCCCACAAAGACCTGTAAAGTATTTCAGGTTCCCTAGAGTAGGAAGGAGTTACAGATGGTTGTGAGCTGCCATGTAGGTGCTGGTACCCAAACCCAGGTCCTCTGCTATAGTAGCCGTGGTCTTAGTCACTGAGGCACTTCTCCAGCCCCTCATGTGCTCTTTTTAAAAACCCACAGAGTTCTCTGAGTGCTGCCTATATGTGCATAGGTGCAGGGCCATCTGCTGCATGGGTAACTGCTAAGGGACCACATCCCTGAGAAAACTGACACCCCTCCCCATAGTCATCCATTGCCAATTCTACAGCTATGCATGGGACATCTTGGTCTCCTGTCCCATCTGTGCTGGAATTGTGGCTGACTGGATCTTGTACATGTAGCCCCAGCTGCTATGAGTTCATGTGTTCAGTGTCCCTGTCACAGAAAGTCCTGTTTTACAGAAGTTATCCACTACCTTTGATTCTTACAATCTTTCTGCAGTCTCTCTTCTGTGATGGTCCCTAAGCCTTGGTGGGGGTAGGGAATACAGAGATGTTAAAAAGTTGAACTTTTCATGGTCTCTTATTCTCTGCATGTTGACCAACTGTGCATTTTGTGTTAGCTGCCACCTACTAGAAAAAGAAGCTTCTCTGATAGAGACTGAGAGAAGAGTAATACTCTACAGGTGTAAAGATAAAAACTTAGTAGGCAGTTTATTACTATGGCCACTTAGCAGAATAGCAGTGTTAGGTTCTTCCTTAGGGCATATATATGACTTAGCCAACCACAGGATTTTTACCAGTTAAAGGTATCAAGTATGAGTTCCATTTTGTGGAGAAGGTCTTATACCCAATTTAAAAAAAAATAGTTACTCCCTTAACATTCATGCCACTATTGCACCAATGGGCATATCTTACCAGGATAATTGTTATACTTTGCAGGGCTCACAGCTGAGTAAGATTGTTGATTATTACCCAGATACCATCCATAGCACCTTCCGACATTATGAAAGCTAGCCAGCATAGATCAAGCTTCCAGACTGGTGCCAGCTTTATTCCCATGCAAGACAGGGTCTTACGTAGTTCAGAATGGTCTCAGTCTTGCTAAGTTGCTAAGGATGACTCTGATCCTTCTGCTTTCACCTTTTGAGTGCTGAAATTATAGGCATGTGCCACCACGCCTGATTTATTTTGTGCTGGGGATTGAACCCAGGGCTCCTGCAGGCCACTAGGATTTAGTTCTAGAAACTGAACTAAATTAAATCCCAAACTGCTTTAACTGGCTTTTGTTTTTTTGTTTTTTGTGTGTGTGTTTGTGTGTGTGTGTTTTTTTTTGATTTTCGAGACAGGGTTTCTCCGTAGCTTTTGGTTCCTGTCCTGGAACTAGCTCTTGTAGACCAGGCTGGCCTCGAACTCACAGAGATCCGCCTGCCTCTGCCTCCCGAGTGCTGGGATCAAAGGCGTGCGCCACCACCGCCCAGCTAACTGGCTTTTAATATATAAAAATGTGATGAAATTAAACTATTTTCAGGGATATAGAAGAAGATATTAATGGTTCTTGTTATGAGGGTGTCAGACCACGTTAAGATTTGCTAGGTACTGAAGAAATACACATGATATTTACAATCTTTGTATAATCTCTAAATATCTTGCAGTGCTTAAATAAGATTATCCATCAAGGGGACATCAAGGCTCTATGTTGTATTTAAGCCCTAGTTTTCTTTCTTTTGTTTTGGAGGGTACTAAAACTATGATTTCATCAAAAACTTGTGTTTGTTTATACTGACTTGTGGTTTATTGTTTTGTTGAGTCCTACTTTTCAAACCCTGCTGAGGATGGCCTCAAGCTTCTGATTCTACTGACTGTACCTCCAGTACACACCAGGTTTTTCATTTTTTTCTATCATTCTTCCTTTGAAGCAGGATCTCAGGTGGGTGTCTAACTCACAATCTCTGCCTCAGTCTCATAAGTGCATGCCGTCACTCTTAGCTCAAATACTTTAATTATTCTCTGTGTGACATATGGACATGGAAACACACATGGAGGTAGAGAACAACTTTGTGGACATATTAATGGTTCTTGTTATGACTTTGTGGAGTCAGTTCTCTTCTTGAGGGCATCAGGTTTGTGCAGCAAGCACTTTTACCCATTAAGCCATCTTGCTGGCCCTTAGATGTTTTATGTTATTGCAGTGGTATAGGAAGCAAAGAAGTTGATTGGTCAGTTTAAGCTATCTAAATATCTGAGCTGGGAAAATGATAGAAAAGAGGAAAGTTCAAGGATCTATCTGAGTTTGATCCCCACTACTCATTCTGAGTGCTGAGGTGTCAGGGGAAGGTAGATTTCCTGGGGCTTGCTGGTTAGCCAGCTTAGCTTCATCAGTGAGCTTCAGGCTAGAAAATAATCCTGTCTCAGGAATCAAATGTACTGTGGAGTTAGTGGGGAGGGAATAAGCACCTCATGGGGAAAACAAGCCTGGTCTTCATAAAGAATTCCAGGCCAGCCAAGGCTCTGTAGTGAGAGCCTGTCTCAAAACAAACAAACAAAAAGTGGGCCATTCCTGAAGAATGACTTCCAAAGTTAACCTCCAGTCTCCAAGTTCACTTAGATACATGTGTGCACACCACACACATATGTGCATAAAATTATAGAGAAGATATGTCTGTGTTCCTTCAGCTGTATATATAGTGGCCCTACTACGTGCCAAGTACTGTTCAGTGCTAGAGATAACACCATAAAAGAATATTCATTCTCTTTTCAGAAGTTACATCCTAGTGGGAAGGCATACAGAAAATACGTAACCCCATAAGGTATTGAATGGTAATATGCCTTCTAGAGAAAAAGGAAGGTTTAAACTGATTTGAACAAAGGGAGGCAGTTAGCTGTGAGAACATTTGAGAAACGAAATCCCTAAGGCAGAATATGCCTGGCTTATTCCAGGAAAGAGGCCAGTATGGCTGGGAAACAATTAGGAAGGTCTTGGGAGAGCTAATGTCAGAAAAGTTGTGGGGATTTGGATCCATTATAAATACGACTAAGTCTGAGTGAGATGGGAAGGTCATTTAAAGGTTCTGGTTAAAGAGAAAAGTCACAAGAGTTTTTGTTTTTCTTTTTCAGTACTGGGGATTTGACTTAGGACCTTTGCCCATATTAGGCAATTTTAATGCCTCTGAGCTAAATCATAAGCTACAAGTTGCATCTTGAAACTAGCTCTCAGCTTTATTGAAAAGCTGTTGTAAGGAAACCCAGTCTGATGAGTCAGGAAATGGTACCACAGATCTGAATCCTGACACCAGGAAGCATGGGCAGCAGGATCCCAAGTTCCAGCCCAGGCTGGACTGTACAGCAAAACCCTGTCATAAAAATGCCAAAATAAGGGCTGGATTGATAGTTCAGATCTTAATGCTCTTCCAGAGGACCTGAGTTCAGATCCCAGCAGTCACATCAAGCAACTCACAACCATCTGTAACCCTAACTTCAGGGACTCCAATATCTTTGGCCTCTATGGGCCCCAGCACTCATCCATAAACCCACGTGCATATATGCACATCATTTGGAAAATAATAAAAAGGTATGTAAATCATATTATATATAGTCATATATAACATATAATCATACACACACAAACAAAATAAACAGGAATCAGGGAAATGGCTCAGAGGATAAAGGTATTTGATTCCAGGCCTGATGACCTGCATTCAATCCCTGGGACCCACAGGGTAGAAGGAGAAAAACCGATTCTTTTTTTTTTTTTTTAATATTTATTATGTGTGTGGGTGTTTTGTGTACATGGGTGTCTACACCACGTGTGTGTGTGTGTGTGTGTGTGTGTGTGTATGTGGTACACTTGGAGGCTAGAAGAAACCATCAGCTCCCCCAGAACTAGTGGAGCAGATAATTATGAGCCACCATGTGGGTGCTGGGAACTGAACTCAGATCTACTGGAAGAGCAGCACCGCTCTTAATTCATGAGCCCTCTCTGCAGCCCCAGAGAACTGATTCTTAAAAGTTGTTCTCTGACCTTCCTCCATGTGCACACTGTGGTGTGTAGCTGTCCAGGTGTGCACACATAAATAAATGTAATAAACTCTTTTTTTAAAACCCCAAGTAATAAAAAGATCAGGTTAGAAATTATTTGGACTAATGTAGAAACGATAGAGTTGGAGAAGAATGTTTAATATTCCGGATATATTTTGAGCTTAAGGTAGAAATATGGGTGAGGCAAAAATAAACATTCACCTAAACTACTAGAATAGCCCATTGGTGGCTGAAGCCTATAATTCCAGTAATGAGGCAGGAGGGCTGTTATTAGTTTGAGGCGATTCTGTCTCAAGAAACAAAAACAAAAACAAAATCCCCACACTTAACAAACAAATTGTGCTAATTACTTCTCCTGTTTCTGTGATAAAATACAATACAAAAGCAGCTTTAGAGGGAAAGGGCTTATTTTGATTCATAATTTGAGACTATAGTTCATTGTGACAGAGAAATCAATGCTACAAGAGCTTGAGTTGATCATATTGCATCCATAGTCAAGAAACAGATCACTGGTGGTGGCGCATACCTTTAACACCAGCGCTTGGGAGGTAGAGGCAGAAGGAATGCTGCTGACTTATTCCTCATTGCTCATTCAGCCTGCTTTTTATAGAACCCAGAACCACCAGCCCAGGCATGGCCCCACCCACAGTGGGTTGGGCCTTCCTCCATCAATCACTAATTAGGAAGAAGACGCCTTTCAGTTGGAGCTTATGGAGGGATTTTCTCTATTGATATTCCCTGCTCTCGGTAACTTCAGCTTCTGTCAAGTTGACTAGCAAGAAGGATAATGTATCATTTTACTTCTTTGTCTTTTGGTATTTTGAGAAAGGATCCTGCCGTGCAGTCTTGGATGGCCTGAAATTTTCTGAGTAGCCCAAACTGTGGGCCATTTTTATCTCAGCATATTGAGTCTGGAGCGACTTAAGGGAAACAGTGTTCTACTTCATCCTCTATTGTGAACCAAGTGATGATGGCACTTCAGTTCAGGGTTGAACTTCTCTGAAAAGTTTAAAAAGCAGCATTGTTCTGAGGAGCACAATCCCTCTGTTGGCAGCACTCGGAGTCTGGGCTGCTTTGATCTGAACTGCGGCGTTTAAGACACTAGGCCTGTTTTTCGCTGCTGCAGGTAGAAACTGCAATGCTGAATCGAGCCAAGATCATTTTTTTACAAATGAGCAATATTTTCCCCCTGAGAATCATTAGTGAGAGATACACTGATATCTGAGGAGCGCAGTCCCTTGGGCTGTTAAAGAAATGTGCTGATCATTTTAATCCTGACTATACTCTTCTGCTGGTGTTCTAGGCCATGTAGGTGACCAAAGTTAAATACTTTCATTTTACTTCAAATTCCAGTTGAAGATCTAGTTCTCAGGTGTCTTTGTTTTTTTTTTTTTTTAAATATTTATATTTATTACGTATACATTATTCTGTGTATGCCTGCAGGCCAGAAGAGGGCACCAGACCCCATTGCAGATGGTTGTGAGCCACCATGTGGTTGCTGGGAATTGAACTCAGGACCTTTGGAAGAGCAGGCAGTGCTCCTAACCGCTGAGCCATCCCTCCAGCCCCCCTCAGGTGTCTTTGGATTCCGGAGGAACCTCTGGCTCCTCTAGTCCTTCTTCTGCCACTTGTTCCGTCTATGCGAGGATAACCCAGAGGCCTTCGTAACCACTGTTTCTCTTGGAAGTATGAAGAAAGTTTTGCTCTTTTAACTTTCCTCTTACTAGACTGGACACTGCTTAGAATTCCGTGCATCTTCCTGGTCAAGAAATAGGTGACTCTCCATGGTTACAGAACATCCAAGAGATGCCCCCATAGATCCCTGGAATCTAGTTGACCTTGGAGGGGGAAAGATGTTCTTCCTTTTAACCCTTTTGACCACATCAGTACAGGCCTCCAAATTTGGTTCTTGAACACCTAGAAGATAAGTCCCACCAGGCTGGTATTTTAACTATTGCCTAATATTTTAAAAACCACACTTTTCTATATTTAAAGAGACATAGCTGGGCTATGGTGGCACAAGCCTTTAATCCCAGCACTCGGGAGGCAGAGGCAGGTGGATCTCTGTGAGTTCGAGGCCAGCCTGGTCTACAAGAGCTAGTGCCAGGACAGGCTCCAAAGCTACAGAGAAACCCTGTCTCAAAAAAACAAAACAAAACAAAAAAGATACACATTTAGCCACGCCCTGCCCTCCTCTTCTTTCAGGCACAGCTGAAGGTGTGAAAGTGGCCTGGCCTTGTTTGACTCGGAAGACCTTATGCTTATAACTAGTCTGTGTGTGCCTGCAGACAGACAGACGACCTGAAAAACTTACCATATGTATATCCATATGTTTAATGTTCCCTAGGGCAGGTCGAGTTGAGAAGCCCAGCTTTTTAAGAGGTAGGCATCAATCCCCTTTGACAGATCAAGGTGAGGTGCCTGAAGCTGAAGAGATAGAACCACAGTGGGATAGGTCCTGTTGTTTGCTGTGATGTTCATGGAAGCTAAGGTCACCTCTTGTCTTATGTAGAGGGGAGTGTCCCTCTTCCTAGTACATCTCAAGTCACAGCCTGAAGAAGTGTTAGCTGATTGAGGGCCCTGGCTTAGCCTGACTTAAGCTTTGAGAGTTCCTGGCAGGTGGAGGAGGGAAGGAAAGTACATGTTGCTCCAATTAAAATAGAAAGGAGCGGAATTCCTCTGCCTTATGCTCCCTGTCTCATGATTGTTTTCTTACTCTGTAGGCCCATATTACAATTTTAGAAACCCAGATAGGAAGCAAACATGATAAGCACTCATGGTGGTTTTCTTTCTTTCTTTCTTCCTTTCTTCCTTCCTTCCTTCCTTCCTTCCTTCCTTCCTTCCTTCCTTCCTTTCTTTCTTTCTTTCTTTCTTTCTTTCTTGGTTTTTCGAGACAGGGTTTCTTTGTAGTTTTGGAGCCTGTTCTGGAACTAGCTCTTGTAGACCAGACTGTCTTTTTATTTATTTATTATTTTTTATTTATCGAGAACTGTCTTCACTGGGAAAGCCTCCTTTTTTTTCCATTTTTTTTATTATTTTACATACCAACCACAGTTTCCCCTCATTCCTCTCTTCCCCCCCCCTCCCCCACCTCCCATCTATTCCCCACCCCCACCCTATCCAATCTTCCTCTGTTCTGAAAGAGGAAGGCCTCCTATGGGAGTCAACAAAGCAGGGCACATCAAGTTGAGGCAGGACCAAGCTCCCCCCCTGCATCATGGTTGGGCAAGGCATCCCAGCATGGGTAATAGGTTCCAAAAAGTCAGCTCATGCGCCCCGGACAGGTCCTAATCCCAGTGCTAAGGGCCTTACAAACAGACCAAGCTACACAACTCTCACCCATGTGCAGAGAGCCTAGGTCCTCCTTCCCCTCCTCTGCCTCCAGCTTCCCCAGGAGGGTCCTCCTTATTACCTAGGGAAAGCCTCCTTTCATCACACATGTAAACTGGGTTTAAGTCCCTTTAATCTGGAGAATACTAAACACAGAAAGAATATCTTAAGAACTCAGAGGGTGATGTATTTTTACTCTTTTTCTGTTGCTGTAACTGACAAGTGAAGGCAAAACCAAGGGTATCCAGGGCACGTGGGGCAGACAGCACCGGGCAGTTTGTCCTTTGGGTCCCTGTTGGAATCTTGCTTTACCAGGATTCAGCTCTTGGTGCCTGCAAATTTCAGTGTGTTGGCTCCCTTTGTTAGGAGGCTAGTGTTGGAGGCATGTGGGGGGAAAACTCTTAAGTTGTTTGTAGAAGCCAGTAAACAGTGCCATTTGAAAACAGTGTTACAATTTTGGTGTTGCCTCCTTATTCTGACTTAAAAAAATAAAATAAAAACGGGGGGGGGGATGTTGTATTGATCCCCTGAGGGTACAGTGGGATGGAAAAGTTTTATGGGTGACACCATTTTGGTTTATGACATGTGGGTATAGTAACCAAGATGGTGGTGAAGTTACATAGCATTTGTCCTCTTTATGATGTCATTAGCCAAGATGGTGGCAGACCACAAGTTCTTTCTGTTGTTCCTTTTGGAAACTACAGCTCCCAGATTCCTCCTGGATTACGGACACCTGCGCAAGCGGGCGCGCACAGGTGCAGGACATTTCTCCCAGATACCCTTGCGCTTCTCGTTAAAAAGCGAGCTTCCACGAGGTCTTGCTCTCTCTTGCCCCTTACCCTTGTGTGTCTTGCACACCTGTCCCTTATCGTGTCCCCCTCCCCCCATTAAAGTGCACCCACGTGGGAGCTACGTGTTTGTGTCTTCTCCTTTCGTGCATGTCTTGTCTGTCCTGTGTTTGTCTACACACACACCCGCTTTAAAAGAATAATATTTTGGTACACTTTCTGCTTATGAACTCAGCTCCATGATGAAGGAAGCCTATCCCCCAGTATGGCATGACTCTCCGTGGGATCCCCACATCTCAGATTAACTGTGGACAGAATTGTTTTCATTGGAGTAAGGGTCTAGTGACCCTCATTCTTCCTGCTTCTACAAAGGAAGGCCAATATTTACCAAGCCACCCATCATGATCTTTTATAAGCCTCCATAGGTGCTCTTATGAAAATGATAGTTGTTTGACCTAGAAGATAAGTGTTGTATAATACTGTCTTTAAAAGATGATTTGAATTTTGAATAAAATTTGAATCCTAACTAAATATGCAGGTTTAGTGGTTTGAATGGAAGTGGTTAAGGCTCAACTATTTGGATGCCCCCTCAGTACCTCCTCCCCTGCTGATGTGGGAGTGTCATATATCAATCTGTTGATTTCATTGGTTAAGTTATAATAAACCAGCTGCTTGGCCTCATGGCTTGGAACATAGATGGGAGGAGTAAACAGAATAGAATTCTGGGCGGAAGAGGAAGTGAGGTCAGACTCTGCTCTGCTCCCTGAGAGACCCGACAGCTCTGCTGGAGCAGAGACGCCATGCTCAACTCTCCCAGGATGGACAGAGGCTAGAATCTTCCCGGTAAGCGCACCTTGGGGTGCTTACACAGATCATTAGAAATGGGCTAGTCCAGATGCGAGAATTAGCCTGTAAGGGTTAGAGTTCATGGGCCAAGCAGTTCTTTAAATGAATACAGTTTGTGTGTTGTTATTTCGGGCATGAGCTAGCCAAGCGGCCGGGGTGTTGGGGACGCAGCCCCGCCGCCGCTCCTATTTCAACACCCTGCAGTTGGTGGAACTGTTTTGGAGGATCAGTAGTTGTGGGCTTGTTGGAAGTTGTGTGTCACTGAGGGTGGACTTTAAAAAGCCCATGCCAGTCCCAGCCTTTTTCTTGCCACAGAGTTGGGACCAGCCTGACCCAGGACAGAGGACTTTGAAACTCATGTTTGAGTCTAAATGGGCCAAATCGCATATCCAGAGCCAGCTTCTCAGTAATCTTAAATAGTACATGAGGGACTGGAGAGATGGCTTAGAGGTTAAGAGCATTGCCTGCTCTTCCAAAAGTCCTGAGTTCAATTCCCAGCAATCACATGGTGGCTCACAACCATCTGTAATGAGGTCTGGTGCCCTCTTCTGGCCTGCAGGCATACACACAGACAGAAAAGTATGCATAATAAATAAATACTTAAAAAACAGTACATGATAATTTGACAATATGATATATAGATAAAAGGCATTTGTTTATGTGTAAAATGAACTCAATAGTTTAAAATCCAAACATCTTCAGGAATCCAGAAATTGATGTCAAGGCCAAGGAGAAAGAGCAGGTGTTGGGACCCTGCATAGCTTACACAGTCTGTCCTGCTAAGGGGCTGGACTTGAACTAAAAACTAGCTGGCCTACTTCACTTTGCAGTGGGGCCCCTGATCTCCAGGCTGCCGAGACTCCTTGGGTCTTCATCACAGAAGCGAGGCTGGGGTCTGTGAGAGGACAGGGCCGTTGCACTCTTGCTGCTGTGGCTTTTACTCCAGCAGCTCCTGGTTAGTGTCATAGCACAAATGAAATTTTACTGTGGCACACCTGGGATAATTAAAAGCCATCAGCAACCACGTGGGCCAGAATTGTCTTGTTCTAGGCAGGATCTAGGGAGTCCTCCAAGAGGAAGAGATCACAGATCTCAATTGGATCTTTTGTGTCAAAGAAAAAGATCTATGGACCAGGAGTTCAGTCCTGAGGCACAGTGAGGGCAAATTTAAGAAGCTAAGGAAGTTAGAGGGAATGGTGGATGGGTTGTGGAGATGCTGTGGGGGAGGGGAGGTGTGTGTGCAGAGAGGCGGAGTGGATGAACCTGATGAAATCTGCTAGGGAGGGGCCTCATCTTACAGATCACAGTAAGGATCTGCAAGAGGACCCCAGGAATCGGGTTCAGCAGTTTAAGCTTAGTAAAGCCTGATGTGTGGAATGGAGAAACAGGGAAGAACAGGAGTCGAAGCAAAAGGAGACTTGAAGATGGGGACCCTCTCACCATTTATTTTGTTTTGGACCCACAGGGTTGCAGGCTTGCATATGCCAAACTTTGTACAGCAGTTTTTGTTGTTGCGGGCTTATTGGGGGCAGGCACCTGAGGCACAAATGTTTGAATGTTTTCTGAGACAGACCAGAGGTTGTTAGGAATAGGGGGCTGCTGCACATGTTACAGGTTGAAATGGGCTAGGACTATTTCCTACATTGAGGAATCTGGAAGTTTCACCAGAATGAAGTTTCTGAGAGTTTCTTAGGGGTCCTTGAGGAACTACTGGGAAGAACAAGAGACACCTCCCCACCCAGGATCTGAAAGAAAGTAAAAGTACCAGGGTCCTACTGGGGATGGACAGGGCCTCTGGATGAACAGGGATGTTTGGGAAGACGCAGGGGTACAGCAGCGGCACGTGTAGGTGTAGGTGTCTGTGCCCCGCAGAGTCCTGAGACTCTGCAGCTTCTGCAGCTGAGAGCGGGAGGGTTTGGGCGTGGCCTCGCACACTCAAACTGCTGCTTCCAGGGCCCTTGGTGGGGTTAGCTGCTTTTTGAAATTCCGTGGCCTAGAGCTTGGGCCTGCTCCATGGCCATGTCTTCTGGGTAGATTTTATTAAATTTACCCTCTGACAGTGTATAAGGCTTCCCTTTCCTCCCACATAACACTGGTTGTCACTGGTTTTCGTCATTATAACCGTTCTGACCAGCATGAGATGGAATCCTTAGCCGTTTTAATTTGCATTTTCCTAATGGCTAAAGATGTAGAACATTTTCCTAAATATTTATTGCTCATTTGTATTTGTTTTAAATACTTACTGTATGTTCAATTTATCGACCCATTTATAGTCTTTTTGGGTAGCTAATTTTTACAAACCTTTGTTTTCTATAGTCTATATTGACCTTTTGTTTGACGTACAGTTGGCAAGGATCCTTTCCCTGTAGACTGCTCACTCTGCTGTTGGAATTTCCTTTGACTCACAGAACCTATTTATTGTGTGTGCACGTGTGCCCTGACATGCTTAGAGGAGTCAGGGAACAACTTTGTTGGTACTCTCCTTCCACTTTTATGTGGGTCACCAGGTTTGCACACCAAGCATCTGTACCCACAAGCCATTTCCCTGACCCCTGCAGAAGCTTTGTAGTTTAATGTAACCTCGGTTTTCAGTTCTTAGGGCTATTTCCTGTTTTATTGGGAAAGTCTCTGCCTATACTTATATCTGGAATTGTTTTCTGTATCAGTTTCTACATTCTAGGTTTTACTTTTTTGTGTGTACTGGTTGAGAAATAGGGTTCTAATCCCATTCTTTTGTAGGGGTTGCCAGCACTATGTATTGAGTAGGTGGTCTTTTTTCCAGTGAATATTTTTGACATCTTTTCTAAAAAGTAGGTGTCCATAGCTGTGTGAGTTTATTTCTGGGTCCCCTATTCTGGTTCACTGGCCCACATGTTTATTTTTGTAGCACTTCCATACTGTACTATGGTAGTGCAGGCAGATATTGAGAATTCAAAGCCAGCCAGGTCTACATAGCAAGTTTCAGGCTGCCAGTGAGACCCCTCCCCCATAATAAGAATGTTAAGATACAGCCAATGAAATGCTCTTAAAAGTCCCATTCCATACCCAGACATCTGACAACCTTAAAGTTGTCATAACCTTAAAGTTAGAGATAGCCAAAGATTTGGGTTAGCTCTTCTCCAAAATACCTCTTTCCCTTATCTGCTACCTTTACTTTTTTGGATCACAATGTGTTCTTATTAACTTTAGATATAGTACTCATACATTACAGGTAAATTTTTTTTTTTTAATTTTTCGAGACAGGGTTTCTCTGTAGCTTTGGAGCCTGTCCTGGAACTCCCTTTGTAGACCAGGCTAGCCTCAAACTCACAGAGATCCGCCTGCCTCTGCCTCCCAAGTGCTGGGATTAAAGGCATGCGCCACCACCGCCTGGCCAGGTAAATATTATGTCAGATACATAGGACAAAAAAGAAAATTCAGGCCCAGACCATGATGGCTAGTAGATTGAATGTGACCCACAGATTTCTTAACGGCTTTACCAACCACCTCTCTCAACTGAAGACTGACTTCTGTGTATTCAGCCTCATCTATAGCATAACCTAGGAATAAGCCTTTCTAGTGCCAAGGGACGTAAGATAAGATATTCTAAATTACAAAATGATGTGCTTGACCAACAGGGAGGTAGAAACTAAAGTTCCCAGAACAAAATCACACTTTTCAGCAACTCACTTCACATTTGTGGAGATGGTCATTATCCACCTTTTCCCAGAAAGCTTTCTTAAGACCATACTTAAAATGTGCCATATTCATAAGCTGACCATAGTGGAAATTTATTTCACAAGTTCACTTGTTTAACCTAGGATACTGCTGTGGGATAACCCTTCTGTATGCTATGAATATATATTGCTTTCATTGGTTGATAATAAAAGCTGCTTTGGCCTATAGCAAGGCAGAATATAGCTAGGTGGGAAAGCCAAACTGAATACAGGGAAAGAGAAGGGCAGAGTTGGGGGAGATGCCAGCCAGCTGCCAGAGGAACAAGATGTACTAGAGTAGAGGTAAAGCCACAAGACACGTGTCAAAACATAGATTAATAGAAATGGGTTGATTTAGAAGTAAGGACTAGTTAGTAATAAGCCTGAGCTGTTTAGCCAAGCATTTTGTAATTAATATTCGGCTTCTGTATGATTATTTGGAACAGTGTGGTTGGCTCCACCTCTGTTTACAGGATACAACTAATATTACCTTTCTGTTTTTATAATAACAGGTCTGTGGCCCACATGTAAAAAAAGAAAACATGTCTGCTAATCTCTGCCAATATATTTTTCTAGTGGAAACTCCAAAGCTATTAAATCATTTAGCCAAGATTAACCTTAAGGGCATATGTAACAACCCTATTCCATAACTATCTTGACTCGAATGCCTTCCCCTACAGTCTCCTCTAACTTAACAAAATATCAAATATATTCTTCTGGGAGCTGGTACAACTGGAGACGTAGCTTTCATAGGCATTGCTTCTTCTGATGGCATCTGTTCTGTATTCACTATGAACCTTTCTATTCACTCTCAACCTTTTCTTCTTAGACTTATGCATTGATTTCTTCTAGAATTCAACAAATCCAATTTTAATTGGTTTTTACAACACATGGACAATGTCCTACTAATGCATAAATTCAGATACAAACTACTCACCCAAAGACCAATATCACACTGCCCACTCCCAGATTATGGGACCACCCCAATCCAGCAGGAAGCATCCAGAGATTTGAATCATATGACTTTCTAATCCCTTTGTCCTCTCATTTCATTTTGATGTGGGAGGTTCTTCTGTATATGTGTTGCTTTTATTGGTTAATGAATAAAGAAGCTGTTTCGGCCAGTGGCTTAGCAGAATAGAGCTAAAGGGGGGGGGACTAAACTGAATGCTGGGAGAAAGAAGGCAGAGTCAGTGAGATGCCATGTAGCTGCCAGAGGGGAAAGATGCATGCTGCTAGCTGGAATCTTGCAGGTAGGCCACGAGCCTAATAATAGAAATGGGTTAATTTAATATGTAAGAGTTTGCTAGGAATATGCTATAGTGATTGGCCAAACAGTGATTTAATTAATACAGTTTCTGTGTCATTGGAGTCTAGGCTGCAGGGAAACAAACAAGCAGCCTCCTACAACATCCTTTCCTATTAAAAAAAATCCTTTATTTTTTATTTTTAAATTTTATTTTATTATATCTGTGTGAATGTCTTGTGTGCATGTATGTATGCACATCATGTACATGCCTGGTGCCCATGGTGTTGGGAACTCCTAAAACTGAAGGTAGAGGCGGCGGTGTGGATTGGTTTTACTACTCCTAGTTAGTTAGTTAGTTAGTGGGACACCTGTTTTCTCAGCAAATTTCCCACTGCTTCAGTATCTCCAACATTTTGGAGTCTCCAAAGCAGTCCAGGCCTTATCTTCATAGCCTCACACAATAGCCTCCCTAGGTCTCTATGCAAGGGACACTCCCCAGACACAGGCCTGGCCTTGGTGGTCTTCCTTAGTCGTGGAGGGAGATTCTATCTCTCCTTTCTTCTGTCCTTGGCTCTAAAGTCAGAACCACATGGCCAGAGTGCCAAGTTCTGCATCTCACGTCACAGTAGGTGGCATGCAGGCAGACATGGCCCCTTGTTCAGTTACATCTTTTCCAGCTTTCTGTTTTTGATGGTTTCCTTCACTAAGTTTAGCTGTCCTGAAACTTGATATGTAGAACAGGCTGGCCTCAAACTCAGAGACCCTCCTGCCTCTGCCTCGAGTGCTGGGATAAAGATGTGCACCACCACACCGAGCTCTAAGCCTTTCTTTAGTTCCCTGTCACCAGGTGGAAGCTCATCTGGGTGGGATCTTGCTCTGAAGTCTCCGCTCCCTTTATTCCTTTTAACATCAGGATTTTCTTCAATCTGTTTATCTCCTTAAACACAGGTCTTAGCTCCATCTCACTTCCTGGTGCTCCTTTTCCATACATTTTGTATTTTTCCTTGCTCAGCTCATTCCTTTTCATTATAGATCTGCATAAAGTGAGCACTAATAACCACACAACATAGTTAATGCTAGATTGTTTTGAAATGTTCTGTGCTAAAACTGCTAATGTATAATCCCTCAATTTAGCCTCAAACAGACTTTTTGGACAAGGGCAGAAAGCAGCCACATTCTTCACCAAAACATAAAAACAGTCTCTAGGCAACATACTAATAATTTTCTCCTCTGCACTTTCTTGAGCCAGGCTCCCACTGTTCAAATCACCCTCAGCATCACTGTCTTCCATGCTCCTACTAATATGGCCATTAAGCCCCATTTGAAGCATTCAACTGCCCTTTTAATCCAAAGACCACATTCCTCCTGACAAAAGCAAGGCCAGGCCTGTCACAACAATAGCCCAGTCCCTGGTACCAACTTCTGTCTTAGGACTTCTGTTGCTGGTTTACGGTTTTAGAGGTTTAGTCCATTATCATCATGGCAGCACACAGGCAGACATGGTGCTGGAGAAGGAGCTGGAAGCTCTACATCTTGATCCCCAGGCTGCAGAAGCAACTGAGTGCTATACTGAGCGTAGCCTGAACAAAGGAGACCTCAAAGTCCCACCCCCATCGTGACACACTTCCTCCAACAAGGCCACACCCCCTAGTAGTGCCCCTCTGTATTGGCCCATGGTGGGGTATTTTTATTCAGACCACCACAAGGCTAGACATTGTTGTGTACGCATTTAATCTCAGCTCTCAAGAGGCAGGGACAGGGGCTCTCTGTTTTTTGTTGCCAGCTTGGTCTACCTTGACATAACTAGTTCCAGGCCAGCCAGCTCTACGTAGTGAGAACTTGTCTCAAGAAAGAAAAAAAAAAACACTCTCTGGCAGATGGTCCTTAACAGCTTGGAACTTAACCAGTGTTGCCTCATATAAACAAGTGGAGCTTAGATCCTGATGGTCCCTGGTGCCTCACAGTAACTGGCCTGGAAGAAATGAAGATACAATAAAGAGACACTTGTGCCTTTCAGTCTAACTATCAGACTGTTGAAACCGCGGACCTCAAAGAAATGGACATTTCAGGCACCAGCAGAGGGGAAATGTTTCCCGGAAAATGGATTTCACACAGTCCTACCACCTTACAGAATAAGGCCAAAGCCTAGACCGTGATGGGCCACTAATGTGCAGGACCACCCTGCCCTGGCCTTCCATTTACCCTTTACTCCCACTTCCAGATCCTGAGGGAGACTTGAGCATGATCAGGGGATTTTTCGTCTCTCTTCCCACTGAACTCAATTTTTTGAAGTATAGACTTTGACCGTAGGTTTAGTAATGGGACCTCAAGTGGCATATCGCAGGGAGGACAAGTGTCACTATGTCATATAAAACAGTGAGCTGCTGTCTTGAACTCAGTTCACATGGGAGCCCCAACAAGTGGCCAAAGAGGCAAGCCTCGATAATCTCTTCCAGTTTATATAAAAGAACTCCTATTCCCCAATGGGGGTATATCCCCCCTTTTGTATTTGTCTCCTGTTTCTGCTCACAATATCGATTCTTTACAGCTTCCATATCAATTCTGGTCTGATAAATAGTTTTGCTTCTCAAAATTATGCCCATTGATCCTATCACTCCATTTTGTTTGAGACAGGCTCCTAATATGTAGTCCATATTGGCCTCAAATTCACATCAATCCCCTGTCTCATCACCTCCTCCCCTAGTGCTGTGACTATAGGCATGTGTCCCCATGTCTGGTTCTTTATAGCTTTGCTTCTGGCGTCTTGTTTACATACTATATTGAAACATGAATGCTCTTGTTACCATACTTGGGGTTATACTGTATCCCAAGAAGCCACGTTTGGCCACCCACTGTTGAGAATTCAATTAATAGCAAAAAGTGAGCCAAGCGAATAGTAAAAAGCAGACCAAAGAGGCTACTTTAATTGTGGCCACATTGGGAAGAGGGACAGAGATCCATTGATCCCTTAAGTCCATTCTCAGAGTCCTGAAGCGAGATTAAAAGTTAAACAGAGGGCCAAGGACTGGTTGTGGTGGTGCACGCCGCTAGGATTTGCTGAAGGAGGCAGAGGCAAGGGGATCATGAATTCGAGGCCAGCATGGGCTACAGAACAAGTTTCAGAACAGCTAGGTCTAAACAGAGAAACTTAGCCTCAAAAAACAAAAACAAAAAAATTAGAGGGCCAAAGATATGAACATTTAAGCAGTCCCGGTCAAGATGTCCTGCCCACCCCTGATCCATCACTGTCTGGACTCCTGCCTCATCTCGTAAGAGGGTCTGACAAGGTGGAAGAACGGTGTGGAATGTCTTTTCTGGGAGACAAGTTCACCCCTCTGACTAAACTCAGGGACAGCTGATTGTTTTTGCCCTTAACTCTTTGTTCTCTTGGGGGCCTGCCACCCAGTTCCCAAATAAATACACATGGAAACGTCCTGTTTCTTACAAATGCCCGGCCTTAGCATCCTTTGTTTCTAGGCAGCTTTTCTTAAATCATTCCATCTGCCTTTTGCCTCCGGGCTTTTACCTTTCTCTATTTCTGCATAACTTTTCTTTCTTTCTTACTCCGTTGCTGGTTGTGTAGCGGGTTGGCTGGCCCCTTCTTTCCTTGTTCCTTGATCTCTCTTCCTTCCCCATCCCTCTTTTTCTCCTCCTACTTAATCTCTCTGCCAGCCAGTCCCACATATCCTTTCTCCTGCCTCGCTATTGGCCCTTCAGCTCTTTATTAGACCATCAGGTGTTTTAGACAGGCAAAGGATCACAGCTTTACAGAGTTAAACACATGCACCATACAACACCTAGGCCTCATCCTTTTTCTTCTTTTCCCACTAGATTCCAGGAGTGGAAGGGCGGGGGGGGGGGGTTCCAGTTTCTCAGAGTCTGTTGCTTCAGCAGTTAAGTGTTACAGTGAGGGACACAGGTGTCTCTAGAATGTATCCACTTCTGTAACTCCAGTTACATTAGAACAACAGGTCCTCCCAGAATTGTAATTTCTGCCCAATTTTCACCCAATTTTCTGGCTTTTGTTTCATCCCTTCTTCCTTTTTTTATTATTTTAATTTTATTTCATTTGGTTTTTCGAGACAGAGTTTCTCTGTAGCTTTGGAGCCTGCCCTGGAACTAACTCTTGTAGACCAGGCTGGTCTCGAATTCACAGAGATCCACCTGCCTCTGCCTCCTGAGTGCTGGGATTTAAGGTATGTGCCACCGCCGCCTTTTTATTTTTATTTTTTTCCTTAAATTTAGATTTATGCATATGGGTATTTTGCCTGTGTGTAAGTCTAAGCACCACATGCATTCCTGGTGCCTGAGGAGGCCAGAAGAGGGTGTCGGATCCCCTGGAACTATGGTAGTTGTGAGCTGCTGTATGAGCATTGAGAATCAAAGCCAGGTCCTCTAGAAGAGCAGCCAGTGCTCTTTCCATGTGAGTCATCTCTCCAGTCCAGTCTGTCTTGTCTGGTTATGGTACACTGCTATAAGAAAGGTGGAGGGAGTTTAGGAAAAACTTTCCCTGGTTTGGACAAACAGTGAATAACTCAATTTTTCTATACCAATTTTTGTTTCTTTACATCTTTAGAAATACAGAGAAACCTTATGTGGTAACTTACGTATGGAAGCCTGTAAATGGGTGAAGCAGGAGGATTGCTACAAGTTTGAGGGTGGTCTGGACTACAGAATAAGATCCTGTTTTAGCTGGGCGGTGGTGGCTCATGCCTTTAATCCCAGCACTCGGGAGGCAGAGACAGGTAGATCTCTGTGAGTTTGAGGCCAGCGTGGTCTACAAGAGCTAGTTCCAGGACAGGAACCAAAAAGCTACAGAGAAACTCTGTCTCAAAAAATCCAAAAAAAAAAATAAATAAAATCCTGTTTTAATAAACCTTAAAAAAGTAAAAGTAAAGAAAGAAAAAAGAAAAAGGAAGAAAGAGGAAAGGAAAGAACAGGGGACTGGGGTGGCGGGCTCATCTTCCCGAGTGACTTGCAATGGTTCTGGTGAAGTCAACCAGGAGCAAAAGTCGCTTCCCACAGCTGCATCACGGCAAACTCCCCACCAGGAATTTTTCCAGTTTTTCCCTGGTTCTCAATTCTTTCATTGATTGCATATGATCTTATATGGATTAATTGCTGAAGAAAAGGAGTTTTTGTTTTCCTAGTCTTGCTTGTGTGAAGTATTCTAGTTGTTCAGTTTTATGACCCAGGGAGTTCTGGACCGTGGTTTGGTTTGTGCTCTTGGTACCAATTTTTAGAGGAGTTAGAATTGAAATGGCTGTCATTTTGAAGCCTCAGTTGAGCCATTCACTGAATGGTTGTTTGATAATGTTTTGTTTCAGAGGCAGTCTAATTTGCCTGTGGTCTTTAGATTTTAATCTTTATCTACATGTTTGAGATGTGAAAGACATTTGGACCAGCCGACAGAATAAAAAAGATCTAAAATATACAAAGAACTAAAAAACTAATCACGGAAACAAACCAATCAACAAATGGCCTAATGAAATGAACATAGAGTTCTCAAGAATTCTTATTGCTTTGACTTTTTCTCTATTTCTGTGAATGGTGTTGGATGGAAATTGCATTAAATTTGTAGATTGCTTTTGGTAGAATGACTGTTTTCTTTCTTTCTTTTTTCCTTTTTTCCTCCCTTTTTAGCTTTTCAAGACAGGGTTTCTCTGTGTAATCCTGGCTGTACTGGAACTCACGCTGTAAACCAGGCTGGCCTCGAACTCAGAGATCCACCTGCCTCCACCTCCCGAGTGCTGTGATCAAAGGTGTGCGCACCATCTGGCTGCTAGTCTCATAATATCAATTCTTCTAATCCCTGAGCATAAATCTTTCCATCTTCTAGTGCCGTCCTCAGTTTCTTCTCTGGTGTTTATACTGTAGAGAAATTTCACTTCCCTGGCTAGGTGTATTCCAAGTGGACTGTTTGGGAGGGTTAGTTTGTTCTTCTTTTGTTGGTTTCTTTGTTTTGAAGCTATTGTAAATAGGAGTGTTTCCCTGAGCTCTTTCTCAGTATGCTTGTCATATAGGCTATTGGATTTTTTTGGAACAAAGTATCCTGCTAGTTTGCTGTAAGTGTTTATCAAGCCTTTAAGAGTTTTCTTGTGGAGTCCTTAGGGTGTCTTATGCATCCTATGTAATCATATATCTGCCAATAGGATATTTTGACTTCAAATAGAATACAGTGCCAAATGTTTAGGAGGCAGGTAACTGGCACCAATAGAAATCGATGTACTGCATGGACTTGAAATCAACCAAGCAAATCAAATTAATTTATTTTTTTCTAATAATTTTTTATTATTTTATAAATAATACCATTCAAAATTTCCACTTCCTCCCCTCCTCCCCACTTCCTTCCTGCTCCCCCTCCCCCTCAAATTAATTTCTTAAGGAAAAACACAGTTCAGTGGAGAAAAAAGAGGTTTTGTAATATGGTATCCATAAGGATTGTCTGAAAGTTCAGTTCTTCATTCAAATGTTATAACATTGTTTATACTGTCATTTTATCTATTTTTCCTAGATTTTCGTTTTGGTCCTGAGTACGAAACTAAGGACCTTGCACCTTGACTTCAACCCAGTCCTCTTTTACTGGATTAAAAAAATACGTATATGCACATATATACATATATAATTAAAATATATTAAAAAATAAATATAAAATTAAAATATTTTCTGGTTATCTCTTCTGGGCAGCTCCATAGGAAAGAGTCTCAGTAGGAAAGCCATCGATATATAGTTAAATGCTTAAGTAGGGAGATACACCTACTTTTTCCCTCACAAAGGATTTAAGCATTTATTTTGGCTATTACATTAGTTATCGCTCCTGCAGGCTGCCTGTGAGTGGTGGTGGGGACCCAGAGGGTTATGAGCTATAAAAGAGAAATAAAATCTGATGAACAAGCTGCTATTGAGGTAGGTCTTGGCACATAGCACAAGTAGTTCATATTTGGAAACCAGCGTTGGAATTCAGAGAGACATTTGCTAAAGGCCACAATCTAGTTGCTCTGCTTTGGTCTGAAAGCAGAAGCAGGATGGTGGCCAGAACTGTCCTCTGAGCCCAGCGCCATTTTCACGAGTTCTGCTGTGCCTGCTTGCAGAAGATCATCACAGCTGGGCTTGTAGATTGTTGACATTCCCTCGGAGAAAGGGCAGGCAGGGTCGTGGGACCTTCTCTCAGTACCCAGTTACTCATCCCAACCAGGTCTATGCAATCTTCTCTAACTGCACTTGGCCTGGGGGAGGGGTACTAGAGGTCCACAGGAGAGAAAGACCAGGACAGGGGCTCCATTTATGCATAGGGAGTTGTCATTCTGCTGGGTATAGACCTTCCTGTGTGGCTGCTTTAAGGCCACCATATTCCTGATCGACTCCTCACCCGTGCTCTGTAAGGAAGCCTAATAAACTCATTGGCTCCTCACAGTGAACTTTGGTAGACTCGTACCTGCCTTTGTCATTATGAGGAGAGAAGCTCCACCCCCTGCCACACACATATACCTGGAGAAAATTCTCACAAAATAGGGCAAAAAATTATTTTCCTTATTTCAGTAAGGGTTCTATCCATGAGCAATAACTTGTAGCCTAAACTGTTTGAGACCCAGCTCTTGCTGCAATGACAGCTCTGTTCTGGAAAGTTCCGAGATGATCTCAGTCCAGTGTTGCTTCGGAGAGCATAGAACTGTCTTGTCAATCTAATCTTTATTGCCATCAGCTCGTAACCTAATCTTGGCACCAAAAGAAGCTGACACAACTCTGGACCACAGAACCATTGCTCTCAAACTAGAGCGGAGCAAGGCAAATGCCTTGGCTCTCAAGTCACGTGTGCTGGGCTGAGACACACTGTCCCTGTCTGCTGATGTCCTAAGTCCCCGTTCTTCTGCCTCTGTGATATTACAGTGCTGGAGGGCACAGGACTGGGGACGTGAGCAGGCCCAGTCATGGGGCACATGCTGTCTTCACGCAGAGATTTTAGTCTGTAACAGAGGACTGTATATCGGGACATTAAAAGGATGACTGAAAAGAAACAGCCCTTTCTCCCATTTTCTGTCACATGGCAAAGATGGAAAAGCAGATTGTCAAACCCTTTCTATGAGCTGGGCGGCCCATACTGGTCTGCGGAAGACAGTTGGCCCACGGGTCAATGCAATGCACTTTACAAGGTGTGCTGGCTACGCTTTTGTCAACCTTACACAAGTTGGAGTCATCTGAGAAGAGGGATTGTTTCCTCAACGGAGACAGTGCCCCTGTCATACTGGCCTGTAGACACATGTGTGGGGCATTTTGTTGACTAATGGTTGATGTGAGAGGACCCAGCACACTGTGGGTGATGCCACCCCGGGGCAGGTAGTCCTGGGAGGTATAAGGAAGCAGACTGAGCAGGCAGTAAGCAATGTTTCTCTGTGATTCTGGTCAGGTCTCACCTCCAGGTGTCTGCCAGGTGGAGGAAAGGAGCAGCTTACGTCACAGGAGTGGGTAGGAGCAGTGGTTCAGGCCCATGAGGCAGAGCAGGCCGGCAGGGTTCCTCTGAGGGATGAAGAGCCAGACAGATTCCCCAGAGGGCACACAGACAGGAAAGAGGCCCTAGATAGTTAATATGTCTTTCACTTAAACACGTAGGATTTATGATTCGTGATTCTTCTCCCTCTCCAAGACAAAAATTTGGCGCCCTTTCTCCAGAGGGCACTGTTGAGTGGGACCTGGGGATGGGGAGAAAACCCAGCTTTCCTTATTTGTCTGGATTACCCAATCTCTCAGTCCTTCCCAAATATATGCAACCCAACTCCAGAACCATCCTCGGGTTCCCAGCCAGTGCTGTAGACTCTGTGTGCTTTGCTGTGTGTGTGTGTGTGTATTGCGCTCTCTCTCTCTCTCTCTCTCTCTCTCTCTCTCTCTCTCTCTATTGCTCTCTCTCTCTCTCATGCTCACTATCTCTCTCACACACACTCTCTCTCTCTCTCTCTCT
>NW_026068067.1:1002038-1004275 GCF_014885135.2 Alexandromys fortis | reverse complement strand
TCTCTCTCTCTCTCTCTCTCTCTCTCTCTCTCTCTCTCTCTCTCTCTCTGTATTGCTCTCTCTCTCTGTGCATGTGTTTCTGCTTTCAATAAAATTTGACAAGTGCTCAGACCTTGCTTTTTCTTCTTTTTCTTCTTGAAATCCGTCATTCCTGAAACCCTTGATGACCTCACACCTCCTTGTGGGTCTCAGGGAAAGGGAAGATCTCAAGCCTTAGCCAGGCTGTCATTGGCTCTTGGGCAGCAGGGGGCATCCCGGGGAAGTGCTGCATCCTGTATCCTGGAAACCTCACTGGGGTAGTGAAGGGAAGGGAAAAAATGACAGAACCGCAGACACACACACAGGAAAGCTGCGGTCAGGTGGGGTGTGCGCACTCTGATGTAGGATACCAACTAAGCAATGACCTGGAACCTCAGCATGTTTTAGGTACAGCCTGGGGCGGGGAGAGCTGGTTCCTGTAGGTCTCTGTAGGTGAGCATCCCCAGGCTGTAAACATCAAGGAGGAAGCTGTGTTGTTAGCTTTCCAAGATATTGCCAACATCCGGGCTTGGACTAGAGGAAGGCTTTGCCATTTCTCTGAATCCTACTGTGGGGTCAAGTTCTGCAGTTCCCATGGGTCTGAAGCATTGGGTCCTTGACACGGCAATGTCCACTTCAACAATGTACATTTTTTTTAAAGACTTTATTGATCTTGTCTTAGGGCTTCTATTCCTGTGACCAAACACCATGACCAAAAAGCAAGTTGGGGAGGAAAGGGTTTATTTGCTTTACACTTCCACATTGCTGTTCAATATTGAAGGAAATCAGGAACTCAAACAGGGCAGGAACCTGATCTCTGCTGATGCAGAGGCCACAGAAGGGAGCTGCTCACTGGCTTGCTCCCCATGGCTTGCTCAACCTGCTTTCGTATAGAACCCAGGACCACCAGCCCAGGGATGGCACCACCCACCATGGACTGGGCCCTACCCCATTGATCACTAATTGAGAAAAAGCCTTACAGCTGGATCTCATGGAGGCATTTCCTCAGCTGAGGTGAGGCTCCTTCCTCTCTGATGACTCTAGCTTGTGTCAAGTTGACATAGGAACCAGTCAGTCCATGTCTCCATGCATTTCACTAGAGGCTTCTTCTGCTCCCCACAGGGAAGAAACGCAAGACTGAGGGGGTAGGGAAAGTGAGGAAGAGAGGCATAGCTAGTGAGGTGTTCCCATCATACCAGCAGGGGATGCGCCACAGCCCTCTGATGCTTCTAAGTCTGGCAGCTTGAGGCCTGTAAGCTTCCTTGAGGGAGTGAGAACGGGCGTGGCTCCTCGATCTGGATACCTGGGAGTCTGTTCCCAGACTCAGACTGGGGCCACAGAGTCCAACATCAGCTATGAGGGGAGATAGGGAGGCTGCAGAAGGGCAGCAGCTGGTCGGGATTCTAATGGTAACTAGCACGTGTTAGATTACTAAAGCAGCTGTAGACAGACATCGGAAAGACAGGCTGGGCTGACCCATGTGGGACTGTGTTTATTCATGGCGAGGGGACACTGTCGTCACCCACATGTGCAGATGGTGGAAATACAGATGGGATTTGCCCTTTGTAGAGAGCCACACCCTAGTCCCTTCTTTGCAGAACGGCTTGGTCTGGCAGTAAGGGAAGCTGGGAAGTGTAGTCTTTTGGCAGGAAACGATTGTTCCTAACTAAGAAGATAGAAAAATGCAGGGCAGGGGCATCATAGCTGTTTTTTTTGCTGAGGTCTTTGCCAGAGGGGGTAGCTCTGGGTCCATTGAGGAGAGGGTTCTCTGGTCATAGGTTGGGGGAGAGTCTAAACCCTATCAAACCTTATTAGCTGCAATGGATCATGTGATTTCCATGTTGAAGAGAATTGGAAAATAATTATTATGATGGAGGAAGGTCATTGGTTAATTATAATAAACCAACTGCTTGGCCTCATAGCTTAGAACATAGATGGAGGAGAAAACAGAATAGAATTCTGGGCGGAAGAGGAAGTGAGGTCAGACTCTGCTCTGCTTCCGGAGAGACTCGACAGCTCTGCGCTGGAGCACAGACACCAGGATGGACGGAGGCTAGAATCTTCCCGGTAAGCGCACCTTGGGGTGCTTACACATATCATTAGAAATGGGCTAGTCCAGGTGCGAGAATTGGCCTGTAAGGGCTAGAGTTCATGGGCCAAGCAGTTCTTTAAATGAATACAGTTTGTGTGTTGTTATTTTGGGCATGAGCTAGCCAAGC
>NW_026068067.1:764177-1001519 GCF_014885135.2 Alexandromys fortis | reverse complement strand
GGGGGGGGGGGGGGGGGGGGGGGGGGGGGGGGGGGGGGGGGGGGGGGGGGGGGGGGGGGGGGGGAGCTGTGCCTGGTCCCTGTGTCTTTAGGCCCCATCTCAAACCACTTAGGATTTGTTGGTGTGGAAACAGGATTGTTCAAGGAGGCACGGGTCCCATCCTTAGCAGGAGTCAGATACGGTCCTATAACCCTGGAGTACTGTAGTGAGCACCGTGTCCTGAAGGCCGTTAGGCTGATCTGAGCCCATGAGACAGAGAGGAGAACTGAAGCTTAGGAGGCTTCAGTCCAGCTGTTTCAGTCCTGAGACCCCAAAACAATGTCCAGAGTGGCAAGAACAAGGATGAGTCAGGTTGCCCATGGCCCATTAGTCCTTTTAGAGGTCACCCGAATTACTTTTAGGGGTTTGGGGACATCAGTCTCTCAGTAACTGCTTCAGAGCTGACAGAGGGCGGTGAGGGGAGCAGCAGTTAGAACGCCTCAGAAGAAGGTCCATCCAAGGGGCCATGACAGAACTTGACAGTTGGTAAAGATCCAGAACAGAGGTCAGGAGGGAATAACTGTACAGCTTTGTGGGGAGTGTGAAGAGACAGCGTTACATGGGCAAAACTTTTCAACTTTTTTATGGTTTTTATTTGTTTGTTTTTTGAGTCAGGGTTTCTCTGTGTGGCTCTGGCTGTCCTGGAACTTACTCTGTAGACCAGGCTGGCCTCAGACTGATAAATCTGCCTGCCTCTGCCTCCAGAGTGCTGGAACTAAAGATGTGTGCCACCACCACCCCACAACATGGGCTTTCACACATGGTGAACTTTGTATATTTATTTTCAATATTAACAACATCAGCTATTACGTAATGAGCAAAATCAGAATTTCCTTAGTAAAGCACACCTTTTGGTTAGAAACAATTTGATAAGGTAAAATTGTAAAATTGGAACTATTACCTTAAACATCCAGTGTTTGAAAACACAACAATGCATGTTTTGTTAGCATTGAATTGTTATAGCTAAGTTCCAAGATTATACAGTAAGTATATTTTATATTGTCAGGCTACATCAAAAGATAATTTAATTCTAAGTTGTAAAGTCAGGCCTGGTGGCGCACCCCTTTAATCCCAGCACTCAGGAGGCAAAGGCAGATGGATCTCCGCGAGTTTGCACCAGCCTAGTCTACAAAGCAAGTTTCAGGACAATCAAGGCTACACAGAGAAACCCTGTCTCTAGAAACCAAAACACAAACAAAAAACAAACAACCCCCCCCAAACTAAGCTGTATTCCCTAAGAAGAAATGATTTTTAACTTTCAGTTTAAAAATCCGCTCAGAGACAACAATTCCTTGCTTTCTCCTCAGTGGGCATTTCTTTAGAACACTACAAAACTCCAAAATCATCCCAAGTCACCGAGTGCCACAGGTCAAGAGTCAATGCTTTCTTTAACCACCATGTTATAACTGATCCTACTAACAGACCCTTTAAAATTCCCCTCCAACATTCTCATTCTATGCGCTCAACCAACAGATGGCGGAAGCCTTCATGCCTAGTCTGTAATAATTTATATGTAACATGGACTGAATTAGCAGAAAAAGCTAGAGCCAACTGTACTGCTTGGTTTTGTGTGTCAACTTGACACAAGCTCGGGTCATCAGAGAGGAAGGAGCCTCACCTCAGTTGAGGAAACGCATCCATGAGATCCAGTTGTAAGGCTTTTTGGCCACAGTGTTTGGGCGTAGCAGTAGAAACCCTGATTAGATACCAACTCTTTATGCTTTCTGTAAATGGACAAATCTCTAGGTCACCACGTTGTGACCACAGTATGCATATTTCTTAACACTGCTCTATCTGAAAAAAACAAAAACTTTTAGAGGCATTATTTATAAAGCAAGACAACTACATTAAACGAACTTTAACAAATATTGGTCCTTAGAATTTCTCAGAAAACATCTACAAGCATCAGTGCCGAGGCCTGCGTGCTCTCTGTCTGGGTAGAGATTAGATCAGTCTCAGAGCCACTGGTTCCGGGGATCCTGCAACAGGCAACGGAGTGATGTGTTACAGAGGCAAGAAGACGCAGGCACAGTCCCACTCAGTAGCCAGGGTTAGTTCGCACTTCGGGTTTGTTTATTTTAGGTGCATTTAAGAGCCGCATAATCTGACAGAAACAAAGGTTGTGATGATTGTCTCCTTCCGTGTGCACAACAAAGCACACCTAAGTCTCCTTGAGGGACAAAGTAAACTAAATAAGGACAGACTGTGGCCAGATGGAAACTCTAGAGAACACGGGATGCCTTCCATAAAGATAGTTCTACAGCTTGACTGAAGGAAGCAAGTTTACGAGCAGAGTTTGGAGGAGGATTTGGTGCCGGAAAGTCTCCGGCCACACAGGCTTTGCAAAGGTCCCCAGGCTAGAAAGCATGTCCACGTCCGCCTTCTCAGCCGGAAACGGGGTTTTCACTCTTTCTCTTTGAGGCTTAATGTTCCAGGTTCCTTTAGCACAGTGATTCCAAAGTGGCGTCCCCATTGCGTGGGGGTTGCCTAAGGTCATCAGAAAAATACAGATATTTATATTATGTTTCATAATAGGAGCAAAATTACAATTATGAAGTACCAGTGAAAAGAATTTTATGGTTGGTGGTTATCACCGCATGAAGAACTGTATTAAAGGGTCTCAGCCTTAGGAAGGTTGAAAACCACTGGCCAAATGCATGTCTGTGAGCGTGAAGATCTCCGTGCTCCCTGTAACAGGTGAGTCCAGGTTGGTGGGAAACTCCTTCATCTGACTCATCTCCTCCTGAAGAACCTGAGGGCTTCACAGAATCCTTCGTTGACTGAACAGACACAAAACCAATTGTCACTGATACCATGTGAATATTCTGAATCACTTTCAAAGCTGTGAGATTAATAACAGTATCTGGCATCCTCCTATAATCAGGGAATGTAAGTAGCTAGGATACAGATCCCGACCTTAATTTTTGCTAGGAGGAGAAATTGAATGCCAGGATTAAAGTGTTAGGATTTATGGGGGGCGGGGCCGAGGTGTGGTGCAAAGAGATCGCAGCATCAACATCTCACAAGAAAGGTTGACTGGGGTGGGGAGCAAAAGGCTGTGTCAGACAGGAGAGATTGAGACAGACGAGAATGAGAGAAAGCCACCTGGGATGGCAGGGACCTTTCAAAGGGCTGGCAGCTCGATGACGAACCTGCTGAGACCCTGAGTCCCTGGGGAACAGTCCCATGCTGTTGAACTGCCTGATTTTTGATTATTACGAAAGGTGAGGAGACAGGAAGGGGAAAATGGCGAGGCAGGAACGGATTCACCATGCTCTTTAGACTGCCTCCTGTGGTCTGGGGTGTCGACATCTTTGGGGACCCAGGACAGTTGGGATGCTGGCCAAGGCCTGGGAGAGCAGGCTGTTTCATTCAGGTCCCTCTGTGGGACCATCTGGAGCTAGGGAAATGTAGGCCTAGCTGAAGCAGTCTGTGAGACTGGACCACTGGGGGACTGCCCAGGAGGGAACACCTGGACCTGGCAGGATGCTGGAACAGTAGAGTAGAGGCAGGAGATAAAGTTAAGGAGTTTAAGGGAAATCTTTCCTTAGGTGTACATTTGAAACTTTTAGGCCCATGGTCCTGATAGCTGAGAAAGGGGGTCCCAGGAACAGGATACGGGGAGTGCTCCCACCCTCAGGCATAGGCAGTAGGTGAGGAACTTAGGCTGTTGATTGACAGGAGTACTTACCTGGAGTCCAGCTGACCCAAGAAAGGTGGATTCAAGCCTCTTCCCTGATGCTTACAAGAATTTGTGCGTGCGTGTGTGTGTGTGTGTGTGTGTGTGTGTGTGTGTGTGTGTGTGTGTGTGTGTGTTTGAGACAAAGTTTCTCTGTAACAACACTGGAACTCCCTCTGTAGACCAGGCTGGCCTCGAACTCACAGCGATCCTCCTGCCTCTGCTTCCTGAGTGCAAAGATTAAAGGCGTGCACCACCACCACCCCACTACAAGAAATTTTTTATGTTTATGAAAAGAGATATATTTTAGATATGTTAGCATTACTACTGTAATCTGTACTGAAATATGTATTGGAGAAAAGACTCACACCTTTGTGTCATAGTAGAAACTTGGAAAATGACTTTGGGTTTGAAAGACCCGGATAAATCCAGACCCCTCTAGCAGAAAGAATAGAGCCAAAAATCTAGCAGGGAAAATAGAGCCAAAAATCTAGGTTAGCAGGGTTCAGTGACTCTGTTCCAGGAGCCAGATGACCATAAAGTTAGATTATAATCTTGAGAATAATCTTGAGAAATGGGGAGTTACCCCCTTGTGATTATCACTGGTATTTTCGGAATTTTCCAATTATGCCCTCCCTACCCCCTTTGGGTTATGGTTTCTTCCCTTAAATACCTCTTCTCCCAGCTACTCGGGGGCAAATTCCTCTATCCCTGCGTGAAAAATGAGTTTTGGCCCCAGCACGCTGGTTCCTGTCAATAAACCTCGTGTGATTGTAGCAAGGATGGTCTCTTGTGAGTTCCTGGGGGGTCACGTTATCCCGAGACTTGAGTGAGAGTCTCCCCACCCCGGGGGACTTTGAGGTTAAAAGCATGTGGACTCTTTACCACGAGCACAGGGAGGACAGAAACCTGCCACGGAGCAGAAGGGCAAAAGCTCACCTGATCTCAACTTTCAGTATGAATATAGACCGGGAAAGCAGGGCCTCTTTCCTCTATCCTGAAGACTAGGTATATATAGATTAGACAGATGTTTTTAGCACAATGAGAAGCACTTTGAAGTCTATACTTAGAAAACCACCAAAGGGGATTTAAAATCTCGATCTTGTAACTATGATGATAGTAGTCAGTGCTTATCAGACCTAGACTTATCGGAACTCCGCTGGTTAATGTTAAAGCTCTGAACTTTTGAAGTCTTAATATAGCAATAGTGTGGCGAGGGAAAGAGACCTGAAACCTGTTTCAGTTTTGGACACCTTCAGCCACTTTCCTATCCCACTCACGCTTCCTGGCCTCACGCCTTACATACGCTTACACCTTTTCCAAACAACTGTTCTCAGGAGACACGGGGGGTTGATGGCTGAGGGCAGTCAATGTAAATGGAGTTCCGTTTAATAAAGGAATAGTAGAAAGTCACTTTGGAATCTGTGTAGTGATTTATCTCCTTTCTAAGTCTGGTAACAAGGTAAACCGCATCTAGATCTTGCAATAGCTCTAGGAGAGAGAGACCTGTGGCCCAATTTTTACCTTTGAAGAGACCTGAGGAGGCAGCTGAAGCCTTGGTTGTTACTGTTAAACCGGCAAAGCTACCAGCAGCCTCGTCATCAATACAGAGACTGAGGATAACTCTCACCCGAGTAAACAGGAACTGCAGACCACGCAGCTTCCCGATCTTTAAAACTTACAGAGACTTTCTGGCTACCTGCATAATCGTATTAGGTTCCTCCATGGTCGTTAGGCGCAGAGGTCCCAGGGCAACATCAGACTCTGGCCATCAGGCCCAGGCAAGCTGACAGACTTTCCTATGGAGGGGGAACTTGAAGAACTGGCCTACTTCCTCTAGGCAAAGCGGGGCAATCAGCTCTGGGTCCTGCTTGTGCAGCGTTGACAGAGTCCCCGCAGCAAGTGATTTTTCTCCCAGTGGCCAGCTTTACCACATTTAAAGCAAGCTCCAGGAGCAGGTTCTTCTGTGCCCACTGTCGTCTGTGAAGGAGGCAGGGGTGCTTCCATGAGCTGGTGTGTCTCTCTATCATGGAAAGCTTTTTTAAAAAACACTTTAAATGCCATACTCAGCAGTTCTCTGAAGAGTCTGAGGACCATTATCTATTACATATACCTGATTTAGTTGCTAAATAAGGCTTGTTCCTGTAATTAATTACATTAGTACTTAGCATGATTACAAGTATAGCTCGTAAGAATTTGATCATTTGTAAGGTGATTGACTATTAACTTACAAGTCTGAATATCTTTAACAGTTTATAGTAAGTTAGTAGCTTTCCATAAGACTAGGACTTTACATTTGATCCCTGTTAGGTTTAGCCTTAAAAATAACGATTTTTGAATTGAAACTCTTCAAGTGTCAAGATAAGCTACTTGGTCTGTACTTCTTGTTTACTCCAGTGAATCACTAACACACACACACTCATACATACACTCACACACATAAACTCTCAAACACACATACACTCACACACACATACACTCACACACACAAATACACTCTCACACACATACACACACACTCATACACTCACACACACACACACACACACACTCTCTCTCTCTCACACATAGCCTGTGTATAGATTTTCATTATAAGCCTTTTGTTAAAAGTTTAAAGCCAAATTTTATTACAGAGTATATAGATTTTAAAGCATACCAGATGAGCGACTTTTACAAATTCTAAGAGTTTACGGCATAATCTTAAGGCTGTTTTTGAGAGCAGAGTACAAAGAAATCATAGAGATTAAAGGTAGTGGCATTTCGATTGTATTTTAATAAATAAAGACTGCTTGAAGATCGGAGAGTAAAACAGTCCCACTTGTCAGCCTTATAAACCAGGTTATGGTAACACACACCTTTAACCCCAGTAGCCACATTAGTTGCCACAGAAACCGGGCGATACAGCCTTTAATCCCAGCCCCAGGGAGGACGATAAGACGGGGTGACACAGCTCTCAGAGACAGTCTCATTCTGAGATTCCGGGAGGCAGGATCGCCATTTCAGACTGAGGTTGAGGTAAGAGCCAGTGGCTGGCTGTTTTGTTTTTTAGATCTTCAGGTTGAACCCCAATTTCTGACCCTGACCTTTTATTAATCTTGCTTCAGCTAAAGATTTTTATGAGTGGGAAGGAGAACCTTCGAGGTAAGAGACCGTTGGAAGTGGAGAGCAGAGCGAGTTTAGACAGGGGTAATCTGGGGGTCATTTGTTTGTGGCGGTAGCAATTGTTAGAGATTGGGAGAATTTGGAAATCAACCCCACTTTTTTCCACTGACTTGTACCGAGGCCATACTGTTGTAATAAATTCTGAGGGAAGAGAGAGGGAGTCGAAATGCGGAAAACTGTGTGGGTGTGCATAGGAAATAAAACATATCAGCAGACTTCCGGCGTGTCTTATTTCTCATGCGTCCTTGTTTGCTAAGAGGCTAGCATGCAACTTACTATTGTGCTTTATGCAAGGGAACTACTTGAGCGTGCAGACTTGCTGCCATGTGAGTTTATTGTAAATTTAACCCATTTTACCCAAGCATTCCTATTCTTCGTAATCAAATTTTTATAAACCTGATTTTGATATTGTTCTACATTAAGCAAACCAAGTTTACCTTAAACTTGGTTTACATTAAACTTGGTTTGCTTAACATGTTCCAGGTTTAACTTTGACGACATACAGAAAAGTGTAGGAGGCACAGGAAGCATGCCATTGACTTTACCATCTTGGTTAAGGTAACCACATGGTTCCCCTCTGCTTAGTGTTATATCCCTTTTTATAGACTAAGATAGTAACACCAGGCTTAAAATGATTTGTTTTAAAACCAGGTCATATAAAAAACTGTGATATTTTTGCTATCTTTGTTAAGCTTTAGCTATCTGGTGAAACTGAGTCCAATAAAGAACTTGTATTTTATAAAATTACACTATGGAGAGCCAGTTGGTGTATGTGTGTGCAGATGGGAGCAGACAAGCTGGGATGCTTTTATCTCCTAGCTGTTAAAGATTCAAGCAGGTCTTTCCAGGCTGGGAGAGGCAGAAACACAAGTAGGCCATAAGCATCAGGCAAAGAGTTCTATGCTATCTCAGCTAGGAAAGACTCAAGTTTGGAGGCCCAGCAAACGGTTATGGTCATCCCGGCTGAGGCCATCCCATCTAGGAGTAGCTGTAGCAGAGCTCAGAGAAGGTTACAGTGAACTGTTAGGGACTGCGGACCACCAGACCCTGAATTCCCTGATGGCAGGGGAGTGGGTTCTGCTGAGTCTGCAGCTGAAAGATCCCGAGGGCTGGGGCATGGCCAGAGCCCTACATAAGCTGCCCCTGAGCACAATAAACTGGGCATTCTTGGCATTCTTGTTGCAAGGATGTTCCCGTGGCCCCGTCTGTCTGTCTGTCTGTCTGTCTCCATTTTTGTGTGTGTGTGTGCATAGCAAGTAGAGCACAGAACAGAACTGGTGTAGTTTAACAGTGAACTGTGGGTTTTATGGGGATCTGGGCCTCAGACCATGCTGCCGTTCCATTTAATGGAGATTTCTAAGTCAGTTTAGATATTAGACATCAAAAGTTTCCAATTTGGGCTAGTAGTGCCATCTGTCCAATGTATATTGAGGTCAGATTTGGACCTAGAGCTGAATAAATGAACTGGGTATGAGGTCTCCCAAAAGGAGCTGTTGTAGCTAGGGTTTACTTTTGTTGTGAAGAGACACCATGACCATGGCAACTCTTATAAAGGAAATGTTTAATTGTAGTGGCTCCATTACAGCTCAGAGGTTCAGTTCATCATGGTGGCACGCAGGCAGAAGTGGTGTTGGAAAAATAGCCGAGTGTCCTACATCTAGCAAGCAACAGGAAGTCAACTGACTTAGTGGGGTGTCCTGAGCATAGGAAACCACAAAGCCCACCCCACAGTGACACACTTCCTCCAACAGAGCCACACCTCCTAATAGTGCTCCTCCCTATGAGATTATGGAGGTCAATCATATTCAAACTACCACAGAAGCTTTCAGACTAGCCTGCACCCAGGCCGCGGGTGCGTACTTTGGAAGAGAGTGCCCAGTACCCAGGTAAAACAAAGGTCCATACCTGACTGCTCAGAGCACCCTCTAGGTCTTCACTTGACCAATGTACCTGGAGAATAAGGGAATGTCTCCAGCCTCTACAGTTCCAGGGTCAGGAAACTACAGAGCCAGTAGAAGGCTCTTGGAGCCCTTTGGTGGATCAACTGCTAGACCAGTGGAGAATTCCCAGAGTTAGAATGCTCAGCCAGATGTTCTCACAGTCAGTGGAAGGGCTCTGGTGCCTTCCACCAAGTGGGTCCTAGGACAGAAGGCTCCACTGAGCTCCTGGACCTAACTATGGCACCTCTGAGCTATGTCCCGTCACACTCGATTCTGTGTTAACCTCTCGGTACAGTTCGCTCGCCACTGTACTGTTCGCGAGCCAGGCAAGGGCCTGGAGATTGAAAGAACACACAAGAGACCCAGGTCATTCGAAAGGAGATCAGCTGAATGTAGTTTATTTAACTTTGGGGAAATCCTTATATACCTAGCTGTTGCACAAGGAATTCCCCCCGGGCAGGTGGGAAATTGCCACACCCAAGAAGGGGTAAACAATGTCCTACAGCTAATCACCAGGCGGGGCAGAAGGGGTACAGGAACAAACAGAATGTTTTAGCTGGCTGACCAGAAGCTGTGGTCAAGATGAACCCCAGGAACAGGGGTAGACCCGGGCCCTACAATATCCATCGGATTGCCTTGTCCCGGTGTTTTGCTATGCTTCGCAGGAGTGTTCTGGCTGACTCTAGTGTGGCTTCCTCCTTAGAGGTCTATGTCAGAGCAAGATGGTGAAGTGAGGAACGGCAGAGACAGGAAGGAAAAAGAAAAGGCTGTCTGAGGGTGGGCCTTCTTGCCCTCCTCGGCCTGGACCTGGGGAGTGTATGAGAGCCAGGGAAGTTTATCTGGGGGTGGTCTTGAGCCACTGATGGGATCAGATGTCCCATTCTGGGAATCCAGTACCCATTATGTTAGGTTATTAATGCGTGGTAGGTCATTATGAGTAGACCTTTAGGCAGGGTCATGTTTATTGGTAGAAACATGGCAAGGGGATCATCGCAGATCTCACTCACGTGGATGGATGGGTCATATGTCCCATGCCATGCAGGCAAATAAGAGAAGATCTAAAAGCAGGTTTCGGTGTTGTTGGTGGGACCGCAGCATGAGATGGGGGTCTGGAGTATCTGTTTTGGGGAGACAGACTAAGGGTCTTATGCCACTGACAGCAGCAGTTGAAGGGGGAACGTTACACGGCCTCTGGCTCCTCTGTCATCCCAGTCCACACGGGGCCAGAATGGAAGTGTGACCAGACGTAGGGTTAAAGCTTGTGCCCCAACAAGACAAGGTCCACCACACATCCTGGGTAAGCCAATCAAAGGGCCAAATGAAGAATGAAAAGCAGAAAAGGGAGATTTATTCAATATAGCCACATTAGGAACAGGGACAAAGAGATCCATGACCCCCAAGTCCATCTTTGGGGTTCTGACACAAAGTTTAAGTTTATGTAGAAGCTCAGAGTTAGACACAGCTAAGCAATATAGTCAAGGTGTGGCCCCCATCACTGTCTCCAGCAAGGTGGTCTGATGAGGCATTGGTACTATGTGAACTGTTCCCAGGAGACAAGCTCTTCTCCGGCTGGCACTAGGCTTCCTCTTTTCCCTTTCCAAGCATGAAGGAAGGTCTAACTCCATGGGGTGCCTCATTTCACAGTCCCATGGCAAAAGGAGAGACACAGTGTCTCCCACATCTCCATCCTTGCCAGGCCGGGTATAGGGCGGCCTAGATTTTCGTTCTTATCTCCAGTTCCTAGTTCATGAGTTTTCTCAATGCAAATAAGACCCTCTGTTTTACTTGGATATAAAAACAATGGTTCTCCTACGAAGACAGTGAAGGTGCTGACGGTTTCAAATTACCAGGGGGCAAGGAAAATAGCCGGGAATAGCGAGCAGACGATATGTGTGTTCCCGCACATGTCAATGTCCATTTATAGAAAGGGTGTCTGGTTCTATTAGCATTGCAAGATGGGTTTGAAAGCCACTGAATTTTTCATCATTAAAGTCAACCTGAATTTCCAAGGTAAAGGATAAATGAATTTGACTTGCCAGGCCTAAGCAGCCCTTGCTTCTTTATTTAACCCAGTAATTACCTCCCTATTTTTCTTTCTGCATTAAAATGAAGGTCAAGAGAATCAGATGACACCTTGATTTTAGAGACAGAAATCTCCCTGGGGGCCCTGGAGACTATGGAGAGACCATGGGCCCACTACAGAGTGCCTGGGCCAACCTTGGGTCTTTGGTTAGCTGTGTGTAGTCACAGCCTTTCTTTAGGGCTTCCTGGGCAAAGTCAACTTCCTTCCTTCCTTCCTTCCTTCCTTCCTTCCTTCCTTCCTTCCTTCCTCCCTCCCTCCCTCCCTCCCTTTCCTCCTCTCACCCACCCCTTCTTCTTTGAGACAGGGTTACATATAGCCTTGAACTTGCTTTTAGTTTAAAATACCTTTGAACTTCTGATTATCCTGCCTCTACCTCTCAAGTGCTAAGATTACAGGTATGTTCTGCCATGCCTGCCTCTTTCTGCTTCTTGGCGCTTATAATGAATGTACCTACATGAATCTGTCTCACAGGCTTGGAGCCCGAGCCTGTGCCTATGGTGTTCTGGAACGGCTGCATGGGAAGTGGAAGAACATGTTGCAGTTGTTATTCTGGAAACCTAAACATCTGGCCTGTCAATTATTTTCTTTTTAACCTAGCAAAGCAAAGGCGCAATTTCAGAGATTCTTTTAAAATATTTATCATCATCATCAAAATATTTATCATCATCATTTTATCATCATCATCATCATCATCATCATCATCATCATCATCATCACCTGTGTGTGTGTGTATGATCCTGGGGCACATGCTACGGTGTGCATTGGTTCTTTCCTTCTACCTGTTCATGAGTTTATTCTAATTCAGGTGGTGGCTACACCTTTTTCTCATTGGCTGGGTCAGATCTCACAGTCTTATCTGATTGCTCAATCTTCAGAAAAGCCTTACAAGGTGGTAGAGATAAGAAGATGTGAATTCCTGTCTTAGACATCAATTTATAGTATTTGATAGAGAAGACTCATGCCTAATATTTCTTACATGCAATAAGGGCCTTTACCCATGAGCCATCTCACCAGCTAAAGAGACTATTTTTATTATTTTAAAATTATTATAATCTCAGGGTCTTTCTTTTTTTCTTTTTTTGAGTCAGGGTCTCACTGGGTAGCTCTGGTTGGCTTCGAACTCACTATATATACCAGGCTGGCCTTGAACTCACAGAGTTCTGCCTACCCCAGCCTCCCTCCTGAGTTGCTGGGTAAAGGATGCACCATGCCAGCCACTTTCAAGTTTTTTTTTTTCATCATGAGTGATAATTTGATATTAAGCATTAGGTATGGCACAAATACCAGCTAGAGCAGCAAATATGTAGTAGTGGCCAGATGACAGCCCCAATTGTCCTGTTCCCTTCAAGCCTAGGAGAATAGGGGCCCTGAGGCCGAACTTTCAAGGGCCATGTCCATGTGTGACCCCATCCTATGGAAAGGCCAAGGGTGATGGGCAGCCACTGTGAATTTGACTTGTGGGGTGGATTCCTACTCCAGCAGGTGTGGAGTCACTGCTCATCCCTGGATGCTTGAACAGGAGAACACAGATCTCAAGGTCCTGAATTCCGAGATGGCTGAGCTGTGTGATCAAAAATGACAGCCCAAACTGCTTCCAAATGTAAGCATATTTCAGAACGGTGACGGCACTGAGTGTCTCACAGGGCTCCATGTTCCACACGCTTTTCAGCTCAATGAAGAGCCCTGCTGGCCATCAAAGCCCTGCCCGACACGGTAGCCAGAATCAGAATAAACGAGTCCCAGTCACAGGAAACGGTGTCAAGAGATCACGGCAGCCAGGGAAGGTCTTTCTGTCTCGTCCTTGGCTCAGGCAGAAGGCAATCTCTTTTCTGTCTTGTGAGTGTGGCTTAATGGAAGAACACTTGCCCCTAGTTCTATCTTCAACACAAAACCAAAGAAAACAAACCAAACACGAGGGGCAGAATGCAGCGCTGCGCCAGGAGAAAGACCAGGAATCCATGTGCAAACAATAAGAAATGTAAGGGCTGCTAGCATCAGTGGGAGCTCCCTCTGCAGCTGAAATCAATCTAGGTGCTTTGTAACTATGGTCCCTCATGAGGTCGGCTTCGCTATTCCATGCTGCCAAGGCAGAGACTGGAATAGGGGAGGTTGCAGAACTGGCCTACATCACTTGAAAATACACAGACATGCTCCTTTAGGGTGAGATCTCTCTCTCTCTCTCTCTCTCTCTCTCTCTCTCTCTCTCTCTCTCTCTCTCTCTTTTAGGGTGAGATCTCTCTCTCTCTCTCTTTTAGGGTGAGATCTCTCTCTCTCTTTCTCTGTATTTACTCTTGTCATGCTGGGATTGAATCCAGGGCTCTGGCATTGTGGTATATACCTAATCTATTTAATTAATTAATGAGACAAACATTGCTATGTAGCCAGGTTGCTTTTGAACTTGCCATCCTCTTGCCTCAGACTTCTGAGCACTGGTATTTTAGGGGTATGTCACTGTAAGATGGCTTACCAGTTGGGACAGTTTTATTTCAGAGTAAACCTGAGAAGTTCACTAGCAAGACTTCTGTTACAGGCTGGGGTTTTTATTCAGGGTTGGGGAGGAGAATGGTTGAGGGGACAAAGGTCCGATTCACTGCAAGCATGAATGGTTAAGTTAGGACCAGCAGCGGCAATGGCAACAGGAAACCGACTCGGTAAAACTGAGTGGCAGTCAGGTCAGGGGATGCCATCCCAGATGGAATGTCATCACAGGGCAGGAGTGGGGGGGTGGGTGGGAAACAGTCACAGGAAGGAGGCGTAGCTATCAGGCTGGGTGGGAGCTGCTTCTGTGTTCCTTCTGTAGTTAGGGGCAATACTGTCTATTATACCACTTTGGCTTTGGGGATGAGGAGCCTGAAGAAGGAAGATGGCTCTGATGCATTCATGGAGGTCACTCAGGAAATTTCTGGAAGAGGTTAAATAAGAGAGGAAAGGAGGGGCCGGAGGGAGGGGTCAGCAGTTAAGAACAATCTGCTGCTTTTGTCGAAGACTGGGGCTTGATCGCCAGCATCCACATGGTGGCTCACCTTATTCCAGTTCTAGAGGATCCAGTGTCCTCTTCTGACCTCTGTGGGTACCAGGCACACACATGGTGCACAAGCAGACATGGCAGCAAAACACTTATATAAACACACACACACACACACACACACACACACACACACACAAGGTAAGTCTACAAAAGACTTTTAAGGGAGAAAGAGGAGCCCACATATGACAGGGATAGAAGGCTACGGGTATGGCAGGGATGGGAGGTTGGAGGGCTGGCCATGAATTGGGGGCCCGTTGAGGGCACCGACTCTCTCTTCATGTTTGTGTCTCTTCTCTTCCCAGAGCTGACTTCTTGGTAAAGATGCATCACTGTTCATCCAGAAGTGCCCAGATTCCTCATGGGTAGCTGCCAGGAGATGGGGATCCCAGCAGCCCTGCAGGGCAGCAGCAGCTAGGGAACTGACCTGGACTTGGACTGCTAGAGCCGATCAGGGGACACCTGTTAGGCTCTCTGATAAATGTTCAAGAAGGATGCCGTGAGGGGAGGGGTCCTTCCTCAGTGTTCTCCCTGCTAGCTAGTGTTGGTATAGCTGCCCAACATTCCCATCCAGTGCCGAGACCCTAAAATCATTTAAGAGATGTATGCTGAGTCCATGTGTGGGTTGGGGGTGAGTTAGCTCTCAGCCACCATACAGCTTCTCTGGCTTCTCTGAAAATCATCTGAACCTTCTTCCCAAGGGGCTTGAACCCTAGAAGCACTTACCTCCTGGTCAGACAGGGGCACACTCCACAGCAAGACTGTATGCTGCCAACAACTCTGACTGATGGAAGCTGGGGGAAGGTTCCGGGAAGCAGAGGTTTTGGAGGGGACTTCCTGGGGGTGCTCCCGTGGCTAAGAAGAGCAAGGGCAGAAAGATGCTGTCAGAAAAGACTCAGGTGGGCTGTGTCACAGGACTGCAGGTGGAGGAGCAGTTTCAGGTGAAGGGTTTCCTTGATAAACGAACCACAGTTTCCAGCTCTGGCCAGCAGAGGGCAGGCTGGCTTGTAAAATGATCCCCACTCCCACCACTAGTGCTTCCCTCTAGAGAGGGTCCATTAGAACCAAGACAGGAAAACCCCTGGATGAATCGTGGCAAAACATCGTGCCTTTGGGGCCAGAGGTGTTTCCCCAGTATTTACCGCTAAGCCCCCTGCGTGGAGGGCATGGAGAAAGGAGAGGGAAGAGACAGCTGGGCCAGTTCACAAAGGTGTCTGAAAAGAAAGTCCACGTTCTACGAAGGGAACTCTCAGAGGCATTTCCTCCCAGATGTTTGGGATACTGATTTCTAGCTATGAAGGGGAAGATGTCAGAGGGGCAGAGTCGTGGGAGACTGGAAGAGAGCGGGGTGGCGAAGGTGATGGAGGAATGGCACCATGGGTTTCCAGCTGTACTGTATGACCTTGCTTGAGCCTCCACGTCCACATCTGGGAAGCAGAAAGTTCAGCTCAGTCGCTTCAGTGATCATGCTGGAAAACATGTGCCTATGACCAAGGCTCTGTCAGCGAGGGGCTGAAATCAGCATGACGGACACTCTCTGTGCTTCTTAAAAAATTAGGGGTTCAGGGGCTGGAGAGATGACTCAGAGGTTTAGAGCGCTGGCTGCTCTTCCAGGGGTCCTGAGTTCAATTCTCGGCAAGCGCATGGCAACTCACAACTGTCTGTAATGCGATCTGATGCCCTCTTCTGGTGTGCAGGCAGGCATGCATGCAGACAAAGCACCCATATACATAAAATGAACAAATAAATAAATCTTTAAAAAATTAGGGGTTCAAAAGAGTGGGAAGACAGCTAAAAGAGGGAACAGGGAGAACAGGAGCACTCTCTGGGAGGATTTGACATCCCCCTTCCTTGTGTTAAATATTCTAGAAAACCTGGGCTCTGTTATTATCATCATCATCTTCTTTGGATGAGGTGATCGTTCCTAATTCAATAAACATTATGGATCTCAGTTTCTGGTGTCCTTGGAGAGACTATTCCAGCACAGCCGCTGTCTTACTTGCTTGGCATGGCGTCAGAGATACAAAGCATATTTAATGGCAGTTTCTTAATTTGACCTCTAATTTTCTAAATTGGCTGAAATAAGGTTATATATCTATATCTATCTATTAATCTTAGCGACAGGAAGCAAGAGTCTCAGTGGTACTGAGGCTGCTGCAGTGACTTAGTAGTGAGGGCCAACACTGCATCTTTCAACGTAGCCTTGTTTATTGAATGAACGAACTGGGAAACCAGGATCCGGCCCCATGTCCCTCAGTGGGACAAGATGTGACCCCAAGACTCTATAGGGTGTTTTGTGGCCTGGTTATTAAACCTAGGGTCAGTGCTCTACCAGTGAGCTAAACTCCAGCCCAGTTCATCCACCTTTTGAGATAATAATCATGACTTTAATTACTCTGGGTCTTCTGTGTACCAGGGAGCTCTGTCAAGCCTTCCACACAGATTCTCACTTAATCCTCCTAGCATGAGGTTGGTACTCAGGGGGGTTGGTGACTCTGCCGAGGTCCCACAGTGGGAGAAGGTGGATGGGCTCTGTCTGCAGGGCCCTGAGGACTGCCGGTGGGAAGGCTGAGCAGACTGTGCAGCCGCCAGGCTTTCGGCACTGATGAGGTGTCCCCTCATTGCCGCCCAGTCCTCACGCAGCAAGTCTTTGTAGGCTTGGTGGGAGAAAGGCTTGGGTGTGGCAGGGAGTTTCTGCGGAAGTGAAACACAGAGTTCACATTCATTTATATTCTATTTATGTGTAAGAACAACTCGAAGATGGCAACTAGTTTTCAGTGACCACTTCTGTAGGGACCTTCTGACCTTCAGGCTGAAGGTGACATAAAAATGTACAGTCTTTGAATATTCTGTAATAAGCTTAATATTTTTAGAGACCTTGGAATTGAACTGCTTGTCATAGTGAAAATGACGTCACTGAAATGTCCCCAGCTAACCCCAGAGATCCTTCCTGATCTATCTGGCCAGGATGCCCTTCCAGCTCAACTTGGGTGGAGGTGTTGAAGGTTCAGACAACATCTGAGAATGGGAACTGGTCCAGATGCAAGGCGGAGGGAGGTGGGCTGTGGGACGTGGCAGGCTTGTCTTCCCGGTTCTGCCCAGTGGGGTCTGGTCCCATCTGGCTTCTACCAGTTTCCTTCCAGAGGAAGCCTGTCCAGGGCTGGGGAGAACAGAAATGCTTCCTGTCCAGCTCTCACCTGAGGACAGGTACAGCTAAGCTTTCTCAGGGTCGCATCCCTAACCAGACTCCCTGAGGGGAATGGAGTAGGACAGGAGACTCGGTCTGCCCTTTGTCCTGGGTGATCCATGTTCTAGACCAGCAGTTCTCAACGTGTGGGTCGTAACCCTTCTGTCAAACCCCTGTCTCCAAAAACATTTACATTACAATCCGTAACGGTAGCAAAATTACAGTTATGAAGCAGCAGAAAGTAATTTTATGGCTGGGGTCAGCACAACAGGAGGAACTGTGTTAAAGGGTCACAGCATTAGGAAGGCTGAGAACCACTGCTCTAGACAGCCTGGATTCAGGTTCTTTCCGGTCCCCTTTCTCCAGGGGGTGGCAGGCAAGCCTTG
Organism: Alexandromys fortis; assembly: GCF_014885135.2. Classification (NCBI taxonomy): domain Eukaryota; kingdom Metazoa; phylum Chordata; class Mammalia; order Rodentia; family Cricetidae; genus Alexandromys; species Alexandromys fortis. Next base: position 984,018 of record NW_026068067.1, on the reverse strand, counting down.
CCTCTCCATAGCTCTCCTAACCCCTGACTTTTTCTGGAGTTACTGGGACAACGGAATGCTATCTTTGGAAATCCTGATTTGATGGTAAGCATGTAGCTATGCGTAGAGAAAACCTGTGAGGGGGACTTGTCTAAAATGGTGGTCATCTCCAAATATAAGGAGACCTTGACTGAACTTCGATTTTATATTATTATTATTGTTGTTGTTTTTGTTGTTGTTTTTTGAGACAGGGTTTCTTGTAGCTTTGGAGCCTGTCCTGAAACCAGCTGGCCTCAAACTCAGTGATCTGTCTGCCTCTGCTTCCCGAGGACTGGGATTAAAGGCATGTGCCACCAATGCCCAGCCATCATCATCATCATCATCATCATCATCATTATTATTGCAATTTAGCTGGGCAGCAGTAGTAGAGGCACATACCTTTAATCCCAATCCTCGGGAGGCAGAGACAGAGGCAGGTGGATATTTGTGAGTTCAAGGCCAACCTGGTCTACAGAATGAGTTCCAGGATGGTCAGGGCTACACAGAGAAATTTTGTCTTGAAAAACGAAACAAAACAAACAAACAATAATTAGTCTCAAGCTCAGACCCACTTGCCTTCACTACCTAAAGATCTAAATGCTGGGATCCCAGGGATCCTAAGTTTACACTGGTCCACTTGGCCCTAACTTGTTTTTAAAAGTTTGTCTATAGCCTCATAGATACAACCATCAAAAGAGAAAGGAAAAAAGGAAGAAAGGGAGGGAGGAAGAAAGAATCACTGAAGAGAGAAAAAATAAAACAAGAAAGAGATGGCATCCGGAGGCAGAGGATGGATGAACAGGCAGCAGGCAGAGGGGAGAATGGGGATGTACCCCAGTTCTAGACTGAGGTCTGGACATGTTCCCCAGAGTAGGGTCGTAGCTTGTATCTCAGAACTGTCTCAATAGGATGAAAGGCCAGGCATGGATTGATGTCAGTCACATTTTCTCATTGGGATTCCCTTCAGATGTTATGATAGTCTAGACCCCTTCCACGCCCTTCCCCAAAGTCTTCCAGTCTGTCCAGAGGGTGGTGAAGTCGAGTAGCTGTTGGGATACATGCCTTCATGGGTCTCCTAAATCTCTGCACAGCTTGTGAGCAGGGGCACTACTGCCTTTGTCCCCAACCCTGTCTTCCTAGGACACTTGAATGGCAGAGCTCTGGGAGGAAAGCTGTGTGCAGAGCTGTCACCTCAAGTCAGTGTCTGAACCGGGTGTCCCAGGTTCTTGGACCCTTGTTCAGAGAGTCGGAGAAGCCCATATAAACAACAAGGCAATGACGAGGCTTCTTCAAAAGCGAAGCAAAAGCAGAGCAGATACTCTGTCAGAGAACATTAGACCCAAATAAGGTTTGCTCAAGAGCCCTGGGTTAGTGTTCGGGCCATTCTTTTACGGGCCCAAGAGAAGGAAAAGCTGGCAGCCAGGAGGTAGACCTGTGTGGCTTCCTATTGTGATTCCCAGGCTTGGGTTATATAAGCCTTTGTTCGCTATGCACATTTTATTAATGAGAATTTCACACACTGTATTTGATCATATTAACTTCTCCCAATCTACTCTCACCTCCCTCCCCTTCAACTTTTATTTTATTTTTAGTAAACCATGAACCCCCTTCAATGTTGCCAATATACCTGTGGGTACAGGGTCATCCACGGGGGCGTGGCTCTACTAGGAGCTCCACTGTTAATGAAAATGGATTCTTCTTCCCCCCCAAAGTCATCCAGTGTCCACAGCTCCTCTGGGGTAGGGAGTCTGTGAAACTCTTCCCGGTCCATGCTGATCGGCTTGATCTTGTGCAGGCCTCGTGTAGGTCAGCTGTGAGCTCATGAACACAAGGCTCCTGGTACCCCCAGAAGTCACTGCTTGCTCCGGTCTTCCAGTCTTTCTCCTTCCCCTGTGGAGGGGTCCTCCTCTTCGGAGGGTGATGCGGATGCTCCATGTGTGGCTGGGCACACCATGGACACTATTTTTGCACTGTGACCAGTTGGGAGCTTTTGCAACATCCACCACTTACTGCCCAAAGGAACTTTAAATTTTATTGTTTTTAAGTGTGTGTGTGTATGTGTAGGAGTATGTGCATTTGAAGTCGGTGCCCCAAAGGACAGAGGTGACGAATCCCCTTAAGCTGGAGTTACAGACAGTTGTAAACCACGTGATGTGGGTCCTCCGCAAGAGTAGCACATGTTCTTAACCCCTGAGCTATCTCTCCAGCCCCTCCTGAAAAGTTTAATCTGAGGAAACAATTTACTGCTCATGCTCCCCAAATTAGTACAGGGTGATCATCTCCCTGCTGGTTCCAGGATATGTTCCAGATGTATTTGAGCACTAAGGGAAGTCACCAGGGAGTTAAGGGCAGTGACTGGTTGTTTTGTTTGGAGAGAGGTGTGTGTAAAGTTCAATGCAGGCAGAAGTCCCAGGTTGCTAACTGCCTGCCTGTGTCTCACTCCTGTAATCCTAGCACTTGGGAGGTGAAGACAGGAGGATTCTGTGAGTTCAAGACAGGCTAGGCTACAGTCTTGTACTGTTACAAAAGACAAAAATAAAATAAAGAAAAATAAAATAGAATAAAAAGGACCTCCTAATCGGGGCAGGTTTCATGCAAGGGACTGTGGCTCTTGCTAGCCTAAATGCTTGAGTTAGGACAGAACGTGCCTACCTCTGCTTTCAACGTCTCAATTCCTCCTGTGTCTAGGCAGGTAGAACAGTCTGCCAAGAAATAGAATTCACTGGAGGAAGACAATAGGGAGTGTTAGTGCTTTGGGCAAGCTAGGATAAGATTGACACATTCAAGCATATATTTGCCTGTATGTCTGTGCATCACATGTGTGCGGTATCTACAGATGCTGGAGAGGGCAATAGATTCCCTGGATCTGGAGTTACACACAGTTGTGGGCTACCATGTGGGTGCTGGGAATACAGCCTGGGTCCTCTGGAAAAGCACGTATTGCTCTTAGCCACTGAACCATTGCTCTAGCTCCAAGAACTTTAAATTTAGAAAAGAGAAACAGCACAATTATGCCATTTTAATTACCACTTAATGTGTTTAAATTTAGTATACGCATTATTCTAATAGCTTTAAAACATTCCTGAAGGTAACGCAAATATTACCACATTGAGCCTTGCAAAATACTAAAACGTAAAGATAATGTGTGTGTGTGGTACAGAAATGGGTTTTCTTCTACTATGTGGGTCCTGGGGTTTGAACTGAGCTCCTCAGCCTTGACAGCAAGCACCTTTATTCACTGGGCCATTATTGCATGCCTTATTATTTTTCTTTGTTTTGGTGTGTGACAGAGTCTCACTATGTATATCCAGTTGGCCTAGAACTTCTGTGTAGACCAGGCTGGCCCCAATTTCACATAGATTTACCCGTCTGGGATTAAAGGCCTGACTATCACTCCACCTATGGCCTTATTTTATGAGACCAAGTCTTTCACTGAACCTTGAACTCACAGATTCGGTTAGGACCATCAGGATGGTGATGGCTGTGCAGTGAGTACCGCGGAGGTGCTCATTCTGTGTCGCCACACTTCCGTGTTCAAGTCACAAACGGGGCCTGAATCAGTTCAGAAGAGCAGCAGCCTAAAGCACGGGCCTGAGGCACAAGCCAGGGAATGAGGGACAGCGAGGCAGTCCTGTCTAGGTGCGGAGGCAGTGTCAGCTAGCTGGAGTTGGAGCACCCCAGACAAAAGCTGACTTCTGGAGCTGGGCCGGCTCCTCAGACCTCCTCCAATCCTAGCCCCCCCTCCCCCACCCCCGTTGCCAGCCAGCCAGGCCCTAGGCAGTCGCACCAGGAAGCTCCGAGAGGATTCACAGGATTCACGGATGCTGCCCCTGGATTTTCTCTCAGCTCAGAACCTGGGACTCAGCAGGACTCCACAAACGATTATTGAGCTTAAAATCTAAAGAACAAAGTGACATTGTTCAGCTCGAGAAAGGGCACAGTAGTTCTTGGGGTTCTCTGGTTCCAGGGGAGCAGCGGTTGGCTGATGTAGCTAAGTGTTTAACTGGACACACAAGGGAAGCAGCCGTTTCCAGAACTCAGGCCCCTGGGGAAGAATCTGTCACCTCGGTGCTCTGGCTCCTCTCCCAGGAGGAAGAGGCCCTTTGACTGAGGGTCCCACCGTGAATACAGGCATGGAGGAAGGGGTGCAGAACTGAGGGTCCCACCGTGAATACAGGCATGGAGGAAGGGGTGCAGACACTGGGAGGGTGAACTCGAGCTGCCAATGGCTTTCGGGATCTGCGGGGACAGCATGGAGTCTCTGGCAGGCCACCCTGGCAGGGTAAGAAGTTGGGAACTTTCTGGGCTTCTTGCGCCCCTGGGATCTGACTCTGACTTGGCCTTTCCACCCTAGCTCATGAAACTGTGCTTGCCTGGGTTGGAAGGTCAAAGAGCTTGGGGAATCAGCTGTCAGCATCACGCCAGTGACCTAGCGTACAGAAACTAAGACAGAAGATACTTGTTCAGGGTCAGGAGGAAGCCAAACATGCATAAGGGCCATACATAAAGAAATTATATTTATCAACGGAAATGATTAAACATATTCAAACAAATTCATCTTTAAATTCTTTCCAGGAACGGGATTCTACATAGGTGAAAGTAAAAAGTAGGAAGTCCGCACTCAAGTAAACACAGCATTTACAGCTTAAACCCAAGTCTTTGGTAACGAGTTCCGGGGACACTCTCGGAGAACTGGCTTCGGCGTCCTGGGCTAGACAGGAGGTGGGTGACACCTGTCATCCGGAAAGAGGTGCTGTGTAGCAATTGTGGCCTGGTGGTGAGAAATGCCCAGTGTCTCCCATCTGTGAGGCCTGCTGCCAGTCCCAATCCCTTCTCTCAATTCTCAGGCAGATTTACAGGACTGGGTTTCTGGAGTATTGCCCGTTATTTTCAGGAGTAATGTACTTTTTTTTAATAATGTCTTTTCTTTTTTTAGTGATTTATTTTTATTTCATGTGTACTGGTGTAAGAGTGTTGAATCCCCTGGAACTGGAGTTACAGACAGTTGTGAGCTGCTGTGTGGGTGCTGGGAATTGAACTTGGGTCCTCTGGAAGAGCAGACAGTGTTCTTAATATCTGAAATTTTATTCAGTTCATTCTTTAAAAGCAGAGCTTGTATCTAGGGGAGACTGTACTGAACAAGGTAGGATAAAGGACTGTCAAAGCAGGTGAGGACCAGCAAGATGGCTCAGTGGGTGCAGACAGGGGTCACCCAGCCTGACAGTTTGAGTTTGGTTCCTGGGACCCCAGGAAAAGAGAGAACTGCCTCCCGCAAGTGTCTTCTGACTTCCACAGGTATGCATGGTGGCCACATGGGTACACACACATGCAAGTAAACTAGCATGTAGAATTTCTCCAACTGAGAGAAGAAAGTGACAGCCGAATAAGAGGCAGTTAGGACCAAATAAACATGACCAGAGAACCTCACCACAAGACAACAGTAAACACTGGAAGGAGAAATCATCAACTCCTCACTGTCAGGGCTACAAGCATGGGAAGACAGTCCACACCTTGCCACCCAACAGTCATAGCCAGCAACGCTCTCTTCCTAAACCTGCAGAATGTCTATTCTATAAGAAACAAAGGGAAACAGTTGCTGGGAGGAAGGGGAACCCTGCGCAGTGCTGGCTGTAATAGAAGCTGCACAGGAAAGAAAGATGGACCCACGCCAAGCGATGCACACTCCCACGGTCAGTACAGCACTGTAACAAGAGCCAAGGCACAGAATTCATGGAAGGTTTTGCTAATATGTGAGTGGGTAGATAAATTACACTGTTTATATAAAAACAGTATATCCAGCTACAGAAGGATGGGAACCCTGCCCTCTGAGAAATGGGTGAACTCTAAGGACATGCTAGGTGAAGTAAGCCAGATCCAGAAAGACAAATACTGTACGGCCGCTCTCAGTAGAGTGTGGAATACTGGGGGAAGGGGATGGGTTAGGGATCTGTTGGTCAAGAGACATAACATTTCAGTTGACAGTCTGGGCATGACCTCAGCACCTGGGGGTCAAGGCCAGCCCGAGTTACTATAAGACCCTGTTTCAAAACATCAGAACCCAATCAATTTTTAGCATTTATTTATTTGTTCATTTGAGACAGGGTTTCACTATGTAGCCCTGGCTCTCCATGAACTTGCTATGTACACCAGGGCTGGAATGAAAGGCATTCCCCATCATACCCTGTTGAAATCAAACGAAATTTAGTTCCTTCCAGGAGCCACCAGAGGCCTAGAAAAGACATCAGCAGAGAATCTACCGGCGTGGTCTCCTGAGCTGGTTTCATTTGTAGGGTTCAGATCTCTGACCTCAAATTCCAGGCATGATTTTAACAGCACAGCCGCAACGTACAAGCTGCATGTGGTACATCCACCACCTGGAGCCAAGGGTGAAGGGAGAGAGGGCCCTGAGCCAAGGTGCTCAAGAGGTTCATTTTGGATTGGGAGCTTCAGGTGGCTGCTTTACATTAGGCAACACTACTTTCAGGAGGCTACACTGTGAAGAGGTAGCCCCTAGATGTTCCCAGGCAAACGTGTGAAGGCCATTAAAAGGGAGTGGCAGGAAAGAGCCTGATCTGTCGGGCAGGACAGTCTCTAGGTTTTTGTCTCTGGTCATCAGCTGTTAGGGCACAGTACACAGACGATACTGGACACCTGTCCAGGGCAACAGCTTTTGGTATAAAAAAATTCAGCTATTAAAAACGGACGCTGAGGTGGCATAAAATTGTAGACACTGTACATGGTGACTACAGACAGCACTGTAGTATATGCTTAAAAATCCCTGAGTAGATCTCAAGCTTGTGCTAGACGAAGGGCAAATGGCACTTCTCTGAACTATTTTGAACAACTGCTTATGAGTCTATAAATTCTTCCAAACGAAGTTTACAAAATGAAGAGAGTTAAAAATGGCTAGGCATGGTAGCACATACCTACAGTCCTAGCGACGAAAGAGGATGAAACGACAGGTAATTTGAACCCAAGAGTGTGAGGTCAGGTCTAGTTATATAACACCTCCCCACCATCACCACCATCACCACCACCAACAACAAAATGACTGAAGATTTCTTCACATGTGAAAAGAATTCCACAATGGAGGTTAAAAGCATTAAGATGAAAATGTATACCACAAACAATAATTTCACGAAGCTGGACTGAACACACTGATTAGAAACAAATCAGACTTGAGGGTGAGAACCATTGCCAGGGATGCAGCGGCTGAGTCTGAAATGACAGAGGGCTTAACGCCATAAGACAAAGAGAGCTGAAAACTTGCAAAGCCTCAGCAGGGAGTGGTGAGCACTAACCCAGCACTAAGAGAAAGGGGCAGGAAGATCAGAGCAAGATCCAGGTTAGAGACCTACAGAGCTAGTTCTAGGCCAGGCTGGGCTTAGCATTAGGGTGAGACCCTGTATCGAAACAAAACAAACCCCAAAGGCAAAACAGCAAAACAAAAAAATCCCTCTTAAAAAAAAAAAACCAGAAACTCCCCTCAAAACAATTCCAAACAAACAAACAAACAAACAAAATATAAAACCTGACAAAAAGAGAGGAACAGGCAAGCAGATAACTGTAGTTTAAGGAATCAAACAGCTTTCAATATTGATTAAAAAGCAACAGGCAAACTAGGGTAGAGAGTAGACAGGGCTGAAGAGGTCCATGTGACCCGACGGTCTCATCAGCACAGATCTGCTGGGCCTCTGTCACTAAAATCAGAATTTCTTAAGTTCTTTTAAATTCTGTGCATGTGTGACTGCAAGCTGTCCACAGACCTCACAGGACCTCAGCTCATCGGGAGCTGCAGTCACAGGAGATGGCGAGCCACCTGATATGGGTGCCGGGAGATGGACCGGGGTTTTCTGTAATGTTCCTAACCACTGAACCACCTTTCCAGTCCCCTAAATAGAAATTCTAAAAATAAGCAATATAACCATCCAAATCACATACTAACTGTACCGCTGGACACAAGCCGAACGGTGGCTAAGGGAATGTGTATTGCAATGGAAATATGAACAGACAGAAATGCTGGAAGACCGAGACATGAAAGCATTTTCCAAAACTGATAAAACGTATCACAAGAACCATGGAGTCACCAGAGCAACATCCTAGAAATGGACACCTTGCTAAACAGAATTCTATAAACCAATAAAGAGGGAGAAACAGATCACAGGCTCCTGGATTCAGATTTCCCAGCAGCCAGGTGACCCCGAAGTGAGCCCAGAGACAGAACTGTGAATGGGTGGAGGCATTCACAAGCAGGCTGCACTACCAATCATGACAGGGAGAGTCTCAGGAAACCAGATCCCCAGAGTGTCCACGAATGATTCTGAAAGACACAGGGCAGAGGTGGGTGAGACTCAAGAGGTAAGAGCGAGCGAGCTGATAAGCAAAGGAAACTTGGAATAGTTATCACACAAAGAAAACATTCACCATTCCAAGAGCTAATCAAGACACTGAATTAAGACACTGGAGAAATATTCAAGATGGGGGGGGGGGGTTGCCGCAGGTAACACTATATAATTCCTTATCAAAAAGAGGGTAGAAATAATAATTTAGGTTTGCTTGATTATGCATGAGAAAATCAGAAAATAATAAGGTTGCTTATTAAGAAAATAAGCAAAATATTTATGTCTTCTAAGCTGTACATGCATACCAATCACAAATGTCAAGATTGGGCCCTCTGGGATGGAGCGGGAAAAGGGAAATGCACGTGGAGGTCAGTAGGTGACTTGTAGGAGTCGGATTCCAATGTGTTGGGCATCAAATTCAGGTCAGCCAAGTTGGCAGCAAGTTCCCAGACCTGCTGAGCCATCCTCACTAGACCGGTTCTATCTTTTAAAGTAGGGGTCTGTGTATGGTGGTGCTCATGGCTCTTTGTATTTAATCATGTCCAAACTAATTGAAAAAGAAAAGAATGCAACATCATTGTGTTTTTTCACTCTTTTTTTTTTTAATCCTCAAGCTTTCCTATAGCAGTAGTGTTTTTCAGCGAGGCTCTATGTTTATCTCCCACCCTCCAGAAGGGGACACTGTCTTCTTTCACCACTGGAGGTGTGGTGGGGGGGCAGGTGCTGCTGGCATCTGGTCAGGGAGGCTGCCCAGTCTTACTTACAAGGCACACAGTGGTCTCCTCATGGCCAAAGATCACTGGACCCACACAGGCACAGTGAAGAGCTTGAGAAACTGTTCTTCAGTGCAAGAAAGTAAGCTTCTCAAAACCTAAATTTTCGTTTTTTCTCATTAAGAAGATAGGGAACAGAACTGTTATCACTTGGCAACTTGCTCACAATATTTCTTGTTTACATAAGCTTCTTTAGGAAATAAAAATGCTGGACCAAAGCCACTGGGAAAACACTCCAGTACCCAGGAAGCATGGTTTAAAGCATTAGAAATGAACTTCCCATCAGCATAGCAGCGCACACCGATAACCCCAGCTTAGCGCCAAGCACCTGCCTAGCAAGTGTAAGGATCCACACCTGACTCTTGGCACCGCACTAAACAACAACAATTGTGCTACTTTCCTAAGTAGCAGATACGTAGCTCAAATTCTGAGTGGCTTCTGGTTGGAATCTCTTGTGACAGGCAGCAGCTTCCCGTCTCCCTCTCTTCAGGGAAAGAACGAAAGGGCAGGTGAGAGAAACAGCTTGGGCTTTTGGGCTGCAGCTCATTGGTGTTCCACAGTGGCCTAAAATCTGCAGCTGTTATTGCGATGTCCTGATTAAGTTCCCACCTTACACACCTGGAATATCAATTACAGGCCAATAAATCAGAGCTCTTGAATTTTAGTTTATGTAAACCTTCAATTAAAACACCTAATCGGGGAGCAATGAGTGGTTAGCTATTTCTAAGGATGGAGAGGTGAGGACGGAGCTTAAAATAGAAGCATTCTTTGGCACACTCTTTAAAATGTGCCTTTTGGTAAAGCTAATTTCTCTAAACAGCTCCAGTCTACTGCTGACAGGCCCAATCTGTTACTTCCTTCCCTTTCATGACTGGCCTGTTCTTCACAGAGCCCGATTTGTGTGGCTTCTGAGTAGTGAAAGAAAAAGAAACCAAAGCAGGTTTTCAAGACAGGAAGTGCTAAGAGCAAGAGAGGAAGGATTTAGCAGAGGTGCATTCTCTTAAAAAAGTAACAGGCATTCAGGAAGCATTCTTCCAGCTTTGTGCAAGACAGACTGAAGTACTTCTGGAACACAGCCACTGCGGGGTGTGACTTCAGCATGGTGGAGGCCAAGTCTCTAAAACACAGCAGTAAAGCCGCATCAACAACCTTGGTGTGCTGGTTTTATGTCGACTTGACACAAGCTGGAGTCATCTGAAAGGAGCCTTAATTGAGAAAATGTCTCCATAAGATCCAGCTGTAGGGTATTTTCTTTTTTCTTTCTTTTTTTTTTTTTTTTTTTTTTTGATTTTCGAGACAGGGTTTCTCTGTAGCCTTTGGTTCCTGTTCTGGAACTAGCTCTTGTAGACCAGGCTGGCCTCGAACTCACAGAGATCCACCTGCCTCTGCCTCCCAAGTGCTGAGATTAAAGGCGTGCACCACCACCGCCCAGCTTTGTAGGGTATTTTCTTAACTAGTATTTGATGGGTGAGGACCCAGTCCACTGTGGATAGCAAGTACTGGGCTGGTGATTCTGGGCTCTATAAGAAAACTGGTGGTTTGAATAGGAATGGGCCCCATAGACTCTTGAGTTTGAATGCTTGGCCCATAGGGAGTGGCATTTTAGATGTGGCCTCGTTGGAGGAAGTGTGTCACTGTGGGTCAGCCTTTGAGGTCTCATATGCTAAAGCTATGCCCAGTGTGGGACAGTTCACTGTTGCTTTCGGGTCAAGATATAGAATTCTCAGCTCCTTCTCCAGCACCATGTCTGCCTGCATGCTATGCTTCTTGCCATGATGATAATGGACTAAACCTTTAAACTGTAAGCCAGACCCAAATAAATGTTTTCCTTTATAAGAGTTGTCATGGTCATAGTGTCTCTTCACAGCAAAGAAACCCTAAGGGCACTGCTGAGCAAGCCATGAAGAGCAAGCCAGTAAGCAGCACTCCTCCATGGCCTCTGCATCAGCTCCTGCCTCCAGGTTCCTGCTTTACTTGAGTTCTTGTTCTTTTAAATGCTGGACTATAAAGTGGAAGTGTAAGTCAAACAAACCCCTTCCTTCCCAAGTGGCTTTTGGTCATGGGGATTCATCACAGCAACAGAAAGCATATCCAGGACACGTGGCTATTGACTGTCGGGCACCGAGGGTATAGATCAGTGGTGCATTTCATGATTCCACCCTGGGTTCCACTTCCAGCACATCAGAGGGGTGGAGTGAAGCAAAATGGAGTCAAACTTACAGATGGTTGTGAACCATTTGTGTTTTGGGTCTTCTGGAAGAGCAACAGCTGCTCTTAACTACTGAGCCATCTCTCCTGCACCCCCTTCTTTTAAGAATTTTTATTTTGTGTGCTTGCATGTGTGTGCACCACATATGTGCCTGCAGAGGCCAGAAGAGGGGGTCAGATTTCCTGGAACTGGAGTTACAGGCAGTTGTGAGTTGCCATCTGGGTGTTAGAAACTTAACCTGGCTCTTCAAGAGTAGCAAGTGTTCTAAACCATTGGGCTATCTCTCTAGACTTGGCCTTCTCTTTTTAGTTTTATATTAGTTATCTATGACTGCATAAAAAGTTAATTTCCAAATCTAGTAGCTGTTTTAAATTGCCAACACCTTTGTTTTTTTGAATCAGTGTCCTGGGTGACTCTCACATACCTGCAGGTAAGGTATTGGCTGCAGCCACTCCATGGTTCCAGATGCTGTTCTTCCTCTTGAAACAGGGTCTCACTATGCAGCCTTGGCTGGCCCAGAACTTGATATATACACTTGATACACAGACCAGGCTGCCTGCCTCTGCCTCCCTGAGTGCTGGGACCAAGCCAGAACACAGACTCCATTCTTTACAGGATGTAGCAGTCGGGCCTTAGTTCCACTTCAGCTGCTGGACAGAAATTTCCATTTATCACACAAGCCTCTCTCTCTCTCAACACTGCAATTGGTTTCCTGGGCAGGAAGCCCAACAGTAAGACTGCACAAAGCAGCTAAAGGTTGGTCTGTCACCTTATCTCTGAAAGGACATCTGTGGCTAAGTCCTCCTGAAGGACAGAGAACTATAGATGGTCTCATCTCAGAAGTCTCCAACTGCGAGTGTTTTTGTACATTGAAAGTCAGTGTCTAAGAAATTCCTTAATTGAATTTAAAAGGCTTTGGTTTCAGAGCTGAGCCAGTTGACTATCTTGTGAGCTAATTATCTTATGAGGTGTGCAATAGCAGAGTGCCAACTCCAGGGGCCAAGAAGAACGAGCATCCTCTTCCTTTTCAAAATTTGAGAACGGTTCTCTGAAATACCACTTAACACATGTCCACATGTTACTGATGAATAGAAGATATGAAAAGAAAGCATGGATCAATACCTAGATTTCTGATAAAAATTCCTTCTAGCAACAGAATCCAGTCTCAAAAATGAAAAAAAAAGTCATGTTTCAATGATATACTTGCCGGCTGAGAAGCCCGTAGCATTGAATGTTGTAGACAGAGGATGGCAGAGATTGAAAGATGAGAGCACTTTCAGAAGAAACCTGCATCTTGATCCCAAATAACGCAGGAAGTACAACTTCTCTGTAATTTCTAGTGGAGAAAAAACCTTTAGCTCCCTCTGTTCCTTCTTCGTTTCTGGATGTGTCTGGTGACTGTAACAGTTAGGGGAAGATGGGTGTTGCTTTCCTTGGCCGCCCCTCAGCGTATGTATACCTTCCAGAGACCTATCTCTAAATCCTCACTAAATGAAGGCATGATGGATGCATTCTGCATCTCAAAGGAACAGCAAGGGTTGAGGATACAATACACCTCAGCTGGTAGAGCATAAAGCCCTGGGTTCTACCACTATCAAGACACAATCTGGATTTGGTGGCAAATACCTATAATCCTAGCACTGAGAAACTAGATACAGGAACATCTAAAGTTCAAGGAACATAATGAGTTAAGAGGGTAGCACGGGAAATACTAAACCCTGCTAGCAATGTACAACAAATACGTAGTTTCAAAAGGAGGCTCAGTGACTGGTGAGATGGCTCGGCAGTTAACAGCACATGTAATTCCTCCAGAGGACCCAGATTATTCCCAGCACTCATCTGTCTGACTCCAGTCCTAGGGGATTCAATGCCCTTTTCTGGCCTCCACATGCACTGAACACATGTGCTCTATAGACATACATGCAGGCAGAGCATCCATTCATATAAAAATAAAGGTTATCTTTTTAAAAAAGAGATTCACTTTTATTTTTATTTATGTCTATTTGTGAAGATATACCACGTGTGGGTGCCCTCAGAGGCCAAAAGAACTGAAGCTGGAGTTACAGGTGACTGAACCCAACTTAAGTCCTTTAGAAGAGCAGCAAGAACTCTTACCTGCACTGTTGAGCCATCTCTCCAGTCTATAACTTTTCTTTAAAGAGTCAGAGAATCTTTAAAATTTTTTAATTTTTATTTTATAGTATATATTTTTACTTTTATTGAGATTTTAATTATATCACCCCTTTCCTTTCCTCCCTCCAACCCCTCCCATGAATCCCCTCTTGCTCTCACTTAAATACTTGGCCCTCTTTACTTTAATAGTTGATGTGTGTGTTGTCTGTTTCCCTAAACCAATCAATCAATCAATCAATCAATCAATCAATCAAGCAAGCAAGCAAGCAATCAGTCAGTCAATTGATTGATCTATCTAATTATATATCTATCTCCTACCTATATAGAACTTACTCAATCTGGATAATGTTACTTGATGTTAATGTTGCTTTCAGGCTGACCACGTGCTATTGAATAACCGACTGCTGTGCTCTTGCCCAGGGAAAACTACTTCTCCAGTTCTCAGCACTCCTTAGTTGCTTTGTCTGTAGTTTTCTTTGTCTATGGCTGAGGTCTCACGAGCTTCCCCTTCCATGCATGCATGTCTGATGTCATCCTTGTCAGGTCATGTTTATGTAGTTATGTTGGTGAGCCTTAGAGGATATAGCATTTCTGACACGTCAAGAAGACATAGTCTCTCAGAACTCCTGGTATCTGGCTCTTACAATTTTTGTACCCTGTTTCACACAGATCTCTACCGTAGTACAGGAGCTGAGCTGTAGATGTGTCAGTTGGGACCGGCTTCCACACTCTGTAATTTGATCAGTTGTGGTTTCTGTAATCGTCTCCTTCCATTGTACAGAGAAATTTTCTTGATGAGGGGTAAGAACTACACTTATCTGTGGGTATAGGAATAAATAAAGTGTAATTAGGTTCTGTATTGCTTTAGTAAAATGGCAGTTATAGGTTCTCCTCCAAGATCCATGACTTTACTAGCCCTGGGTAGTTGGCTAGGTTTCCAGAACCAGGCACGATCTCTCTCTTGGTGAGTGGGCCTTAATCCAATTAGAGAGTTATTGGTTACAAATTTTATTTTATGTAGATGAGTGTTTTGCCTGCATGTCTGTCTGTGTACGGCATGCATGCCTGAACTCACAGAGCCAGAAGAGGAGCTAGACTCCCTGGAACTGGAATTGCAGTGGCTGTGAGCTGCCATGTATGTAGGTGCTGGGAATTGAACCCTGGTCTTCTGAAAGAGTAGTAAGTGTTCTTTTCTGCTAAACCATCTCTTCCCCATTCTATAACTTTATTTTCTAAAAGATCGTCTTCTCTTAATTTAAAAGTAAAAAATGATTCTTAATTTTAATAATCATCCAAAGTTACTTTAACAAATAAATCTCAACAACTATGACTATTTTATTTTGGAAATAATAACAAATAGGAAATGCCTACTCTGTCCTAGGAAGGACACGTAAATTCTGATGCCTAAAGTGACCTAAATGGTATACTTTTATACACCTTAGAAATTGAGGCAAGCAAGAAAATCAAAACAGGAGTTTTTATTTGCAGTTCAAGGGTTAAATACTTTAAAGTGCCAAATGTGGATTAAGCACATGAGAAGTCTTACATGATCTGGAAGTTCACCTTTAATAAAAATCTACTGCTTTAGAAAACAAGTTTAGGTAGTACTCACTATACGTGCACCCTCATCCTTAGGTTGGTGGGCTTTTTGAGCCAGTAAACCAATCTCAGAAAGATAGTCACAAGTATATTAAAAAGCTTAGTAAAGAAGAGCGTATTACTAGTAGAGGTATATAAAACAGTTAATTGATGGTGCAGGAAGCTAAAAAGATATTCCAGGTCAGCTTGTTTCCTTATTGTGGTTCAGACTCAAATAATTCTCAAAACTCAAGATACAGTACCCCAATATTTATAATTTCTATAATGTACATCGTTTGTTCTTTTAACTTAAAAAAACATTACAAAAGCGAAAGCACAGGCGCTTCCTCTCTGGCATCACCCCATGTGCTGCGAACCAGCACTGTTTATTAAGAATTCACAGTAATTACATATTTTTCAGGTACCAAGAAAATCTGACAACAAAAAAGATAGGCTAGCAGTGTTCTATAAGTTAAAAAGGAGTGGGGGGCGGAAGCCACAATGTAAACAAAATTACAGCATTACTTACGAGCTTTGCATAGAACATCTAGGCTGACGTTTAGAACTGTGTGACTTTAAACGCTAAGCAGGGAGGGAACGAGAAGCCAAGGATGAACACTGGGCTAGGAGTCCAGACATGTGGGAAGTCTGTCTTTAGGGTTTAGTCTTCTCATTAACAAAACTAGACGACATCATCTCTTTTGGATCTTTAAAAAGAATAAAACCCAAAGTTCCTTCTGTCCAGAATCAATGTGCCAAATCAGGCATATTTCTTTTAATATTTTCAATAAAGAAACATGGACATACAGCAGACACCATTTTGCCACAAAGTGTAATCTCTGACTGCTAATTATTCCTGGAACAACCAGGCTTTTCTCGTCTTCCCTCAGCAGCTGACATGCCCCGGAAATGAGCGAGCACCCTCATTAGGTAGTAACATAACCACAGAAGCGTTCAGGGATGCTGCGGTTCCTGAATGCTTAGCAATTATACAAAACACAACTAGGATAATGACAAAGGTTCTATTAAATCAAAGTAAAGGAGCCATTTAGATCTCTGTGATATGAAATGTGAGTATCCTTTGGCTTTGGTTAAATATTTATATTGAATATCCGTCCTCTGCAGAAGGAATAGCACAGTTTATTCCTATGTCTTTGAGATAGTGGTGGAGTAGGTTGTGGTCTGTGGCCACTGGGTGCTGACTGCTTGTGCTAACCTTGGGACGGAAGATAGTAATGGTGATAGCAGATAGCCAGTACTTAGTACTCTCCGGCCTGGGAGACTTTTACCACCCTCTGCTTTACATTTTTAGTCAGAAGGCATGTTTAACACTGGGGTAATCTGTAGGATGTAATAATTCACATAAAATGGCTAAATTTCATGGCGGTTGTTACTAAATTTATGGCTTTCACTTTAGCCTCTGAATATAAGTGTTTTCTACTGTGCAAAGAAACAACTTTCAGTTTTTTTTTTTGTCAGAGAATTTAGAATCAAATGACTGCCCAAGCTGAGTTGCACGAGATCATGCAAATCTACACTGTTGTTACATCCAGTGTTTTCTACAAATACTGGTGTTTTGTAAGTCTCTTCAAGTTCCTTTAAAATAGGATACAGTGTTAAAATATATATATAGCTAAAAGTGATAATGATGAACAAAATCTATAACCTAAAAATTAAGAATGGCAACTATTTTTATGATGGCTATAATTTTATACAGGAAATGTTAATTTTTCTTTCTTGAGGTCACAGCTGTCAATTTAAGTATTTACTGTGCTGCTGGGACACTGGCTCACCAGTCTCATCTAATAAAATGCCGACTTAATAGCTGCTGAAAGAACACAGTTACTAATCTTTCTCTGGAAAGTTCAGTGATTACTATGTTTTGAAATTCCTTTTCCTTTTTCAAGTTCTATTTTTAGAAGCAGGAATGTTTACTGGCTTAAAAAAATAAAATCATGCTTATGCTAAGTGTAGGTTTTCCTATCTTCCTGATATAATTTCTTTTAAAAAGAAAAACGTCATACAGAGAACAGAGTTTGGGCAGAAAGGACATCACACTGAAGGTCACAGTTCTCAGCAATTTGAGAGATCAGATTTATGTAGTACTTAAAAGAATTAGTGAAATCTAGTAAACCTGACGTGTTCATTTCATTTGAAAATTTAGTTCAATACAGAGTGAGAATTTACCTCTTTAAAATGAAATTATTTATATGAGCTATCATTAAATATATGGATTCTTCCCCATTCATACTTATCCAAAGTATTCCTGCTATAAATAATGTAAGTGAAGGATCATTAACAATGTATACTTTAATATAAGATTTCTGTTGTGATTTGGAACAATAAATACCACAGTGAAAAACTTATCACCAACTAAATACAGCAGCAAAGAAAGAAGCTTATGTACACATCCCCATGACCAAGGTCTTTATAATAGTTTATGGTACAGTCCCACCACAGCCTCTTTCTACATAGAGTCTCTAATGTGAACAAAGAAATCTGTCTCGTGTGTCTTAAATATTGGTTTGATAAAGTTTGTACAGTATCAAATAATATCAAAAGTATAAAAAAAACCAATGAGTTTTGATGTTTATAAATTATCATTTTATATACTTTATAAAACATAAGGTCAAAAGTGCTTTTAAGAAAAAAGCTGAAGTTTCTATTGATGATAATGGCTAGAAAAATGCACTGTTCCAAGCAGAAGCTATGTAAAGGCTCACACAGTTTCTCAGAGGACTTCTTTAAACTTCCACTAACCATAGTTACCATGTGCCAGAGACAAACCAATACCAAGAGAACAAATAAATGTTCTGGAAAGATGATAGGGAGCACAGATCTGACGTGAAGCTCTGCATGAAGCCATATTAAAGGCCTGCCCACAAGTGAATTCTGGGACCGATTACTGGGACGAATGTCTGTCACTGAATGAGACCCAACAGGAACGACTTCAGAGGTTGCTGCATGCCTTTAATCTTTCTCAAATCTCCAGTCAGGATTAACTGGTAGTAACACACCCCAGGATTATTACTTTTCTAGCATAATTAAGATGAAGCATGATTTCAAGGTGATAAATCATGTCATCTACTACTTCCCACATAAAACAGGACTAAAGTTACAGTTATTGAAGACAACAGTATAGAAATGATTCCGGGAGAAATGAACTATGACTGTGTTTGAAACTGCCTCTCACCACAGGACTAGCCATACTCTACACACAAGAGCAAACAGGCCCACGCTGAATACAGTGACGCTTTGTCCCCTTATGCAGGAAACCGAAATGGTAAAACCACAGGCAAACAAACACATCGGCGAAAAGAAAGACAAAAGGAATAAAAAGAAACATCTTACTTTTAAATTTACTGTGGGATCAAATTGATGGGGCTGTGTGAACAAGAACAGTATCCTGATGTCAACACCTCCAGGCTGCTGAGCCTGGCTCAACATGACCACGCGCTCCTCAACTACTCAACTGGTGGTATTTTGTAGATAAGATACCAAGCAACGAATGATGACTTTTTCCACTGAATACATTAAGTTCCTTGGTTGGTTTCACATATATAGATTGCCTGAGATAATAAAACATCAGCATTATGATAGATTATGAAGGTCTTTCAAATTCTGACAGAACAAGATTGGTTGCTGAGACAGAATGGGTGTTGGTGTAGCTGCATACACATACTTAATAATTAACGCCTTAAGCTGACAATTAGAAGTCAATGGATATGGATGCTTGCGCAGAATCATCTCGCCCCCGGACATAAATTTCACAGGGGATCTCTTCCATTACTCTGTCCTCTAGAGCTTGTTCAGGGCACTCATGTGCTTGTTTGAAAGTGTAGCTGCTTTTTTTGAAGGTGCTATTAAATGTTTTCATTGGCTGTGGTTGTGCAAAATCATTTCGGAAGGGAAGTTCCATGGAACTGAGGTTGGTCCTGCTTTGTTTGACACTGGATGCTTGAGAGCCACAGTGGTGGTCATGAATGCACCGGGAGGCCGTGGAAGAGCGCCGCATCTTCTGGTAGTTGTCAAGTTCTTCTGACAAATCTGCCAGGTCTGCGGAAATCTCTTTCTCTCTTAGTGAAAATAGTTCATAATGAGGAGGATCAAATACTTCCTGGAACCCAGTTTTATTGAATGCAGTTTTACAAGCCATTACCTTTTTCCGGGGCTGTTTCACTTGTACTAAAATAGAAATAATGAGAAGAACCAAGACAATCCCTGATGTAATGCCAATAATTGTTCCATGAGTTTTAGTGATTTGTTCAAATAGTCCAGCTTTCTTCTTCTCTATAAGAAAAAATGTTGAGGTTTTCACAATTCATTAATAGGAATTCCAGCACATATTGACTAGACATTTTTCTGTATAACAGGATATTTGATTCAAACATACCAGAGAAAATTCAACTGAAGAATTGTTTTTGTTTTTTAAACAAATAGAAAATACTATTAACCATGATTTTCGAGTCAAGTAACAAATCATGATATAGCTAGCTAGGAACAGAAAAACTCAGCTCCCTTACTCAAAAGGTTCATAAATGCTTACAATCTGCAAATTACATTAATACAGAAAATGTCAAAACAAATACTCTTGATCTATCAAGTTTGGTTTTCTGCTGTAAGGCAGATTTGACAAATGCTGTGTTGATTCATATCTGTGGGATCAAACTAACAATCCAGGTGTACTACCATAGCCTACTGTTTTGGAATGATAAGTGCTTGCCAAGTAGTAAGTGTTGCCTTCAGACTACACCATGTTCCCCCAGTAAGATATTTATTCATCCAACTCTCAGGAAGACGAAAGACAGATATGTTCTATTTCTCCAACTATGCAACAACCAAGCTACAGGTATCTAAGGCCTCTCATCATCATATTTGCACTTCAGAGTATATGTCAGAAACACAAGTAACTCGATGAAAGGAAAAGAACAAAGAAAGAAAAAACATTCTATAATGCATTGCTTTTACATCACTGTGCTAATCTATTAGCTGGTCTTATTAGTTCTTCCATTCTCGAGGTGGTCCTCTAAACTATCTAACTCCACGATTCAGCAATAATACAGGGCAAAAAATATAAAGATACACTTTTCAATAACTTGTCAATACACTCTACAAAGAAATGCTTTAGAAGCCAATTATTCTTCAAGAATGTTATTATATCAGGTTGTGGGGGCATGCACCTTTAATCTCAGCACTTGGAATGCAGAGACAGGTGGATCTTTGAGTTTGAGGCCAGCTTGGTTATGGAGTGAGTTCTAGGACAGCCAGGGCTACCAAGAGAAACCTATTCTTCGGTGAGAAGAAAAAGAATGTTATTATGTGCTATAGCAACTATGCTAAGCATACCAGTAGAAAAAGACGTTTTAGTTTGTTTCTTATGAAAGGAACCCCTACTCCTCACAGAAATGCTGGCCTTTGCATCAGACTTACCTTTACAGTGGTTCTCATCCCAAGGGTATGCACAGTTTTGAACACCATTACAGACCAAAGAATTGTTGATGCACATGTTGCTATGGCAAAAGAAAGTACTGCTTGTACAGGGAGCTGTAGGAAGAAAGAAAACTAACGTTGCTAAGAACAGTGACATAAAGACTAAAAGCTCATCTTCATTTATTTTGTACTTCAGAATTTGACTTTAGCCTGGTGTGAAGTCACACGTCTTTAATCTCAGCACTTAGGAGGCAGAAGCAGCTGGATCTCTCTGAGTTCAAGGCCAGCCTGCTCCACAAAGTGAGTTTCTGGAGAGACAGGATTATGTACAGAGACCCTGCCTCAAAGTAAATAAATAAAGAATTGACTTTCTAAGAGTAATTTCTTAGCTTAGAGACCTTTCCATGAACACAATGTAATAGACAACCAGTAAGACCAGGGCCAATATTCTATAATTCTGGCTCATACAACTTTTTGAATGCTGGCACCAAGAGGTTATTTTCAGTGTAATGACAATGAGTATAGTATATGCCCCATACTTCTCAACGAATTTCTACATAGGTGAGAAAAAATTTTCAAAACTTCAAAAGACCATGCTATCAATTGTGATGGCTAATTACGAGTTGATGCGATAAGAACAGCCCAGGAGGCGGAACTCTGGACATGTCTGTGAAGATGCTGCTAGCAAGGTCTGCTGAGGTATCACTGGCTGGAGCCCCTCACTGAAGGAAAGGAGAGGGCAAGTGTAGCACTAGTGTTCATTGGCTGTTTGGCTTCCTGACCTTGGACATCATATGCCTGCTGTCATATCTTCCTTGCTATGATGGATTGTCTCTGTAAACCATGACCCAAAATAAATCTATACCTTCTTAAGTTGCTTTTGTCAGAGCAACAAGAAAAGCAACCAATTCAGAGGACATGGAAACATAGGAACTGTCTATGTGTTGCAGGTGGGAAAATCTGTAAGATGTGGAAATTTGGTTCCTGCTTAAAAAGTTGAACACGAGATTGTCTCATGATCCAGAAATGCTACTGCTAGCTATACCCAACAGTATACTCTGTAGGAGCTCAAATTTGTACTTGAATACAATGGAGGGCAGTATTAATCACATTAGCCAACAGGCAGAGGCAACCCCTATGTCCACCACGACTAAAAGAAAACAAGACAATGGAATATTAAGACAAAAGAACTTGCTGCATATATGGCTGAGAGCTGATAACACAATGCTAAGCAAAGTAAGGCAGCTATTCAGTTCCCATAATTAGATAATAATTATTATATAACAAATACATATGACCTCATTTATATGATGTACCTGTGCAAATTCAGAGATCAAAAATAGAGCCAAGCTTCTCAGGTACTGGGGGACGAAACAGTATTTAAAGGAAAGAGTTTCAGTTTGGAATGATAAAAATGCTTAGGAGGGGCGGGTGAGATGTCTCAGTAGCAAAGGTGCTTGGTATGTTAGACTAGGGACTTGCCTACCATCCCCCTGGAGACCACATAAAGGTGGAAAAGGAGAAGCAGTTCCACAAAGATGTCCTCTGCCTTCCAAACACATGCTGGGGTACACAAGCTTATCCTCCACACCCATCATACTTTGTACATACATGCACACACACACACACACACACACACACACACACACACACACCAACAAGACACCAACAAAAAGGAGACAGTAGTGATGGTTGTACAAGCACAACAACGTGAATGTATTTGATGCCACTGGATCACACAACTAAAAGTTCTGGGGCTGGAAATGAATATGGCTTAGTGGAGGAGGATTTGCCTAGCACACAAGGCCTTGGTTTTGGTTCACAGAAAAAAAAAAACAAAACAAAACGTGTTTTGTGTTATTAATTTTTTGCCAGGATAAAATCCATTTAAAATTACAAAAAAAAAGCCTTTTCCCCAAGAATAGCACACATACAGAGAAGACAGGCCATGTATGCACTACCTGTAGGTAGTTCTTGCAAGTAGGAATGTCTCATTTTCTTAAGGGTTACTATGATTTTTGCTTTTCGAGATAATCTTTTTCTTCTTGGTTTTCTGAATCAGGGTCTTATCCTGTATCCCAGGATGACTTCTTGCAATCTTCCTGCCTCAATCTCCCAAGTGTTGGGATTACAGGCGTGAGCCCTTATGCCAAGTTCAAGAAAATCTTTAATATTTTCCCATAAATGAGACATGCCCTTTACTCTCCTAAGTGTTAATGCCTCTGGTGTGTTTTTGCAGTGTCCCATGCCTCTGTCTTTGACACCTTCTCATTACAGGTGCACATTTACTATGCGGGGTCATGATGCAGTGTGCTTGCTTCTGCTAAGATAAAACAGTGCAGGAAAACATTGAGAACAACAGTATCATATGATCCAGAGCGTGCGCGCGCGCGCGCGCGCGCACACACACACACACACACACACACACACACACACACACACACACACACACAGAGCCAAGGAGATGGGTGACTTAATATTTTCCACCATTAAACAAGATTATGGAGGTAGAACAAGCTTGCCAAATTCAACTGTTCTAACTTCTAAAAATTGTAGCTTTCAACTGTATAAAATGTATATCCCTCCTAAGGCTATATTTTTTATTTTTAGAAAGTATATTATTTTTCAGAGAAGAATTGAATATTGTGATATATTATACTGACACACACATTACTTATAAATTAAAAAGCTTTTTTTCTTTTCAGCGGGCTTTGGTGGCACAAGCCTTTAATATCAGCACTTGGGATTCAGAAAGCAGGTTAAGTCTCGAGTTCGAGGCCAGCCAGGACTGTTAAACAGAGAAACCCTGTCTCAAAAAACAAAAACCAAACCAAACCAAACCAATCCGATCCAATAAACAAACAGTCAAATAAAATCCTAAAAGTTTCTTTTCAAGGTGAAAGGTCTAAAAATGTACTAGACTAATAAATTATTTTTCTTTCCAATCATTGTCTTTTTCTTAATATGTAAACAATAAACTTCATTAAAATACAGTTAGGGCTGTAATATTTTTTTCCTCTAAAGAGTACAGTTTTTGGGTGATTTTGGAATGCCTGGCCATCTTCTCCTACTGCACAGTATCAGCGATACAACTGGCATCTTAGTGCCCACCAGCCAGAGCTGTAGTCTCTGCCGCTGCTGACACTCACTCAGTATGGGCAGGGGAAACAGGTAAAATCCAGAACAAACCCTGGAAGTGAAGTTGAATGGAAATTATCCAAAACTTCTTTGCTACGAAAGGCTGACTCCCCTAGAAGGTAGCATTCACTGAAATTCCTGTGCAGTTGGTAATTAATCTATAGTTAATTATCAGGAGCTACACAGTCTGTTTCACGAAACAAATAAACCTAAAAGTTCCTGGGCGTTCCAGAGACAACTGTAATCCCAGCAGCTGGAGCAGACAGTGAATGCAGCAAATGTGAAGTCAGTCTGGGCTGTGGAATGAGTTCCATGAGACCCCGTCTCAGGAAAAATAAAGGCTTGGATAGCATATGATGTATTCCAGAGTTCTTGGTTCTAAGAGTGGACAGAGCAATGTAATCAGCAGTCACAACAATGTTGATCCTTCTTCCTTTAATATAAGAGCAAAGAGGTATATAGCTAATAAGTGATTTTCTATACTGCTAAACACTGTCACTTAAAACATTACATAAGCAACATTTCATGATTATTCTCTCATTCATTCATTTAATTTTGGGTGCTGGGGATTGAACTCAGGGCCTTGTTCATATGGGACAAGCACACAAGCATACTTGCCAATTAAGCCTCTACCCCAGACTCAAGATTCTATGATTCTTCAAAGTGCTTAGTGGCTTCAAAGCCATCATAAAATGAGAGGCACTAGTTTTATATATATATATATATATGTGTGTGTGTGTGTGTGTGTGTGTGTGTGTGTGTGTGTGTGTGTGTATATATACTGAAGGTTTTCAATGAAAAAGCACAATCACATTTTATTTACTTTGTAAATTTGCTAGTATATTTACTTTAGCTGTGGCATGGATGTAATAAAACTTATATATGATGAATGCACTTTAATTATAAAGAATGGCCTGAACAATTTCACAAACTGTATTATACACGATAAAAATCATATTCTATTTCTACAACCTATCTTATATATATAAGTTCACAACTAGAGATCCAGAGGAGATAAGTTACTTTTAAAAGACAAGTTGATGAGGCTATAAACATCATTATGGATCCTTGGTATTCTGATTTACTTTACACCATCATGTGGTCACATTTTGATGGCTTTTTCTAACTTCAAGGTGTTGTAAAAGATAGGTTCTCTGCTCTATATTTCTCATTTTTTTTTTGTTCTTTTCAAGACAGGGTTTCTCTGTAGCTTTGGAGACTGTCCTGGAACTTATTCTGTATATCAGGCTGGCCTCGAACACACAGAGATCCACCTGCCTCTGCCTACCGAGTGCTGGAATTAAAAGTGTGCACCACTGCTTGGCAGGTTACTTAATTTTAATTCATGTTTGTGGGTGTGCATGTCACAGCACAGGTGTGAAGTCAGAGAACAACTTGCAGGAGCTGGTTCTCTACTTCTACTATGTGGATCCTGGGGATCAAATTTAGGTTACCAGGCTTGATAGCAAGCACCTGTCCCTGCTAAGCCATCTTGCCAGCCCATTAATACAGGGTTTTTTCTTTTACAATTGTTCTCTATATTATTTAAAGTAACCAGAAGACTGCACTGATATAGTCAGACTACTTTATATAAAATTGGATTGCATATCTTTAAATTAGTGCATACTAATTACAATAATGTTTCATTATGATACTTTCATATGTGCACATAATGTACTTTGATCATATTTACCAAGTTACTTATAATTGCAAATCTGTTAAGTTTTACGGCCTTTTACTTCATAAGTACAGCTGTTTAAGACTTGGGTTCACTAAACAACAAAGAGGACCCTAAGAGAGACATACATGGATCTAATCTACATGGAAGTAGAAAGAGACAAAATCTCCTGAGTAAATTAGGAGTGTGGAGATCATGGGAGAGGGAGGAAGGGGAGCAGAGAAAAATATATTTAGTAATAAAAGCAATAAAAAAAGATGGGTTCAGTCCTTAGCACTGAATAAACTGGGTGTAGTTCAAGCTTATAGGATCAGGAGTTGGAGGTCACCTTCAGCTACAGCCAGACAGGAATACTGAGACCTTGTTGAAAAGAAAAGAAAAGAAAAGAAAAAGAACATTGTGTACATTTTGATTTGTAGGCAGCAGAAGCAGAGACTGTGTACTGGATGTAACTTAAGCATTTTTTAGACCTCAAAGCCTGCCCTCACAGTGACACACTTCCTCCAAAAGGCCAACAAAGCCACACCTCCTAATAGTGCCACTATGGGCCAAGCATTCAAACACATGAGTCTACGGGGGGACAATCCTATTCAAACCACCTCATTCCACTCCCTGGCCCCCATGGGCTTTTAACATAATACAAACTGCAGTTAGTCCAACTTCAAAAGCTCCCAGAGTCACTCACAATTTGTAAAAGTGCAAAGTTCAAAGTTTTTTTCTTAGATTCATGCAATCTCTTAACTGTAATCCCCTATAAAATCAAAATAAAAAAGCAGATCACATCCTTCCAACCTACAATGGCACAGGGTATGCATTACCATTCCAAAATGGAGGAAAGGGAGCACAGTGAGGAAACACTGGACCAAAGCAAGACAGAAAACCAGCTGGGCAAACTCCAAACTGCATTTCCACGTCTGAGGTCAAAGCACTCTTCAGAGCTCCAACTCCTTTCATCTTTGTTGACTGCAACACACTTCTTTCTCTTGTGGGCTCCACTCCCTGTTAGCAGCTCTCTTCAGCATGTGTCCCACAACTCTGGCATCTCTAACATCTTGGGGTTTCCAAGGCAATCCAGACTTCACCTTCACAGTTTCACACAATGGCCTCTCTAGGCCTCCACACAGGGACACCCCACCACACACCTGGCCTCAGAGGCTTTCTTTTTTCCTTAGTCATGAAGGGAGATTCCATGTCTCCTTTCTTGTATCCTTGACTCTAAAGTCAGAACTACATGGCTGAAGCTGCCAAGTTCTGATGCTAGCTGGGGCTGAAACATGGCCACCTCATTCAATTACATCTTCACCAGCTTTCTATTTTCCATGGTTTTCTTTACTGCCTAAGCTTAGCTTCCTGGAAGCTTGATCTCTATATAGACCAAGCTGGCCTTGAATTCAGAGATTGGCATGCTTCTGTTTTGTGCATCTTTAGATTAAAGGTGTGTACTACTATACCTGGGCCCAAGTTGTTCTCTAATTTCTTTTCGTAAGCTGGAAGCTCAGCTAAGTGGGATCATGGCCTGAGGTCTCCACTCCCTTTTATTCTATTTAACATCAGGATTTCCTTTAATCTGTTTATCTCCTTGAACACAAGATTTAGCTCCATTCCACTTCCTGGTGCCCCTTTTCCCCCTCAAATTGTACATTTTGTATTTTTTCTTGCTAAGCTTGATCCTTTCCATCATATATCTTCATAAGAGTGAACGCTATTAACCATATGACAGAGTCAATACTAGGCTGTTTTGAGATTTCCTCTGCCAATGGGACTAATCCAAAACTCTTCACTTTAGCCTCAGATAGACTCTTCAGACAAGGACAAAAAGCAGCCACATTCTTCACCAAATATCACACAAGATCGGTTTCCAGGCCACATACTAACATTCTTCTCTGAACCTGTTGAGCCAGGCTCCCACAGTTCAAACTATCCTTAGCAGTTCAGTCTTCCTTGTTCCTTCTAGTATGACTCATTAAGCCCACTTAAAGCATTCAACTGTTCTCTGAATCACAGTACCAAAGTTCATATTACTACAAACAAAAACATGGTCTGGCTTATCACAGCAATTCCCCAGTTCCTGGTGTTAAGAGTCTCTATGGCAGTGAAAGAGATGCTATGATTTCGGCAACTCTTGGAAAGGAAAACATTTGGGCTGCCTTATAGTTTCAGAGCTTTTATCCCTTATCATTGTGGGGCATGGTGGCATGCAGAAGGAGAAGGAGCTGAGAGTTCTATATCTTGATCCATAGGTAGCAGGAGAGACTGTAAACTGGGCATAGCTTAAGCTACAAATCCTGCCCTCATAGTGACACACTTCTTCCAACAAGGCCACACCTCCTAACAGGCCACTCCTTATGGGCCAAGCATTCAAACATATGAGTCTATGAGGGCCATAACTATTCAAACCACCACAAACACAGTAAGGGGAGGCCCTTAGATGATTCTCAGAAGAATCATCCTGCCATTGATATTAATGAGAAGTCACAGAGTGAGGTATTCTCATTGGAAATAAAAACTGATCTGAGCAAGGCTGACCTCTCTTCTCAGTAGGAATGAAATACTTCCATATCTGAAGAAACCAGGGGAAGAAATCAAGCTTTGACAGTTGCTAGAGTAAGGCTGTGCTTTTCCCCCATTTTTGCAGGGGCTTTTGGTGGAATGCCCATGGAATCAGGGAAGCCATTATGGACGTTTTAGAATCATAAGTCAAAATAAATTCTTCCACAGCAGCAAATTTCAGCATATAGATTGTGATCCCCTTGAGAATCACATATCAGATATCCTGCATATTATAAATTTAAGAACATGCTAGAGGCCCTTAAAGAAGAAATGAAAAAATTCCATTAAAGTAGAGAAAAGACAAACAAAAATGGGAAGAAATCAACAAATCCCTTAAAGAAAGCAAAGAAAGTCAAGAAAAAAACATTCAAACAAGTAAAGGAAACGGTTCAAGACTTGAAAACTGAAATGGAGGCAATAAAGAAAATACAAACCGAGAGAATTATGGAAATGGAAAATCTGGGTAAATTATCAGGAATTACAGAATACAAGAGATGGAAGAGAGAATCTCTTTTTATGAGGTTACAATTAGCCTGATGCCCAAACCACAGAAAGACTCAACAAAGAGATTACAGACCAATCTCACTCATGAACATTGATGTAAAAATACTCAAATTACTGGAAAATAGAAATCAAGACCATATTAGAAAAATTATACACCATGTACAAGGAGGCTTAATTCCAGAGATGCAGGAATGATTCAACATATGAAAATCTGTCAGTATAATCCACCATATAAATAAACTGAAATAAAAAAATATGACCATCTCATTAGATGTAGAAAAAGCCTTTGACAAAATCCAATAATATCTAAACATAATAAAGGCAACATACTGCAAGCCAACAGCTAACACCAAACTAAATGGAGAATAACTCAAAGAGATTACATTAAAATCAGGAATACGAAAAGGTTGTCCACTTTCTCCATATCTAGTCAATATAGTATTCAAAGTTCCAGCTAGAGCAATAAGACAACAAAAAGAGATCAAGGGAATACAAATTGGAAAGGAAGAAGTCAAACCCACTATTAGCAGATATATGATAGTTTACATAAGTGACCCAAAAGATTCTACAAGGGAACTCCTATAGCTGATAAACACCTTCAGTAATATGGCAGGACACAAGATTAACTAAAAGAAAATCAGTAGTTCTCCTATATACAGATGATAAACAGGCTGAGAGAGAAATCAGAGAACATCATCCTTCACAATAGCTACAATATAAAATATCTTGGGGTAACTGTAATCAAACAAGTGAAAGACCTGTATGACAAGACCTTTACGTCTTTAAAGAAAGAAATTGAAGGAGATACTAGAAAATGGAAAGATCTCCCATGCTCTTGGGTAGGTAGGATCAACATAGTAAAAATGGCAATCTTACCAAAAGCAATCTACAGATTCAATGTAATCCCCATCAAAACCCCAACACAATTCTTCACAGATCTTGAAAGAACAATACTCAACTTCATATGGAAAAACAAAAACCAAGCCAGGATAGCCAAAAATTCCTGTACAATAAAGGAACTTCTGGAGGCATCACCATCCCTGACTTCAAGCTCTGCTATAGAGCTATAGTAATGAAAACAGCTTGGTACTGGCACAAAAACAGACAGATGGACCAACAGAATTGAAGACCCTGATATTAATCATGCACCTATGAACACCTGATTTTTGACAAAGAACCTAAAGTTATACAATGAAAAAAAGAAAGCATCTTCAACAAACAGTGCTGGCATAACTGGATGTCAACATGCAGAAGAATGCAAATAGATCTGTATCTATCCCCCTGCATGTAAAATAAAAATATCTAAAAGAGAAAAAACAATTCCTTTGGATAATTCACTGGTTTGTAATATAATTAATGTTCATGCTTTTAAAACAAGCATGTTTCACTATGTATTTAAAGTTAGTGTTTTATGGTGTACAAAATCATTTGTCTTTGCATCATGTGCCATAATCTAACTCCCAAATTCTGCCCTGACGACCTTTATTCCTGTATTAACTCGCTGACTTGGCAAAGGGTTTGCTGTAAGTTAGTGAGGAAAACGCTCTTGTTGAGTTAAAAAGTGTGATGTGACAATTTACAAAGTGACATTATAAAAGTACTTTCCTGTCAAAAAAAGTAGGTATTCAGTAAGAATATCGTGAATGAGTGAAAATTATGCAATAGATTTGAATTAGTTACTTACGTTCCACAAAGGAAGTGAAGAGCATCCTAAACCTGCTAAGCCGACTGCCTTCATCTGCCCACATCCGTATCACTCCCACTCCTGTTTTCAGCATTACATCATTAGCCACAGTGCTACAAAACTTGGCCTTCAGATTTTCAATAGCACTGCTTCCATCATAGACCGCCACAAAATTTCTCTTGCATTCATTTGAGTGTTCCATTTGGTAATCTAAGAACCTCAAATAAATCTGTAATATCAAAACATAAGAGTTTTTAAAAAAAATACTTAAATTATTCTATTTTACGATTCGGTCAACATAGTAGACTGAATTGTAATGATTGACTGAAAAACACAATGACAGAAGGATGATACCTCAGTAGTTAAAGGCCTAAAAATAACAGTCTTACAAATGGATCTAAAGTTTAGGCTTTTTTTTTTTTAAACAAAGAGTATTCTTACATAATCTAATCTCATTATAATGATAATTTCGTGGTATTAATATATAAAGGAAATAAAAGAATTGCTCAAAGTTTTTCTATTCTAACAGTTATTAGTGGTACTTGGTGCCGAACTCACAGTGGCTGTGAACCTCTAATACAGGTGCTGGGAACAGAGCCAGCTCCTCTGGGAGAGCAGCAAGTGATCTTACCTGCTGAGCTACCTCTCCAGCTCCCAAGGGTAAGAATCTGAAAAGGCTGATTTGTGTTTAAAGTGTGTGTTTCTCAACTTTAAGGGAAGCCTTACATTTACACACACATACATATATTCTCACTTTTTGTCTCTACTTGCTTTGTCGGTGGTATAATTAAAATTTCCTTGTGTGAAAAGCAGTATTGCCTCTGACTTGTCACTGGACTCAACCTCCCAGATGTCACTCATGAGGCAGTGGTAGTCTTTCTACCCTTAAAAGGCTTAACCCAACAAAACCATGGCAAAATAGCATCCTACATAGCAAACTCTTGACTAGCCTGAACTACATGAGACTCTGCCCCCCCAAACCCCCCAAACCAATCAAACAAAACTACCTATAGTGAAACCCAAAACAAGCTTGGCGAAGTGGTGCCCACCTGTAATCCTAGTACTCGGGAAGTGGAGGCAAGAGTACCAGGAACTCATGCTTGCCTCACACGCCAAGTTCAAGGGTCTCCCTGGGCTACATAATAGCCCAGTGAGAAATCAAAAGTAAAAATATTAAAAATAATTAACATTAATATTAAAATAAAGTATATTTTAAAATTTTAAAATTATGTTTACTATTTGTCTATGTCTTGGTTGGCTTTTGTCAACCTGACACAAACCTAGGAAACAGAAACATCAATCGAGTAATGCTTCCATCAGATTGCCTGTAGGGAAGTCTGTACAGGTTTTTCTTATTTAATGATTGATGTAGGAGGACTCAGCTTGTAGTGATATTTTGTTTGTGTTTTAACAAATAAACTTGCCTGAAGATCAGAGTGCAGAGCTAAGCCACTAGAGACCAGGCCAGAGGGAATCTCTGTTAGTTCAAGGCTACCCTGGGCTACATGAGACTGAATCTGTCTAAAAGAGAAACAGAGCTCACACAAAGGTGATCCCTGCGACTCCATGTCTTTAATCCCAGCACTAGGGAGGTAGAGACAGGAGTGATATGGCTGGGTGGAGAGAGGAATATAATGCAAAAGGAGACAGGAGCTCATGGCAGTC
Source organism: Alexandromys fortis (assembly GCF_014885135.2). Lineage (NCBI taxonomy): Eukaryota > Metazoa > Chordata > Mammalia > Rodentia > Cricetidae > Alexandromys > Alexandromys fortis. The sequence continues at coordinate 952,316 of NW_026068067.1, read as the reverse complement.
TGAGGTTTGTGGGAGACAGCAGCAATCTGGAGATGCAGTCTGAGGACAGGCTCACCCCTTTGGTCTGAGCATTGATAAAGGTAAAAGAACTCTATAGTTGCTGGCCACTATACTTCTCTGATCTTCAGCATTAACCCTATATCTGACTCTGGGTTATTATTATTAATACCAATTAGAATTTGTAATACATCTGCCCACTGTAGGAGGTGCCATATCTGGGCAGATTATCCTTGGTATATAAGAAAGCAAACTGAGCAAGTCTGTAAGCAGTCACATGGAGGCTCACAATTGTCTGTAAATACAGTTCCAGGGGATCTGATGCCCTCTTCTGACTTCTGAGGGTGCCAGATATGTACGTGGTACACTTATATACACGGAGACAAACACATACACATAAAATTAAAAAAAAACCTTTACCTATATTTTTACTGACCCTTTAAAAGGTAGGATTCTACTATGTAGTTCCAGGTGGCTTAAATTCGCTGAAGCTGGCCTGGAACTTGTCATCTTCTTGCCACTCTCTCCTGCACTTTGCAATTACAGGCATGTGATACCACCACACCCAGCTTATTTCTTTCTTTTTTTCTTTTCTGAGACAGGGTTTGTGTAGCCTTGGTTGTCCTAGAACTAAAGGGGGTGTGCCACCACTGATTGGTTTATTTTTATTTTTAGTAAACACACAGTAATTGTTCCATTCAAACTATCCTATGTAATGACTAAAGCTGATAAGCATATAGCAATTACTCTACACATTTACCATTGTGTTAGAAATACAAAAACAACCTCTGTCATTTTTGTTGCAATACGCAGAGAATTGTCCACTAATTATCCCATAGGACCCCAGTACCTGTCAGTCATTCTTTCCCTTCCTCTTCCCTGCTTTCCAGGCTGGGCTCATCACTATTCTACTCTCTAATGAGACCAGCTGTTTTTAGCTTCCACATTGTAAGTGAGCACGTGTAACACCTGTCTATATCTGACTTAATCTCATCTAGGCTCAGAATGTCTGTACTTCATTTTCATAGCTGAATAATATTCTACTGTGTATATATAACCCCTTTTGTCCATTCGTATATCTGTTGACTTCATAGCTTGGCTTCTGTAAACAGCATTGAAACACCAAAGTGCAATCATCTCCTTGAACACTGACTTGTTTTCCATTTGGATATATCCGGTCACAGAGGAGCTAAATCCCATGGCAGTGCTGTATATAGTGTTCCGAGGAAGCCCTACACTGTTTCCATAGTGGCTTCAACTAATAGACATTTCATTAAACAAGGTACAGGAGTTACCTTTCCTCAGTCTCCTCAGTATCTGCTACTGAATTTTAGGTAACAGCCATTCTAATTGGTCAAATTTTCATTTATTTTGTAATTAATAGTGGTGCGTAGCTATTTCTGAAATCTATTGGCTATTTGCATATTTTTATTAAAAACTCAAAGTATGTTATTTATCAAAAATGATACAGTTCAGAATTATAATATATACTGAAAAGAACAAATGCCTGGCATGTTACTGAGATTCAGGGACAATAAATTAATATTACCAGGTGCTTTCAGTGCTTTCAAAATTATTTTAAATATATACCTAACAACCTTTATACTATAATTTGAATTGCTAAAATTCTTGTTTAAAGAATAAAATACACAATTAAACAGCACTTACAAGGAACTACATTTTATAGGGATATTCAGAGAAAAGCATAACTTAAAGTTTAGGTCTCCCAGTAATAGCCCCTCACGGAGTCACATATGGACACTGCTCATTTAAGGACCTATTTTGCACTGAAAATGCCTTATACCTTGACACAGCATTAAAAGGACTTACACAAACTATACTATAAAGGAACTCATTTGTAAGCATTTTTCTTTTCTATAAGCACATGTAATTTGTTTACTTATACATGTATACATTATAGGCTAGGATCTGCGTATGAGGAAGATCATGAGAACTTTTACTGAGACTGGGTGATACTGATTAAGATGATATTTTCTAAGTCTATTAATTTTCCTTCAAATTTTGTGGTTTCATTTTTCTTTTAGGCTGTTCCATTTTAAATATATACCATATTTTCATTATCCATTCATGTGTTGTTGGGCAACTAGGTTAGTTCTACTTCCTTGTTATAGTGAAGAGAGCAGCAATAAATATGGGGAATGCAAATATGATAGGTAAGGAGTTCTCTGGTCTACGTCTAGTAAAATAGCTGGGTCAGATGAGAGCCCTACTTTTAGTCCCCCCCCCCCCCGCCCCCTGGAATCCCTAAACTGATTTCCATAATGGTTGTGTTAATGTGTACTCTCATGAACCATGAAAAGAGTTCTTCTTTCTTATCTATGGCATCTATAACCAGTTAGGTTCTCTTCTCTTCTCTTCTCTTCTCTTCTCTTCTCTTCTCTTCTCTTCTCTTCTCTTCTCTTCTCTTCTCTTCTCTTTCTTTCTCTCTCTCTCTCTCTCTCTCTCTCTCTCTCTCTCTCTTTCTTTCATTCTTTCTTTTGAGACAGGGTTTCTCTGTGTAACAGCGCTAGCTATTCTGGAACTCACTTTGTAGACCAGGCTGGTCTTGAACTCACAGAGATCCTCCTGCCTCTGCCTCCTGAGTGCTGGGATTAAAGGCGTGCACCACTACCACCTGGCGAGAGGTAGTATCTTAAAAACAGCTTTAAACTACATTTATATAATGACCAGGGAGGCTGAACATTTTAGAAAATAATTATTGGTCATTTGTATTTCTTTGAAAACTGTCTATTAGCCCATTTGCTGACTGACAGTTTTATTTATTTGGTATTTAATTTCTGCAGTTCTTTTTTTTGCATATTAGCTCCTTATCTGAGGTAAAGATTCTCTCCCTTTCTGTAGGCTGTGTGCTCTACCGACAGTTTCCTTAGCTGTTCAGCAGTGGCAGTGGTTTTTTTTTTTATTTAAATGTAGATCCCCTGTTGACACTTGGTGCCTCTTCCTGTGCAATTCAATTCCTGGCTTCAAACAATATTGTAGGACTATAGTGATAAAGAAGGCCTTGTACTACTACTACAGAGAGGTCAATCAGAACCCAGGAGTAAACCAACAAAACTATGCCCACACCTAACTGACAAAGGAGTCAGAAACTTTCACTGGGGGAAAAAACAGTCTATTCAATAAATAGTGATGGTAAAACTGGACCTCTACCTGCCAAAGAATAGAATTAAATTTATATCATCCACATTATACAAAAATCAAATAAAAATTGATCAAAAACCTTAATTTAGAATGTGAAGCACTGAACCTTTCAAGGAGAGAGAATTTAAGACAGCTTTTTGCTGTTTCTGGGTTGCGTGCCGCAAAGAAATTGTCCTGACTCGGCAGCAGGAAAAAACTGGCTGTTTTAAAATGCTGGCTTTCAGGGCTGTGCCGCCATTGCGATCTCTGTCTGGCTCCTGCGGGAGAAAGAGCTTTTGAATGGAGCATTTGGACTAAAGCTCTACGGCAGTGTGGACTGCTGTGTGCCTGGAACTGTGTGTGGCTCAGGGGCACCAAATGGCTCTGAGGCAGGAGCAGCTCAGCTCTGCCATGCTGAACTGAGCAGGAACTCAAGCAGGAACTACCGTAATTACTGTGATAACAGCGCACTTAAGGTTTAGACTGGGCAGGACACAGGCAGTACCGTATTACCTGTACATGGTGCAACTTAAGTTTTTAAGAAATGCTTAACATTTTAAGAAATGATCCTGGATAGTAAAAAAATTACAGATTCACAATAGAACAGATTCAGACACTGTTGGATGAATGTACGTAGGCTTGGGAGAGAGAAGAAAAAGAATATAAAGAATAAAGTTAATGTCTTAAAAAGAAAAAGGGTAAAGTCTTTAAAGAGACAGAGTACAGAAGTACAGATAGTTATAGATTAAAAGAAATAAAGAAAAATAAGCCACGTAAAAATGGAAAATTCACAGAGAGTCTGGATTATGTACATTGTGTTTTCTTTAAAATTTTTGACTGTGAAGGAGCTAAGTACAGAGAGACATTCCATTATATGGGCTGCTAAGCTGAACCTGCACATATGTTCTAAAGGTATCTTGACTTCAGAATTTGGATCTAAGGTTATGATGCTTTGGAAAAGTCCTTCTTTTGTTTTTGCAGAGGATGTGACCCTGTGGATTTCTTCTGTTCCAATTTGGTATGATAGACCACGCCCTCCTGAAAGGTTGCTGTGAACACCCTCAAAAAATTGCTTCGCTCAATTGCCAACTGAGATGAAACTAGCACACAGGTTATATCATGAACGACCTAATTAACGACGCCCCTATTCAGCAGGAAGCAGTTTGGAGAGAAAAAACTACGCCCATGTTCCCAAATATTGTTTATAAATGTTCTTTTACATTTAAAGGGGGATATGATATAGATATGAATAATTTGCATTGGTATGGATTTTAAGGTCAATTTTGTTATATGTATATGTATTTCTGATCTTGATTAAGGTATTGTGATCGTGTAGTTCATTTAAAAATGTAATGTATAATTGGGAAATATAGGTTGTTAATGGATAATCATTGCTAATAGTAAAGCTTGTAGTCATGTTAGATTTTCTAGATATATAGAGATATATTTCAGTTAGATAGACATTCTTCATATCTCTCAAAGACTGCAGAATATGGCATTTAAATGTTTTAATAACTTAGGGCTTTTCATGACAATGAGACATGTCTGCTCCTGGCAGCACCAATCTACTTCAAGAGGAAGATGGGCATCGAAGAGGATCCTTATGGAGTTTGATAGCCATTTGGGCAAGAAACTGCTCTTGCCTGGACTATTACATAAACTGGACACAGAGAACCCGCAGAGAGAGGACTACTGAACTTGCCTAAAAGTGAGATGATCTTTCAGGGTTCCTGATTCATGAAAGAGTCTGCGAGACATTCTGCAGGACACAGAAGAAAATGACTGAACTGTCTTTGAAATTTCCTGCTTCATGGAAATGTCTCTGGATACCATGGGCCTGTAGGCCGAAGATGGATGCCCCAACAGTACAGAGGAACTTTGGGTGACTGTCCAGGCAGCGGAATGTCTCTGTCATTTCTAGAGTTTTGGATTTCTTGTTTACTTAGGTATTATTATATCTTTCTGGAGTCTTTGATGGAGTTGAAGAATGAATAGATAGTTATAGTTTTCCTTAATTATGATAAAAGATAAAATAGATATAAATATTGTAACTGTAATTCTTACTTGATAACTGTTTTGTTATATGTAATTTTACTATGTTAAAGTTAAAGCCTTTCTTTTTTGTTTAAACAGAAAAAGGGGAAATGATGTGGGAATGATTTCTTATTAATAAAGAAACTGCCTCGGCCCTCATAGGACAGAAAATTAGGTGGGTGGAGAAAACAGAAGAGAATTCTGGGAGAAAGAAGCTTAGTGATGGAGTCGCCATGATTCTCCCTCTCCAGACAGACGCAGGTTAAGATCCTCCCTGGTAAGCCAGCTCGTGGGCTACATAGAATATTAGAAATGGGTTAGAACAATATGTAAGAGCTATCCAATAAGAATCTGGAACTAGCCGGGCCAGGCAGTGTTTGAAAGAATACAGTTTCCGTGTAATTATTTCTGGGCATAACCTAGCCATGCGGGCGGCCGGGTGCCGGGGACGCAGCCCCGCCGCTCCTTAATTCAACACCCTAGTATTTGAATGGAGCCCATTCTCTTTGGAGGGATATTTTGCTCAGCCTAAATACGAAGGGCGGTACTGGGGAAGGCTTTGGTCCTGCCTCAAAATGATGTGCTAGACTTTGTTGACTTCCCAAGGGAGGCCTTACCCTCTCTGAGGAGTAGATGGTGGGGGGAAAGGTGAAGGGAGCTGGAGTCTGGGAGGGAGTGGGAACTAGGAATGTAAAATGAGAAAAGATTGGTAAAATAAAATAAAATAAACAGTTCTGGCTGTGTAAGAGGCCTCAAATGGTTACACAAGCCCTATGCTTTATTTCTTTTTTTCAGAGTTAGTGTTAAAACCAAACTCCTTGTATGTCCATCCCTGACCCCTGGGCAGTAATGAGTAACTGAAATTGCCAGAGGCATTTGTATCAGTTTTATTTTATTGTACTAATATACAGTTGTCTGTTTTCATAAGAATTACTGGTTTTATTTTGAACTTGTATTTGCTTTCTGGGGAATACCTGATAAGTTCTGTCCAATATTTCCAATTGTTTTTGGTCTATTTTAAAACATTTAAGGCTATTAATCATTTCCATAATTATAAATCTCATTTTTATTTTTATTTTTTTTGTGGGAGGGTCAGATCTCACTTATGTAGCCCAGATTGATTCCCAAATCATGATACGTTCTCCCAGTTCCATTTTCTTTTCTTCCCCCCTTTTATATATGCATACATTAAGTCTAATTTTATTTCTGTTGATAATCCTAGAAGTACCAATTGAAAATAAAAGCAAAGGTAGTCAGCGATCATCCTCAAAGTCATTGAAAGGCACTCTTTCTCACAGCATGGTTCCATAACAGTTTCACCATCACAGAGGGCAGCAGCGAGAACACAGACGGGAGTGAGATTCAATGATGTATTTCAACTTATATGACCAACTCTTTAAGACATATTAACTTCTTCTAGCCTAAAGGTCCTTGCCATATAAGGGGGAAGACATTTTGTACATATGTGTGTGTTATGTCTGTACATGTGTAGCCAGTAACTTCTTCTCTTGATATTACCTAGTTATTTTTTGAGACAGGGTTTCTCACTGAACCTTGGAGCTCCCCTTCTGAGCTAGACTGGCCGAGTAGCACGCCTCTGGGAGCCGCCTGTCTCCCTCCCTCCTTGTACGGAAGTGACAGATGTGTGTGTGCTACCACAAAGGGCCCTGATTATGTGGGTGCTGGAAATCTGAACTCAGGTCCTCAAGACTGCACAGCGAGCACTCTACTCACCAAGCCATCTCCCCGGGCCCTTAAAGCACAGAAACAAAATGAATCCAACCAACCAAAACAAACACATAACCAGGCCCAACAAGTGGTTGATCAATACTTGTATTCATTAGTTGAGACTCCACGGATTTTTTAAAAATTGTAATACTCCCAGATTAAAAATCTTAATATGGAGTTGATAAGATGGCTCAGGAGGTAAAAAGATTGTTATGTAATCCCAATAACCTGAATTTAACTCCCAGAACCCACATAAAGGTGGAAGGAGAAAACCAACTCCATGAAGTTGTCCTCTGACTTCCAAAGGTGTGCTGTGGCATGTATGTCTTTGTGCACACAATACTTAAAAATTAAAGAAGAATCTTAATATATGTATAAATTTTTTAATTGTTTCTATCTCAGTTTATTTAACTGCAAAACCACTATGGTCTTAGTAGGTGCCCAATAGAGGAAATGAAACAAAAAAATTTAGAGTCACAAATATTTACATGATTCATACAGTACATTATAGAAATCATGTCTCTTTAGGTCCTTCTCTGAGTAAGTCAACGTATAATAAACAATACCTTAGCTTTTGGGGTGGCTTTAATTGTCCAAATGCAATCAACTGCTTGGCCAGGTTTTGTTTTTTCTTCTTGTTCTACCTGGCTAGAACGTATTATTCCATCAGCTCCTGAGAGCTCAAACTGGCAATCTAGAAAAAAAAAGAAAAGATATTCAAAGAAAAATAAGACTAGTAAAAAATGTCACAGGAAGAAAAAGGTAATATACTAAACCTGGGATGGGATTTAAAATACCTCCAAGGTAAGTAAAGTCTGGATCTGCAACAGAAAAGAGAAGAAAGTCATTGGTGCTGAGCTTCTTTCAGACCTAACAGATCTAACGCTTTACCACATCGCAACATTAGGAGCATTGTTATTGATAGATGCTGCATATCCCTAGCCATCCGTGACAATGCTTATGGGGCTGGCATTTAATGGAAATTTGTAACTTTTTATTTAATTACGCATGCTTTACTACTGAAAATATCAACTGTCAAATGTAATAGCTAGTCCACTAACATATGAACAGATGAATAAAATATGGTACATTTAATACAATGGAATACTATTAGTCTTAAAAGGAATAGATTTCTTTTGTGTTGAGCTATATTAAATGTTTTCTAAAATATCTGCTTTAATTAGTAGTGGTGATATTCGCAAAATAATATACCCAATGCTATTGAGTTATAAATAGTTCATATTTAATCACGGTCAAATGTTCTTTTGAAATATATTACACAGATGCATCAATATTTATTTCTAAGTTAAAATAGAAATTACAAATCTAAGACTCTATATGTTGTTACAGAATATTATTTTAAGGTGTGTTACATTTGTTTATGCTCTGCAACAATATATGCTCTAAAAACTAATTTACATACATGGTTTACTCCAAGTAAGAGGGCACTCAATTCTTACTAATACTGTCTTTAATTGAAGATATTTCAGCAAGTTACCAAATTACATATTGGAAAGTGGAGAAATAAACTATTGGCTTAACTTCAAATACATTTCAGTGATTGATCTTTTTAAACTAAAACTAAATTCATCCTTGTTTAAAGAGTCAACTAGTGGACACCAGTTCTTTTGCAAGAAAAAAAAATCAAAGCAGAATTAAAATCTTAAACTATACTGGGGAAAAGCTATAGGATCTTTTTGGAAAATTAATCAGAATTTTTTCTTTCTTTTTGGAAATATTTATTTATTTAGAGATAGGGTCTCTTTCAGGCTGGCCTTGAACTCACAAGTTTCCTATCTACCTTGCTACTGTAGTGTGTATAGGCTGGCCTTAAACTCTCTATGTAGTGTGTAAATGGAAATATGCCTTTAAATAACAGCAAAATAAACACAGCTGCTCTTTAGCTCATGATGTATCACATATTTATTGATATGAGTTTGTTTTCTAAGTTTAGAGATAAAACTGGGGAATCCCTGTCCTACAGAAAAGGAAATATGACACATTAGAAGAAATAACCTAGGAAAGTCAATATAGTCCTGGATTGCTACTGTATAGAAAAGTACTTAATTCCTAAGCTTCCTCTATATATTCTATAAAACAGGATATTATATAATCTTTATGCTATTTCCATTAGTATAAAATTTAATGTAGGTAGTACCAGAAGACCTATAAGGTACAAAGATAAAATATTCCAGAAATTCCAAGCAGTTTTACCTATAAACTGTATAAAAATTTCTCATGATATGTAAAAAGCACAAAACAAAACTATTTTCGTTCAAAATGAGTGTCTTTACATATAAAGTTAGATGATTTAAGTTAATTAATTAGGGGTGTGTGTGTCAGAGGACAACTTGCAGAAGTCAGTTCTCTCCTGCCACCTTGTGGGAGTCTGTGGATTAAATTCAGTCTGCCTGGCCTTTGTGCAAATGCTGAGCCATCTTTCCAGCCCTAAATTTGGTTGATTATTAAAAAATATTTTAAAAAGACTATTAAAAATTGTGTATGTATGTAGAGGCCAGAGGTCTACTTGGGTATCTTCCTCTCTCATGCTCCAATTTTTTGTTTTGTTTTAATAAGAAACAGATCTCTCATTGTACTTAACAATTCTCTCACAGAACCTAGAGTCTGAAGTTTTTGGCTGGACCAGCACAGGTCAGAGCTGCTAGGATCTACTTGGTTTCAGTGCTGGGCTACAGGTGTGTGCATTTTTACATGGTTTCTTTTACATGGAAGTATAGCCTTCAAGTGCACAGCAAGCAGTTTAATCACTGGAACTTCTTCCCAGATCCTGAAAAAAACACCTTTTACTGTCTATTTTGTTGTTTCAGGAACTTATAACTCGTAAAGATGTGATTCATATGTAAGATTTTGTAATAGCATTTCCGACACTAAAATGATTACTTCAGTTAATTTAGATTGTAAATATTACATGCCTGACCTATTTAAGCAAATCATTTTTTTTTTACACTTTATTAGAATCGGCTGGTCCAGCTCTGTGAACAAGTTTACAGGGAGACTATCCTTTGTATCACTGAGTCAGCCATTCTTCTTAACTTTGCCATTTTGAGAAAACAAGTTACTACATTTTACTTGTAATAAATTCCAAATAAAATATACCACGTTAACTATGGTTTTTGAGATAGTCTTGCATATAGCCCAGGCTGTGCTATCTGCATTTCTCAACCTCCTGAGCAGCTGGGATCATAAGTGTGTGGCACCATTCCTAGCTATGCTAACAATTTTTTGATGTACAGTTCAGTGGTTTTAGTACACTTACATAGTTGTATTGTTCATCAATCACCCTTTTTATTTTCAGAACTAGTTTCCACCATCAGAAAGGAAAGTCTGTAGTCATTAATGTACCAATTTTCTACTTTCTATTCCATAAATTTGCCTACTTGATGTCAGACCACAGTACAAGAATGGAGTTGTGTGATAATTTGGAGTGCTTGTGAGAAACTCCAAGAAAACAAGAGTTTAGTGACCTCAGTTTCTTCAAAACACAGAACTGTTTCTAGAATGTTCTTTTGCCTTTCTCCCAGGTATAGCAGATAGGAGTGAGTTTGCTTCTGCTGTTGTTATTCATGTGCTTCTCTGAAAAAGCATGTCTTGGCCAAGTATGGCCTGTCCTTGTAATTGAGTACCTTACTCATGTGATCCTTCCTAACCCTCAGGTATAAACTGTCTGATGCTCTGAATAAAGTTGGCTACTGCATGAGACTTTAGTCAACCTCATTATTAGGAACCCGCTTTCCCAGGTTCATGTCACCAACTAGAGCAGCAAACAACTTTATATAACTTACACAATTGGACTTAGACAACTGGATTTGCCTTTTGTTTTTAAATAATTTTCCTTAGCACATATCATAATTCACCTTGGGGCCCACTTGGTAGAGAACTGATTTCTTCAAGTTGTCTACCAACCTCTGCCCATGCACAGTGACAAACATATACACAATAAATGTAACACACCACACACCCTATCGACTATCAAGCCATGGAAAAACCTTATGTTCATATAATTAAGTGAAAGAAGTTGACCAGAGTGCCAACATACTGCATGATCCCAACTGTGCATGATGACATGGAAATGGTAAACCAAGAAAGAGGCCAGTGATTGCCAGCAGTTTAGGGGGAGGAAGGGTGTGTAGTGAGTGGAACACAGGAAAATTTTAGGCAGTCAAACTTCTCTGTATAACAGTGGATATATGCTATTTATCAAACTCATCAGACATATAATACCAAGGGTGAACTATATTGTAAGCTAAAGACTTTGGGTAATTATGATGTGCCCGTGTTGGTTTATGGATTCTACCAAAGATACCATTCTTTTGGAAAGATGTGGATATAGGGGAATGGAGGGGCTTATCCAATAATTACTCCTGCTTAGTTTTGTTGTGATCCTAAAATTGTTATTAAAGTTTATTAGGGGGGGCTGGAGAGATGGCTCAGAGGTTAAGAGCATTGCTTGCTCTTCCAAAGGTCCTGAGTTCAATTCCCAGCAACCACATGGTGGCTCACAACCATCTGTAATGAGGTCTGGTGCCCTCTTCTGGCCTGCTGGCATACACACAGACAGAATATTGTATATATAATAAATAAATATTAAAAAAACCATGAAGTTTATTAGGTGAGTTTGACTGTTTGAAAATACTGTCCTTTCAGTATTAGACAGATGATACAGGTGCAAAAATCTTACATAATGTTTATTGATTCAGATACAAAGTTGTTTGATTTTTAAGGAAAAAAATGCTGGTAATAGTTTTATGCATAGCATGACCAGTTTTGTAAAAATAAACTGAATAAAGAAATTCATCTTAAGAGGTAACTGCCAAATTGTTAGCAATAATTTTAAACATAAAGGGACAGGATTATAATTAGTTTCATTTGTGTATTTTTCAACTAAATTTCTTCCATTATAAAAAAAAACAAAACTAAAGATTATACACTTGCTGTACAAGGTTGTTTGCTCATTCTGTTATGTTTGCAAACTCCTTGGGCACAATAACATACTAATTTCTGAATTTCCACATTAGTGTATATGTACTTTTCACTGGGTAGGGCTTTAGAGTTCTCACAGTATTTGATCAGTGTTTTTACCTAAAAGGTGTAGCTAAGATGATGCAGTAGGCTGACGGTGTAGTAGTGTCCAGATATATCCACATCCAAATCTCTGTGAATTTTACTATATATGGTTATTAAAAAGAGTGACTATTACATTACAACATAAAATACATCAATAAGAATTTTAAGAAGACTGAGTTTGAAGAGATGGATCATCGATTAAGAGCACTTGCTGCTCTTTGCAGGGAGAACTGGAGTTTTGTTCCCAGAACCCATAAGGCAGCTCACAACCACCTGTAGCTAGCTTCATGGGACATAATGCCCTCTTCTTGTCTTTGTAGGCCCTGTGCATAAGTGTATGCAGACACACACACACACACACACGCACACATCACATATAGAAATAAAAAAAAGAATTTTAAGAAAAGCTGTGAAGTGAGAAGTCAGAGCAATATGGTCACAAACACAGAAAGACAATGGAAGAGATAAAGAACAGATCCAATGGGGTGTGGTGGTGCACACCTTTAATCTCAGCACAGGCAGGTGGAGTTCGAGGCTAACATGGTCTACATAGAGAGTTCGAGGTCAGCTTAGCGGTACATAAAGACTGTCTCAATTTCCCACCTGTACCCCCAAACAAAACAAGTTTTGTTCTTTGAGCTAGGCTTTTCTGGATTTTGGAATTTTTGGCTTCTAGAACTACAATGCGTATTTCTCTTTTCCTAAGTTACCAGATGTGTATAAACTGGTTATGTCAGATCCAGGAGGTGAATTCAGGTATTGCTACATCTCAGGTACAACTTCATGATTCAATGTTATAGCTACTGAGTAGTAGAGAAAAGACAAACCAAATCTAGCCCTCTTAAATGCAGGTGCAGGAGTATTTCTATTGTTAAGTAGTTTCTAAAGTAATTATAATGAGTTCAATTAAAAATCTGCCTTTGTGGGAATTGTGAAAAGACAGTGGATTCAATTATTTAAAGGTATATATTTATTTTGATGTTGTTGGTCTTAGATGTGTGTCCTAAAAGGTATATAAGAAGAAAATGCAACTTTGTCTGATCTACCACAGAATTAGACTGGGATGTGGTCTACTGCTCCCTATTTTAAAAAGTTTTTACTTGTTCCTAGACTGATTTTCTTTTGACTTTGACAATTTCTTTAGTCTTAATCTGATTACCTTGATCAAATTATCCTTTTCTAACCTTAAGATTCTAAAGTCAGTGGTATACTCAAATACTGAAAGGTAATTTATTTTTTAAGAACGCTTAATTTGTTACCTGGGATGAATGAGTATTTTGCTCGAAATCCTAGTCCTTCAAGTTCTTCATCAGAACTAAATTTAATCCACATGAATCTTCCTGTTGACCTAATTAACGAAGGGCTTTTCATGCCACAGTAACGATCTATGAGAGGTGAGAAACCAAATGGCCCATCTCGAACTTCCAAGTGATCAAAGCGACATTCAAATGATGGCTCTATATAATAGCGTTCGTCAAAGGTCAGCTCTATCCGTTGACGAGGAGCAGCTATAAAGTAAGAGTAGGCAAACAGGGCAGCATGAACAAGACACACGTGTGGACAAGCAAATCAATCACGTCAGTGCTTCACATCTGAGAATCTCACTGGGAACTGTGTATGCAAAGCCGTAAGAAAAGCTCTTTCGCAGGAATAATCATACTATGTTATAGAATTATAGTAACATTTCCTTGGTATATGTCATTACTTTAGTTAAATATATTTGATTGACTCAAATTAGCAGAGGTAAAAGGCTAATTCTTGCTTACTTTAAAAACAATGTACAGTGTGTCATATGTGATACAGAAAGCAAATGTGCTCAGCATGAACAGAAAGCCCAGCAGGGACGCTGGTGAACTTACATTCCTTATCAGGGAAGTTTCTCATACAGCGATGCACATAGTTTAACTATAGTTTAAATAATTACAAATTCTCATTAAAATTAACTATTATTTTGTTAATGTATTTGATATTTACAAATATTTATCTTTATTATAATTTAATTCACAAACATATTTAAAATTTGTTCTAACTGGTTTAAACAAGGCACTTAGCGAATGTCCTCAGTTTTATAGCGAAGTAGAAGTTTATCCAAGAAAACAGATTTGTTAAATACCTTCCAAAATATAGATACACTCCTTGTTTGGTGGATATGAGTCAGGATAATTTGGTGAAGCAAAATGACCTCCATTGCTGGTTCGAACCCAAATGCCACACTGGGTTGCAGGAATGTGCTTGATTCCAATGTTCTGTCCATCTTGAAGGGAATTTTAAATACCATTACAGCAAAATATAAGAAGCATTCTTTTCTTTCCCCCCAACACCCTAAACAATTGCCTTCTCAGTTGCATATATAACTTCACGAGAACCACTGACAAATTTAGTAAAACCAACTGATCACAGCAGAAGTGGAAGAAAGCTGTTGTATATTATACTTATTTTGAAGGCTTGATGGTAAAGGATACGTTGGCCACAAAAGGCACCTGCCACCAAGTCTGACAACCTGAGTTTGATTCTTGGAAGCCATATAGTGGAAGAACAGAAACAGCAAGCTGTCCTCTGACCTCCACACCCATGTAAGTTTCACCATTACTTTGGTGAAAGTAAAGCAGAATTAATGGACTGGTACAACCAGGTGCAGCTGAGGTGAAAACAGCAATTGAAAATTGGGAGGCTGGTGAATGGTAATGAACTCACAGACAGTCCCAGCTTTCTCCCACTTGGTCTGTTGAAGCAACAGAGACTCTGACAGCAAACAGAGACTTATATTTTGGGAATCCAATCTATCTAAGAAAGGGTTAATCATACAGATCAGAGAGTCCCAAATGTCAGTTCAAATCCCAGATGAGAGCCACGGTAAACACATCCTACCCATACCTACAGACAACTCATGGTCAGCTTTTCAGTGCCCCCATTAAAATATTAAGTACAAATGCAAGGACAACCAGGAATTTGAAGAAAGCTTCCAGTATGAAAAACATGTTGGAACACATGGAATAAAGCAACCCTGAGTAAATAAAGCAAGGAAATGAAAACAAACAATAAACCCAAGTTATCAACCAATGAGTAACAACAGGGTTTCATGCGATTTCTCCAGAGACAGAAAAGCAAATACAGTCATAAAACAAAAACAAAAATAATTTCTTTTTTTTTTTAAAATAGACGCAAGCTCCATCAAACAGAGAAAATCAAAGCACGAGAAAGTTTAGAGCAGAGGTGTGATGCCATAGGTGTGTGTTGAGTTTTACTGGAACATATTAATACTCTTCAACTGCTCATTTTGGTTGCTTTCACAACAAAAGAACTGGGTAACTGTTTCAGAGACAGGCTCATAGAAGCTTAAATATTTATTGGCTCTTTCCATAAAAAGTTTTGTAATTGTTAGTTTATGGAATAAAAATTAAAGAAGTCTCCCCAGATTGAAACAAAAATATGTGTGAAAATATATATAAATTAAATATATAGTGAATTCATTATGTTGAACTTCATAATAAACTCAGCACGTTGTATGTTAATTTTAAAAAACAGCAATATAACCCCCAAAAGGCTGTAAGTATTATAATAATAGGAATTCCCTTAAAACACTAGAGAAAAAAAAAAGAAAAAAAACACTAGAGAAAATGAAGGAGGAATTTTTTTATTATTAGTTAATCAGTTAATTTTTCCCCAGTCCAATCAGTTTCCCCTTCCTCTTTCCTCCTTCTCTTAGTCCCTCCTGTCCCCGCCCCAACATCGACTCTCTCTTCCTTCCTGGATGAGGAAATTTTAGAAACTGAACAAAACCAAAATATTTCTAAACCTAAAGACAAATTTGTATTGAGAAACTTTGATGAGTGGTTTAAATGCTGATTTTTGCTTTTCTTACTTCCTTCCTCTCTTTCTTGAAAAAAATTATATTTTTTGAGACAGGGTTTTTATGTGTCACTCCAGCTGTCCTGGAACTCACTTTGTAGACCAGGTTGGCTTTGAATTTAGAGATCTGCCTACCTCTGCCTCCCGAATGCGGGGGTTAAAGGAATTCGCCACCACCACTCAGTCATAAAACTATTCTTGTTGCTACTTCATAACTATAATTTTGCTATGATTATGAATCATAATCATAATGGAAGTAGTTTTTGGAGATAGAGGCTTGCCAAAGGAATCTTGACCCACTGGTTGAGAACCACTGGTTTAGAGGATTAAAAGTTCATGTTTCGCAAGGTGATGGCATGACTTCAGTCTCCACGACTCAGAGAGTGGTAGGAGAGAACCCACTTCCCAATGTTATCCTGCTCTACAGATGTGAACTGTAGCATATGTGTGTCTACCTTTCCCCACACAAAATAGAAACAAAGTTTAAAATAGTTGTGGTTTTCATAAAGCAGGAAGAATAGAATGAAAAACAATTTTTCCAATTGTTTATATAGTTTGATTTTTATCATGTGAACATATCACTTTGATGAAAATAAAAAACAAAATTGTACAGAAAATGCACTAACTCTAACATGAAAATTTGCTTTAAAAAAATCACAATAGCTATTCTTCAAAGTCAGACAGTACAACAGGACCAAAGGGCTTTGAAGACTGTACTGAAAGACTTTTCTTGTTTACACTAGAAAAGACCCTTTTTTAGTCTTCTTAGTGATAAAACTGTAAATTTCATTTAAATTTTGGATATAATTAACAGTGTGTTAAAAGTTATTAGTGATGGTGGCTTTTAAGAAGCTTATCAGGGCAAACATTCTGCAGACAATTTAGTAGCTGATTCTGGTTAAGTTGATAGGTTAATAGAATGCTTTTGGTCATTGGAATGATTAAGAGGAATGTGTTAGTATTTTTTATCAACTAAGCCAGGGTCATCTACGAGGGCACCTCAGTTGTCTGTGGGCATTTTCTTGACTAATGATTGATGTCGGATGGATCAGCTCACTGGGTAGGGCCACCATGGCAGCTGATTCTGGGTCCTGAAAGAAAGCAGACTGAGCAAGCCTGGGAGAGTAAGCCAGTAAACAGCACTCCTCCATGGCCTCTGCATCAGCTCCTGCCTCCAGGATCCTGCCCTGACTCCTGCTCTGACTTCCCTTGATGATGCTTTGTAATGTGAAACTGTAAGCCAAATAAATCTTTTCCTCTCCCAAGCTGTTTTGGTCATGATATTTTATCACAGTAATAGAGAGGAAACTAAAACAAAGGATTATGAAATAGCATCCAAAAGTTGTAATTCTTTCAAACTGCATAAACATACCATGTTCCTCTCCATACTTTACCTTGGGTCTTTTGGGCCACAGCAATCCCTTCCACTACAAGTACTGTTATTAGCAACACTAGAGAAAGAACAGAAAAGAATAGTTAAAAAGTTGCATTTATTTTACATTTTACTACGCCTCTAAGGAAACTCTGATGACAATAAAGGACTAATGACTAAAATTATATGGGTGTTGTTATAGAGGCTACGTTGGCCTTGAACTCAAAATCTGGCTTCCTTTATCTCCCCCCGTGCTAGGATAATAAATATGTGCACACATTTTGGTTAAAATTGCCATTTCTTACCAACATTCACACTGAGTCTTTGAGATATGAAATGCTGTGCCCTTGGGCTAGTGAGAGGGTTGGCTCTTCGGGTAAGGGTGCTTGCCATTGAGCCTAAACACCCGAGCTTGATCTTTGGAATCTATAAGGTGAAAGAACGACTCTGAAAGTTGTGTCTAACCTCCCATGAGTACCACAGTGGGAATGTGTAAAAGCTCAAACATGCGAATATTCATGAGCATACATACATATTCACAATGTAAATAAACAAATGCTATGTTCTTATTTACTATTTGACTCCAAAACAACCAAAGAAAAGATGTAACTGATTTTGTACTTATTTATATAAGAAGTAATGAATACCATGTGCTGTTAAAAACTTTTTTTTCAACATGAAAACAAGCCCACATATATGTGTTGTGCAGGCTTTTGCTAAGCCTAACCATTCCATTTACTCTACCTGAAGTGTGCTTATGCATTTGGTCAGTTGTGCAGTGTGTTACGCCAAAGCTCAAGTGGCTCACCTGACTTCTACAAGTCCACCGACACTGCTACTGTACATCACTGTGCTGTGCTTTTGCTCTAACGGGGAAGCCATATTAAACACTAAAGCTATTTCACTCCTCACCCCGAACGTTTGAGACCCAACCAACAATATATACTTTTTTTTTCTGTGTTTTGGAGATTTCAAAGACATTTTTTATGAATGGCACCTTTTTACATTCAATAGAAAACGTGCTACCAGGCTGCCCTAAACTACCAGTTTGGTAGATAGACATTTAGTCAATAGCATTTATCTCCTTCTAAGAAGGCAAAGGTATGGCTACAAAATTAAGCAGAATGCCTAACAGTATTGGACTTCAGGAGACAGGTGAGTATAGGAGTTTAGGTTTCTGTCTTATATTACTGTACTAGCTGTGAGGTCTTTTTAAGCTTCATGTTAGTTATCTGCAAAATCCAGAAGATGTACTAATATGATGGGACCAGTCTCAATGGTGTGCATATCATATCGCATGTACCAAGCATTCTGCTAAGTAAATGGTAGATACTGGGAAAATTATCATCTTCCTAGAGTCACCTGTCAAAGACTGAAATAGAGGTGAAAAGAGAGGTTTAGAGACTGCATAATGGAAACATGGAGAAGGGAACTGGTATTCATTCTTCCTGAGATAAAAGGGCAGAGTGAGGAAAACATCTGGAACAGACCTAATTGGACTTGAACTCCTGAGAAAGAAATATGGTAGCATAGCAGGTTAGAAAAAAAGCAAGATAAGACTTAAGAGTAAAAACTCTTAAATACCATGTTGATGAATTTATACTTTCAATTACAATTAAAAAAAAAAAAAGCACTGAAGACTTTTGTTTGTTTATTGTGGTGTTAGGGAATGAACCCACAGCGCTGTGCATGCTAGCCCAGTGCAGTACCATTTAGATACATTCCTAGTTACTCACTATAGGTTTTGATTTTTTTAAAAATATTTATTTATTTAGTATGTATACAATGTTCTCTCTGTGTGTATGCCTGCAGGCCAGAAGAGGGCACCAAACCTCATTACAGATGGTTGTGAGCTACCATGTGGTTGCTGGGAATTGAACTCAGGACCTTTGGAAGAGCAGGCAATGCTCTTAACCACTGAGCCATCTCTCCAGCCCCCTAGGTTTTGATTTTTGATTTTTTTTTTTATAGACAGGATTTTACTACACAGTGTTGGTTGGCCTGGTGTTGAAATAAGAGCGGTGGGGCTGCGTCCCCAACACCCCGGCCGCTTGGCTAGCTTATGCCCGAAATAACAACACACAAACTGTATTCATTTAAAGAACTGCTTGACCCATGAACTCTAGCCCTTACAGGCTAATTCTCGCACCTGGTCTAGCCCATTTCTAATGATGTTTGTAAGCACCCCAAGGTGCGCTTACCGGAAAGATTCTAGCCTAAGTCCATCGTGGGTTGCAGCTGCCTGGGAGAGCTGAGCATGGCGTCTCTGCTCCAGCAGAGCTGTCGGGTCTCTCTGGGAGCAGAGCAGAGTCTGACCTCACTTCCTCTTCTGCCCAGCATCCTATCCTGTTTATTCCGCCCACCTATCTTATAACCTATCAGGGCCAGCAGTTTCTTTATTACTCAGCCAATGAAATCAACAGATTGATATATGACACTCCCACATCAGCCTGGAACTGCTAGGTAGAGGAGGCTGGCCTAGAATTCAGAGCTCTGCTGGGATCAAAGGTGTGCACCACCAAACCCAGTCGCTCACTATTGTTTTTTAAACCAAGAGAGTATATCACTACTTCTTTCATTCTCCTGATGGTTGTCTGGAGGCTAAACTTATGAGAAAATCATTTGCGAAGTAAAGTAATGGTGATGTACTGAAGCAGAGAAGTCTGTGGAATTGGAAAGGAGAGACTAATGACATGCTTAAGACACAGTGAACTGCAATTTATAACTTACAAGATGTTAGGGAGAGGGAAATAGAGTGATTGACGACTTTGCCAAATGACACACACACACAGAGTAACAGCACAGGTTTGCTTAATAGCATACCTTCAGTGTCTATTAACAAGACTATCAATGTGCAAAATATAGTTCTTGTCACTTAGTTTACATCTTAAAATCTAAGCATTTGACCTCTTCATCCATGGTTTCTTGAATCCTTATTAACCTTTGTCTCCTTTCAACTATATTGACTGCCTTTCCTTTTTCAAAGACTTTTTTTTTCTCTTATGAATGGTGCTTTCTTCCATTGAGTGGAAATATACTACCAGTCTGCCTGGGATAGGTATTGAACTTTTAATTAGGACAAGAAAAACCACTGTAGGCTTTTGTTTGTTTGATTAAAGACTCCATGTCAGAATGAACGATTCTTATTTTTTTCTTTTAAATTTGTTTTAGGTGTTGTGGGAGCATGTCTTTAATCCCAGAAATCAAGGGGCAGAGGATTTTAATGAATTCTAGGACAGCCAGGGCTACATAGTGAAATCCTACCTCAAAACAAAACACTTCCCATCTTTATACTGGAACCGAGTTAGAGAAACAGAGCCTTGAACTTAAAAAACAATAACCACAACAAAATTAAGAGATTTATGATTACAAAAAACAAACCCATAATGCCCAAACATTAGGAGTCTGAGGTTCAGGAAATGAAACATTCCTTTATGTCGGTTATCCTCTCGGAGGAACCCAGCTCCCATGGTGTGTCATTTAGGTGACACACAACGGCTCGATACATTTTGTTCATGTTCTTTTATTTCTAGAATCACAGGTAAACTATCAGTTTTCACATTTATAACTCACAGCTTTAAAGTAAGTGACACCAAGCGAGTAGAAAGGGTAAGAAATCAACAAACACCGGCTGGAGGTGGCTCAGGGGTTAACAGCACATAATGCTCTTGCAGAGGACCTGGGTTAAGTCCCCAGCACCATATGGTGACTCAAAATGATCTGTAACTCCAGTTCCAGTGGATCTGATGCTCTCTTCTGAACTTCAAGGGGACCAGGCACACATGTGGTACACATAGATACATGCAGGTAGCACATCCATACACATAAAATAAAGATAAACAATCTTAAAGAATGGAGGGGGGAGGACCTTGGACTTTCCACAGGGCAGGGAACCCTGACTGCTCTTCGGACGGGGGGGGGGGGGGGGGGGGGGGGGGGGGGGGGGGAAGAAAAGTGGGAGGAGGGGGAGGGAAATGGGAGGCTGGGAGGAGGCGGGAATTTCTTTTTTTTCTTTCAATAAGAAAAAATATTGAAAGAAAAAAAAAGAAATTAACAAACAGAAGCAGGAGACCAATAGTACAACTAGGAATAAAAAAAGTGTGTCTGAAAATTAAAAGCATAGTAAGCAATAAAAACTCACACATATAAAATAAAATTTAAAAACAAATGGTTGGGGATAGTATATTAACTATAGAAATAGCTGGGTGGCAGTGGCACATGCCTTTAATCCCAGCACTTGGAAGGCAGAGGCAGGTAGATCTCTGTGAGTTTGAGGCCAGCCTGGTCTACAAGAGTGAGTTCTAGGACAGCCAGGGCTATATAGAGAAACACTGTCTTGAAAAACAAAAAGCAACCCCACCAAACCAAACCAAATGGGTGTGTGTGTGTGTGAATAATTTTAATAAAGACAGAAACCAATGTTTTTATTTTGCACATTTTATTAAAATATATAAATTTATTTTATATACACATGGAAAAAAGGTTATACCATCAGAAATATGTACCAAAATAAAAAAACCACAAAATTCAGCTTTATTAATATTAAACAATGTATATTTGGGGCTGCAGTAATGGCTCTGAGCTTAAAAGCAGCTGCTGTTCCTCCAGAAGACTAGGTATTGCAGCACTCAAAGCGAGTAACTCAAAACTGTCTGTAACTACAGCTCTAGGGACACCACATCTTCTTACAGCTTACAGCTTCCTTGGACATCTGCACAGATGTGCTCTCTCTCTCTCTCTCTCTCTCTTAACATGCCCTCTAAAAATGTAGTTCTTAATGAAGATGAAAATTATTGCTAGGAAAAATTTTAAGTAAAAAAAAAAAAAGAGACTTACATCATGTAGTTTGCAAACTGGGGAGACAGAGCCATTGGCATAAACTTAGTGTGATCCAAAGGAATGAAGAAGGATTGGTTAAAATAAAGCTCTTGACCAAGTTCTCATGCTGGCCCAAGTGTTCATTACAGACTGGCTGATATTTAAAGTTTAAGGCTGGGTCGGGTGGTGTACACCTGTGGTAGTTTGAATGTAACTGGCTCCCATGTTAGCATCAGGAGGTGTGGCTTTACTGGTGTAGGTATGTCCTTGTTAGAGGAAGTATGTTACTGTGGAAGCAGGTTTTGAGGTCTCATACATGCTCAAGCCATTGCCAGCGAGACAGACCACTACCTGCTGTCTGTGATTCAAGATGTGAGTGAGAATCCTTAGCCCCTTCTCCAGCAACCTTTTTTGCCTGTGAGTTGCCTTCACGATAATAGACTAAACCTCTGAACTGTAAACCAGCTTAAATAAAACAAAATAAAAATCAAAACAAAGTAAAACATAGTTTACTGTAGGTCATTTAGCTCATTGGTTAGGTTTGTTTATCTTGGCAGCTGAAATAGGAATATGACTAGGCATGAGACCCCAAAAATTTAGCTTGTCATTTTTCCGTGAAAAATGTGACATCAACCCATCCCTCTGTTAGCAAATTGTTACCAGACTTCATTTTTATTGCTAGCTAGTCATCTGGACCTCTTCTTGGAGCCAGCTGCCAGTGAGGGCATCTAGATACCTGTTAGATCTCCAAAATCTCTTGGGTTAATTGGGTTCTGGTTTCTTGTTGGGATGAATTCAAAGTCTTAAAGGTTTTAGCATTACCCTGAGTCTGGTCTGCATCTCTTGTAGTACCTGTTAAAACAGCTTATGATACGCTTCAAGAGAAGCCAAATGTCTTCCTTGTATGAAGAGAATCACTGAAAGTGGGAGGCCAGAACACAAGAGGGAACCAGTGCCAGATAAGATTTAGCCACCTTTAAGAGTTTGAAAGTTTCCAATTCAATCTGCCCCAAAGTCTCCAGGTACAACTTGAGGTACATATAACAGAACTGACACCGCCCCATGCAACAAGGACCATTATTTAGGAGTATATGAGCACAGGAGTCCAAAGGGCTCTGGTGGGCCTAATGGTCTTGGGTAGTGAAACTGGTGGCTGTACTAACAGCACAGGAGGGGTCAGCGTGATGACTGGGTAAAAGCACTTTCCAAATAATGCTAAATTCATTCTTCAGAACAGATTCCTTAGAGTTGTCCTCTGATCTCTATTCATATATGTACAACACACACTCATACACAATAGTAAAAAAAATTAAAAACTAAGAATGGAAAAAGTTTTCAATTATGAATTCATTCTAGGTGGTACCAATTCCTAGCACAGATCCTAGTATTTTTCCATGTCCAGGATAATTCCTCTTAGTAAACCATACCTTAGGAATGTCCACAATTGTTATCCTTATAATTAAGGGTTGGCATCATGGTAACTACCTCTAAAATAAGTTTTTAAGTTTCTTTCTACACTGTGTTATTTGGGCTGGGAACAATAGACTACTTTTAAGATGGCAAAAGGCACAGCCAGATATCCAAGAGGTATGAAAGGTATGTACCTCCAATCTCTAACTGCTAAGTTCTGTTCTCATAGCTCAAATGAAAATAATCCCAACCCTGACATGTGGGTTTTTCTTTTTTAAGGTTAAGATGAAACCTTTTTTTAAGGTTTCAGTGGGAGGGAGGTAAGAAGAAATAAGCACCAAGTCAGTGAGGAAGAAACCTTGGCAATAATTCATTTGGCTTGTGGCTTGTGATGGGAGAGAGATAGGTTTTCCAGGTGACCAGTCCAAGTGAGAAGGTTATTGTTGGTAACAATGGAGTTTAGTTTCGTGAGTAGCTTCCCCCCCCTCCCGGATCAGCTCAGGATACAAAGTTAAATTCAGAGTAAGGGAAAATGCTAAGGAAGAAACTTCACAGATCTTATTAAGACAATTTATTCCTGAGTGTCTCAGGACAGGACACTGTAGAACAGGCCTCAGTGAAGTTGCAGACTCATACCAAAGTTTTCAGTAGTAGTGTGATGGCATGCCCGATATTCCACTAAGTTTCTGTTCATGGCCAAGACCTGGGAGGTAGATAATGGGGATCTGTGCAGGGCAGAAGGGATGGCTAGGATAGGCAGAACAGTAACAAAAGTCACTATTACATTTCAATGTCAGAGAAGCTGAGTGGGGAAGATGGAAGTATCAGGGAGATGCTAGGGCAGTGGTTCTCAACTTTCTTAGTGCTACGCTCCTTTAATACAGTTCCCCATGTTGTGGTGACCCCCAAACATAAAATTATTTGTTTTGCTACTTTAAGACTGTAATTTTGCTACTGTTATGAATCATAAGAATCTGATATGCAGGATATTTGATATGTAACCCCCAAAGGGTTGTGACCCACAGGTTAAGAACTGCTGTGCTAGAGGTTGTTTATGATTTCATCTCATGGTGGATCAAACTAGTATAGGTAGTGAAGACAATTTGAGAAAAATGTTAGCAAGAAGATTAAAGAATTGGAATGGATGTCAATGTGATTAACAAAGAGACATTGGTGTTAGAGAACTATGAAGGACTACTTCATGGGGAAGTAGCATAAAGAAAATCTGTAAGTTTTCAGCTAGATGCAAATTCATTTTGAAGTTATGCTGTCCTTGTCCTGGTTCTTGGGAGAAGATGATTCCTCAGATGTCATTTTATTTCTTTTGGAATGTAAGCTTTCTTTTTAACTTGATTTTGATACCAGTGGCAGGAGTTGAGGTCCATTAGCTGAGAGTGAGAGGGTCAGGAAATCTTTGTAAATGGTACAACCCTAGAAAACAAACCCCTATGCCATACCCTTTAATTTAGCTGTGATGTGGGGTTCCCCTCTGCATGTTGTGAATATGTTTTATTACCACTGGTTAATAAAGAATCTTCTTTGGTCTATGGCAGGGAAGAATATAGCAAGGTAGAAAATCCAAGCAGAGACAGAGGAGGAAAGAAGATGGAGACAGACAGACGCCATGTAGCTGCTTAAGAAGAAGGTGGAACCTTACCAGTAAGCCACAGCCTTGTGTCAATACATAGATTAATAAAAATGGGTTAATTTAAGATGTAAGAGCTAGCTAGGAATATGCCTGAATCATTGGCCAAACAGTGTTGTAATTAATATAGTCTCTGTGTGATTATTCAGGTCTGGGTGGTTGGGAAATGAACACAGTCTCTATTTACATAGCTGTACACGGGTTGAAAAAAGCTTCTATAGAAGGAAAGATCTAGGTTAATTAATAGTACTTGAAAGAGTCCCTTTAGTGGGACTAGAAGGAAGCTGAGGTAGTACATTTCTAATAAACGCTCCAGGCTTCAGGCTGTAAGAGCGAGCTTTGTATACTGGGGGCATGCAGTTGAAGGAATCTTTAACAAAGGTAGCAGTGCACTATAGGATGTCAAGCAACTCTTTGTAGCAATGCACTTATCCTCTAATAAGCACAGGCTGGTGAAGTGCTTTATCGAATGCTTAGATGCTAAGTGCTTTGTTCAGCCAGTAATGATCTCAAAAAGAAATAAAAATGTCTTCCTATAGAAGTGGAAGGTTGAGGGAAACTAAGGGAAGGAACCTTGGATAATGACAGACTAAGTATCTCACAAATTCTTACCAACTAGGTATTTATTTCTCCAAAGGTCTGTGCAATGTATCTAGACAACTGGGTATATTAAGTACAATGGAGATACTGATGGGCTGATTTTACAACTGGAATAATCTGTCTAGTATAATGAATCCTTTCATCACTACAAAGTTCTTAGGGCATCCTCCTGGTAAATATTTTCCATGTTCTAGACTAGTGGTAAGGGAAAGCTTCAACTCAAGATGAAACCATGCCAACTATATACCAGTATCCTGTGAAGTGGTATAGCAAATAAACCTTGTCAGACTTCCAATGACTGTTAGACAGTTGAGAGATGACCCTGGAAGCATGATTTGGCTTTCCAGGGTTGTACCAAGGATATATTTGCAGTCAATATAATCTCATAAGCAGTGATGAGTGAGGGCTTTCGATAATATTCCTTTTCCTATTTGACCATTTTGCCAATATTCTAGGAAGTCAAGACACAAAGGAAAAAATTTGTGCAGGATGGGATGCCAGTTCAGACCCGTCCAAAGATATCTCTTTTAAATCAAATAATGCTCCTGTCAACCCCCATTCCCAACCATTCCCCACTCCTGGTCATGCAGAAAATCCTTTATTAGTTGGTTGCACAAACCTAAGGTCGAGGAGGACACAGGACAGCTTATATAGGCTATGACATTAATATGCTTGCTTCTTAAAAGAGAGCTTTTATTTGAACTCTTGGAACCTGAGTGACATGAGGGGGCAAAGATATAGTCCTTACTGTCACTGGTAGTCCTAAGGAAGTAAACGTCTTCTGGGCTTCTAGAGTAGACCCAGAACACATGTGACCCTTGATGTATCTACTGTCTGTATAAATGTTTCTATAATCAGTGACTGGAGCTGTAGCCTTAGCAAAGGTTCTGGATTCTATAATCTTGTCAAAGGAAACTATAGCAAATCTGATTTGATAATGACTACTGGATCATCTGAGATAAAAATCTTTTACAAACTAATTATTGTAGCATGTACTCCACAAAAGAGTTTCTTGTTCATCTAGTCATGGAGAAGTCACGTTGTTAGTGCAAAGTCAGGAGGGACAGCACAGCCTGGGAGAGGAAACAGAACAGCAGAACCCAGCACGTCTAACAAGTGAGAGTGAGATGAGGTGAGGAGGAAAAGACTTTCCTAGGCGAGCTGCTAGCTGAGTTAGCAGCCAGCATTAATTAGCTAGTTAGCATTCGGTATAGTGAGAGTTGAAAATAGCTTCAACAGAGGGAGGGATACAGATGAAAGAAGATCCTATGAAACTGTTCAGTGAGGTAGTAACCTTATATAGACAGGAACACAGTCTTTGGACCAGTAGGTCTAGCTGCTGTCTGTACTGATCCAATGGTCTGTTTTACCTTCCTAGATCTGAGGTAGGATTCTTAGTGCCTTCCTTTCTCATACATAAATATGAGGAAAGGGGGGCTGGAGAGATGGCTCAGCGGTTAAGAGCACTGCCTGCACTTCCAAAGGTCCTGAGTTCAATTCCCAGCAACCACATGGTGGCTCACAACCATCTGTAATGAGGTCTGGTGCCCTCTTCTGGCCTGCAGGATACAGACAGAATGTTGTATACATAATAAATAAATAAATACTTTAAAAAAAAGTTTAAAAAAATAAATATGAGGAAAGAGAGAATGTAACTGGGTGTCTTGGAGTGAGAGCTAATGTCAGTTGCTTCCTGATATCCCCGAAGAATCGTTTTCCACTGTAGAACCACTAAATATGGTAAGGACAGGAATTTTTCAGTAAATTGTAAAGAGATTAGAGCACCAAAGAAAAATTTAGTAGCCAGTTCTGGAAAAAAGTAGTAAGTTCTAAAAATTTCTGGAGTTGTCTTTCAGGGCAGGAAAGAAGAGAAGCTAGATGTCTTGAGGGCAGTAAGGATAAGATTCAGATCTTTATGCATCAAGAGCTAACTCCCAAGTTTGATAGGGGTTTGACAGAATTGGAGTCCTTATACCTTCTAGAGGACAAGCTATGAGAAAAGTGGAGGCTTTCAGTACAGGCTTCTTGGGATGAGGCATATAAAAATAGATTATTTTAATACTGAAGAAAAATTGAACAATATTAGAAAGATATATTAGCTAAGACATCCTGAATTATCGAAAAGAATTAGGTGGGGTTTTCATCTTATCTTCCCAGGTAGACTGCTGATCCTTTTGTGTTAAAGTAGAAAGGTACTGACTATGTACTAGATGTACTAAAAAAAACACCATAGAAGCCAATGGCTGCTGAGGGGGAAACATTGGACAACAAAGTATGAAGGTCAATAATCACTGGCTGTTAAGGAATAATGATTTTGTTAACAGCTATTAAATCTTGAAGAAATCTCCATCCTTTTCCATTAGGCTAGTGGACAAGTAAGATAAAAATATCTTAAGAGTAGGTAGAGGGAACACATTTCTTATGTGTAAAATCATCTACTATGAGTTGTATGCCACCAACAGACTTAATGACTATTGCTTAACACTGGGGAGAAATTTGTTAGGATTCACCTGGATTTTACCTGGAGATACTGAATGGGTATGATCAACACTAGCACTGGAGTGAGCCCAAAGGTTCTTGGTCTATTTACTGGAATGTAGGCAGGTGTGGCAGTATTAGAACATGGCTTTCTCAGGGATTAATTATACGTTTCTCCCTTTGGGAAGAAAGCTTGATTTTGTGTCCCTAAAATTTCTCCCTAAAAGGTGCATGGGGGAGGGGCTGTAGCAATCAGTACGCAGCAGAGTGATTTCCAGGAGAGAGCATTATTAGAAAGAAAAGGTTGAGATTTGGAAACTGTCACAGATTGGGTAACAATCTCAACCATCTGAAGGAACCTGGAACTCTGGGGGAAGACATGAGGGTGTGGAGGTTAATAAGGAATAGAATATCTGCTGTGCTGTATTTAAGGAAAACGTCCGTCTGAGGCTCATATATCTGAATGTTCCGCTTCCAGTTTGTGGTCCTGTTTAGGAAGTGTGGCCTTTGTTGGTGGAGTTATGTCACTGGAGGTGGGCCGTGAGGTTTAAACCCACACCAGGCTCAGTCTTCCTCTCTCCCTTGCCTGGAGCCTGTAGATCAGAATGTACTGCTCTAACAGCGTGCCTACCGCCACACTCCCTACCACGATGACCACAAGCTAACTCTCTGAAACTGTTGAGGACCCGATTAAACGCTTCCTTCTGTAAGTTGCCTTGGTCATTGTGTCTTTTCACAGAAGTAGAACAGTAACTAGAACACCATGGCAAACAGTGATCTGATTAGCTGCTCTAGCCAGGCTTTTCGTGACCATGACAAACACCCGAGAAACAAAGTAAGATTTATTCTGGCTCATTATTATATCTGTTTCAGTGATTTAGTCCACAGGAAGACTGCTCCATCGCTTCTGGACTGAGAATGCATATAAAGGTAGAAAGAGTGTGGTAGAGTAGAACTGCTCACCTCACAGCAGCCAGGAAGCAGATAGAGCAGAGGAAGAGGCCAAGACAAGATACATCCCTCAAAGGCAAACCCCAGTGGCCTCCTTCCTCCACAGGGACTATTTTCTCAATATCCCCTATGTGTGATAATTACACATATCAAGTTGCTGATAAAGTTAACACCTTATGGTCCAATTATCTCTCAATAGTGCCTAAGGGTTTTTCTGTGTGGAGTACACTTTATTTTTGTGTGTATATGTGCATGTGTAAGCTAGAGAGGCTGATGTCAGGTGTCTTCCTCAATGACTGCTAATACTACGACACCCCCACACATGCATGCACATATGTGTGTGTGTGTGTGTGTGTGTGTGTGTGCATGTGTATAGTTCTTTGACAATGTCGCATGTGCCTAAATTGAATTTTGGGTCATTTTCACCCCTCCTGTTACTCCCTCTCACACTTGCATGTACTCTATTGCCGAAACCCTGCTTCTCCCAATAAACCTCCTCTTAATATAATGTTTTCTATTTTTTTTGACCCACTGAGGTAAATTAACGCTGTTTGTAAAAGCATGAGTAGGGTTTCTGTGTTAAAATACCTTCTAAATACTGATATTTACACTCATAGCTCAGTACTGCTCTCAGCCTTTACCAGAGAAGCTTCGTTTTGAAGTGAATGGTCATGAATACAGCAACTCATTAATGCAGTGGTTCACAACTGGTCAAACTGGAAAATAAAGCAACTGTGGAATGTTTGCATCTAAACAGGGCATCTACATCACCTGCTCCAAGGCTCAGGGAACAATGGAAAAGGAGGTTCAGAGAATAGAAGAGGCCAAGGTCAGGAAAGAGTCCTGTGAAACCACATCTGTGGCGACTTGCACAAGACTGAGCCCATCACTACTTCACAGTGCATGGGAAAGGGTTCATGAGGCCCCACCTCTTACTGAGAGACTGGGTGCTGAGGGAGGGAACATTTCCTTCAGAGGAACAGCTTATGAGCAGACAAGTTATCTACCTTACTTTTTGCGGACAGGTTTCTCAATGAATCTGGAGCTGATCAATTTGATTAGATTGTCTGGCCAGCAAGTCCCAGGGATTCTACTGTCTCTGCCGTTCCAGTGCGAAGATTACAGCTATAGTCCACTGTGCCTCATATTGCAAGTACTATCCCAAGCACAGTACTCACTCAGACATCCCATCAGTCCCTGGGTTTACATCCACAGCACTAGTTCATCTTCAGTTTTAATATTTAATTTGCCTAGTTCGTTGTTTTAAATAAGAAAAATGACCATAGGACGGTCTCTAGTTTTGCTTGAAGATTTGGAATGAAGTAGCTTTATCAGGGTTTAACTGTTTGTATTTGAAGCAACTGCTTGTAAAACAGTCAGTTCACAGAACCCAAATAGAAAAACAAAACCAGGACTTTTGACTGAGATGTGGAGGCCATGGGTAGTTTTAACTGGAGAGTCCTTAATTTGATTTACTTTCTCCTGGAAAAGGCTTCAGTGGTTTTATGCTTCTTGTCCTTTTAATAGTTTTGGTTGGCTAAAAGAGGATGTTTCATGGGGGTGTTGTGTTGCTTGTTCAAACCAGGCCGTTGAAAGATTCTGAATCTAGCCAAAGATCAAGTCTCATCACAATTCTGTAGCTTCTAAGTTTTGACAAAAAGTACATTCTACTATATTAAACTGACTAAGGGTACAGGGCTAGCTTTTTGGGAAGGTCTTATACTAAGATACTAAGAAAGACTTTTAGTTGCATTCTCGTTCTCTCTCTCTCTCTCTCTCTCTCTCTCTCTCTCTCTCTCTCTCTCTCTCGTTGAAATAAGAGATACTAAGAAAGACTTTTAGTTGCTCTCTCTCTCTCTCTCTCTCTCTCTCTCTCTCTCTCTCTTTCTCTCTCTGTGAATTATCAAATCCCTGGTACTCAGCTAGCTTAAAATCTTTAAGGGACTTTGTCACTAGGCAACTAGCTTCCATTCCTGAGCCTGTTCATTTCCTATAAACATTAAGTGATAAAATTAACATGGAATTTAGAACCATCAGTTT
Organism: Alexandromys fortis; assembly: GCF_014885135.2. Taxonomy (NCBI): domain Eukaryota; kingdom Metazoa; phylum Chordata; class Mammalia; order Rodentia; family Cricetidae; genus Alexandromys; species Alexandromys fortis. Next base: position 921,168 of record NW_026068067.1, on the reverse strand, counting down.
GGAGGACTAGAAAATTTCTTAGAATTGCTGAATATTCCAGTTAGTATAAAGAGTGTCAGCAATTATATTTCTACTTCTAGTTATTTGGATCTTAAAGGGTTCAATTAAAGAAAACTCTCAATGACTGGAGAAAGGAGTAGGGAAATTAGGGGAAGAAATTAAAGGGAAGCCTGGAGAATGGGAGATGTATGAAGGGGGATGGGATGTAGAGGGTAGGTGGCTGGGAAAATGTAGTTTTATCTTTGTTGGTGTTTGTTTCTTCATTAAACTTGCTGAGTTTTGGTTTAAAGTTCTGTGAAAAGCGACTGTGGGATCTCACACCTGTTAATAAGCTTTAAAGCACCAGCTTTAAAATGCTTCCCAACGCTTTGGCCAAATTTAGTGTTTCTTTATTTTTATTTCCTGTTTTGTTTGGAGACAGGGTTTCTTTGTGTAGCCTTCACTGTTCTGGAACTCACTCTGAGACCAGGCTGGCCTTAAACTCACAGAGATTGGCCTGCTTCTGCCTCCTGAGTGCCGGGAATAAAGGGGTGACTTTAGCATTTTATCTGTTTTAATGAGGCATGCAAATAGACGAGTTTTAGCTCACTGTGGGTTATCTAGGTCCAGAGACCTAACCAATCACTCTTTTGGATATGACTCTTAGTCACAAAAACACCTGGAGTGGCAGAAGAGAGCTTAAACCCTGGTTTACCCCTTCTGTGTGTACCTAATGAAGAAGTCTCTGCGTGCAACTCAAGACCTCTACATGAATCACAGGATGTATGAAACAAAAGGGACTTAGCCAGTGTGCTTGGTACAGCGACGGAGACAAACAAACTCAAGTGCCTTTTGTTCTTGCATATGTGTTGATTCAGAATACTTTACAAAAACTGGAAGAGCCCTTTGGATCTCAATTCTCATACCACTGAATGTCAACACAAATTTGTTAAGACAGACCTTAAGCCTATAAGGAGGCTGTATTTCAGTGTTTTGCAAACTGAGTAAACAACAGCCTTTGGTACAAAATCCAAATGAGATTTAAAAGAACAAAGAGCTGGCTGATAAAGACAAAGCTTTGGCTTTAGTCCTATATAAATGAGGCTATATAAATGGTAGCACAGAGGAAGTGCTGGGCTTGACTGGCTGATATTTAAACTCTGGCTAGTCCCAGTAAGCAAAGATGAGACTTACTTTAGGGATTATTTATCTTTTTTAAAAAATTATTTATTTTATGTGTATTTTGCTTTCATGCATGTATGTGTACCCATGTGTGCTTGGTCTCCTCATCAGATACCCTGGAAATGGATGTTTGTGAGCTACCGTATGGGTGCTGGGAAATGGAGCCAAGTCCTCTGTAAGAACAAGTGCTTTCAACCACTGAGCCATTTCTCCAGTCCTGGAGTTACTTATCTTGACAGTTGAAATAGGAATATATCCAGGCAAGGACCAAAAAATTAAAAAAAAAAATTGTGGTTTCTCTAAGAACAGAATAAAAATGAGCACCCTATACATGCCAACAGATGGCTACCAGACCTACTTTAATTTCAGTTCAGTTAGCCTACTAACTAGAATAATTGGGATGCTTTTAGAATAATTATCTTTTTAGTAAGTTCACCCAAGTGTTGCTAAGGCTATTAGAAAGGGAATATTCACATTTTGCCACTGGATTGGAAAGTGGCACAACTTTATGGATGTTACATCTGGTAATGTACTATGGTTTAAAAAGTAGGCAGGTCTGAACAGTCCTTCATTGCTGGTGGGAGTGCAAACTGGTACAATTGCTTTGGAAATCAGTATGACAATTCTTCAGAAAATTAGGAAACAACCTTCCTCACGACCCAGCAATACCACTTTTGGTATATACCCAAAGGATACTCAATCATACCACACAAGGACATGTGTTCAGCTATATTCATGGCAGAATTCTTTGTCATAGCCAGAAACTAGAAATGACCTTAGTGCTCCTTGACCAAAGAATGGATAAAGATGTGGTACATTTGTACAATGGAGTACTACACAGAGAAAAAAATAATGACATCTTAAAATTTGTGGGCAAATGTATGGACCTAGAAAACATCACATTGAGTAAAGTAACCCAGAACCAGAAAGACAAATGTAATATGTACTCACTCATAAGTGGCTTTTAGAAATAGAGCAAAGAGCAGGGCAGGGTTGGCACACACCTTTAATCCTAGCACTCAGGAGGCAGAGGCAGGCGATCTCTGTGAGCTCAGTGCCAGCCTGGTCTACAAGAGCTAGTTCCAGGACAGGCCCCAAAGCTAGAGAAACCTTGTCTCACCAAACCAAACCAAACCAAACCAAACCAAACCAAACCAAACCAACCAACCAACCAAACAAACAACCAAAGCAAAGGAAAACCAGCCTACAATTCACAATCCCAGAGAACCTAGATAATGAAGAGGACCCTAGGAGAGACGTATATGGATCTAATCTACATGGGAAGTAGAAAAAGACAAGATCTTCTGAGTAAATTGGGAGCGTAGGGATCATAGGAAAGCGTAGAAGGGGAGAGGGGGAAGGAAGGGGGAAAGAAGAGGAACAGAGAAAAATATATAGCTCAATAAAAACAATAAAAAATATATACAAAAATATGTGCAGGCCTGACCTTGCAATTCTATTTCAGGTTTGAGAAAGGAATTAGAGTATTTTTTCAAAGTTCATTGTGCACCAGTCACAATAATAATCCGGGGTTATCGGATGAGAGAGTGGTGGGTGAATGGGGTTTACTCTCAGCTGTCTCGAGGTCTAGAGCAGGATTCAAGCATTTGTGCATTTTCCTGATGCTGGTGCTACTGGACCTGGGGCCATACATACTGTGAGGTCCCTGCAATAGGAAAGAAAGAGAAAGGGTCTTTTCTCTTTCTTGATACTGAAAGAGACAAGTTTGGGTCAATAACAGATGGAGCAGGAGGTGGATTGACTGGTTCTTGTAATGTTGATCAGGAGAATTGCTTTGCTGTTTTCTTAAGGCCCTACAAACATTTCTCAATGTTTCTCATTATCCACACTTGTTAGGCATCTTGTTTTCATCTAGAAAATCATCTCTACAGTATCTAAAACCTCCTCCTTCTAAGAACTTCTTCCAGATTAACTTTACTTGACAGAATCCTCATTTTCATTTCTGGGACTATTTACTAGCTCTCTACCAATCTGACTTTGCTACCTTTCAATTTGTGCATTCGTATGCTAGCATTAGGACCGGACTATGTAGCAGAAATACCAAAATGAGCAGTTTAAACAGGATACTATCAAACTTCTGATATATGACAAACAAATTAGAGGTAAGCAGTCAAAGCAAAGTGCAGATTGTTATCAGAGAGCCAAAACTGTTCTGTCTTATTATTCAGTTAGGCTTTCTGTTCCCAAAGTCATCTCATGACTCAATGTGAATATTAGGTTACCAGCCATTACAACTTTCCATATTTACCATGACTGTATAATACTCTGCATGCAGGAAGACATGGCATAGGCTATTCCCTTCCCCTTAAAACAAACACAAACTAAAACAAAACTTTCCCAGAATCTAAAATTATTTTAAAACAAGTTTATTATAAATAAAAAGTAACAGTTTCCTTAAGATGTACATATAATTTTATATTTATATAGGACAAAATGATGCAACCATATCTAACCTCAAGAGAGACTGGGAACAATTTTTATTGTAACTTTTTTTTTTTACTAAAATTCAAAGAATTAATAAAGAAAAGTAATGGCTATTTGGTGAAAATCAAAAGTTGTGCTACAGCTATCTTTTCAAAGTATAATTTAGATCACATCATAGCATTTCACTAGATCTTCCAAAAAGATGTCCATTACATGTAAAATAAATCCACCAGCCATACTCTTTTGAGGTACAGTGGGATCTGGAACCTTAGCATTTCTTCTGATTGCTCTCCCATTACTTCAATGCCAAATAGTTCTTGTCTTAGGGACTAACCCATGTTATATTCTAGAATCAGTCTCTGCAGGGCTGATTCCTTCCTTCTTTCTGATTTTGTGAAGCTTCTTCAATCTGTTTTCTTTATCATCTTTCTCCACTGTCAGTATTATTTATAATATCCAGTATTTGTCATGTGTGTATGTATGCTTATTTAGTTTCTTCTTACTAAAGAGCCATGTTTGTCTGGTTCACTGACAGATCTTCACTGCTTAGACTGACCTGGCAGGTAACAGCACTCCATACAGATTAGAGGAAGGCATGAAGTGACTAAGCAGGGATCTGACTGCACACAGTACTGAGAGAGCTGTACTTACTGGCAAACTCACATCTCACTTAAAAAGTAGCACATATACAGCCTAGCTCTTTATCTGATCATAAATCAGGATCAGGGAGAATATGGAAAGAACAGACTTTTTTTTTTTATGCAGATACCAGACACTACTCTTGTTTATCAACTTGGCTCAACTTATCTTTGCTAGCAATTAAACATGTCTCTTTCCAGGTATTCCTGTGGTAAGCATCTAAACAGTAAATATAAGGTTTGTTAAATCTGACAAGAGACGACAGCATAATGGCTTTTTTTTTTTTTGACCAACTGTATTTCAAAGCACAAAAAATACCCAAACTTAAATCTCCTCTATTACTGGCGGCGGATGAAGGCGGTTGGTGAACATGACATCACTGCAGCCTGCAGATGCTGATCCCCTGGCCAGGCTCATTTCTAAGAAAGTGACTGCGGCAGAAGTGCTTGCTCCTTCCTGCACAAGGGACACATGCGGCGAGTGAGTGCTCTGAGCGCAGGTTTGTCTGCTACACCTTGATGAAAGGAGTCGACTTTCCACATCCATAGCAACTGTCGTCAAATTTTCATGTGCTCAAGTCAGACCTGAAAGAATAACTGCTATCTTCTAGTGTTGTAATTTCTAATATATTACTCTATGCATATGTGACCCAACCAACCTTAACCAGGACACAATTAAACTTTCTGATTAGCATATGGCACTATGTTATTTTGTAAGAAACACGCTAACATGTTGAAAGGTGGGTGGTTTCGGAACCACAACTACAGCAATGCTCCTCTTAAGTGCTGCTCTGGGTTTTGTTGGTAGAATGCCTCTGAAGGGCTCCTGCCATTAAGGAAAGTTCAGGAATCCTGGTTAAATCAACTCTTAAGAGCCTCCTTTTTAACTCAATTCCAGAAATTCATTTAAAACATCAGTAATTATTCTGAAGAATAAATAGAAAGATAGATTATGCTGAACAGGTAGAGCCTCTAAAATTTAAAATATTGTTTGAAAACTGGGTATGAAATTTGGAGTCTATCATTTTCCTATCGTATTCCCAAAGGACTGAAAGCAGCTTTGATTTAAACTTGCTTTGTAATGCACACACTCTCCCCTCTTAAGGAACACTGTTTTAAAATGTAAATTGGCTTCTAGTTCAACATTTATTATAATAAAGCCATTGTTTAATAAGAAATTTCAATTGATAATTAAGCAATTTATTCCAAGCTGTGTGTGCGCGCGCGCGCGCGTAGGTGGTGGTCACATTTTAAAAAGGCTGTATTAAAAAGAGGCTTTGCTGTTAAAGGGATAGTACCCCTGAACCTTTCCTGGATGAGGGTTAAGATGAAAGAACAGAAGGCAATACTCAGTTCCGACAGGCCTTTAAATGCATGTAACTAAGAGTCCTTAAGCTCCATTATGTCATAAACTTAACCTCAGATTATACAGCTTCGAATATCAATAGCTCTAACAGGATTTCAAAACCTCAACAGATTTTCATAGGATTATCATGCCTAGCTACCGTGGACAGAAGGTTGACTCAAATTCTGTAATACCCTAAGGAGTTAATAACACAAGTGAAGTATTCACTTTCACTGATATTGGGAAGGCTCAAATAGCCAAATAATTCTTTTGTCCTAACTGCTGCAAAATAGAGAAAGAATAATGGTATCTTTAAAAAGTAAAACCAGCGGCTGGCAAGATGTCTGTTTGTAAAGCTGCTGCCAAGCTTGACAATCTGAGTTCAATCCCCAAGAGCGACCTCCCACACGTTCTGACTTCCACATGCATGCTGTCATATATGCCCGCACACACTCATGTGCACACACACAAATAAATCACTGTAATTTAATACATCACTTTCTATGCATAACTTTACACTTGTTTCTGATATTTAACCGGAAACTGACCATTATATTCTAAAACAAGGATTTGATCTTGTAGCATCTCTAATTATACAAGTGTTAAATGGCTACTTCAGAGAAGGACCTCTTATTGTGGATAAAACTCACTTCTAAGACACTTAAGGGATGCTTGTTCATGCCTTGGTACCCAAGGAAATAGTAGCACTGGAAAAGAGTAGTTGTCTTAAAGCACATTTTTAGTATTATTTATGTAGGAAATACATGCATTTGATTTAAAAAGCAAATGACTCAATGTGTGCAGTAAAGCCCAAGCCCTCCCTTTTTCTTTCAGCCTCCAGATTATCTTCTCAGGTTCAAATTTTGTTAACATATTTTCTTTTAGTCTTTCCAAACCAAATTCTAATGCTTACAAGGCATAGTATAGAAGAACTAAAAATAGCCTGCACTCTCTCTAGTAAGCCCACAACAGCACAATTATCTAGAGCTGTAAAAATACTTCTGCCATGTAAAAATAGTTCAGGTTGAATAATATTTGAAAAAAAATAATAAAAGCCAGATACTACACTGTTTTCACTGGAGCTCAGCCATCAGGGAAGGAATCTTTTCCGGATAGGCGCAACAATCCGCGTTGGCCAGAGAGGGCAGTGTGTACCCACTGAAAAGAGACAGGCAGGAACGCTGCAATTCCTTGAGTACCCATGGAGATTGCCCAATCCAGTCCAGTTTTGCAGGTAAAGCTGCGTAGGAGATCCAAGTGATTTCTCGCGGAAGGACTCAAATGGACTTGTCATTACGATGCTGCAACACTAACATGCTGGGTTCACGATTAGAATGAAGAAAATTCCCCTAACGCAGCAGAAATCCAGCTGTGCATGTGGCTCGTTTATTACCAAAGAGTGAAACAAAATGTTCATTTCCAAGGCAATGACTGCATCAATCAGGAGTTACAAGTAACGACAGAATTTTGGATTTGTTTTTATGTACTAACGGAATCACTAAGAATTTATGGAATAACCGAAATATTTACTGGCTAGAAGGTTATTGGTTATCCTGGCACAATTTGAATATACAAGTATTGATGCATATAGCTTGGTAGGTAAATATTTAAATTCAATGGCTGTAACGTCAATTACGAATTTATGAATATCTGTCCAGTTATGAAGTTTGTCTAAACCGTCATTAGTTCAACAACAACGAAAAGTTCTATTGAACTTTCTAATAAAAACAAAAATTGAAAATACGGTGATAACATGGACGTGAGAAACACCAACATTTGTAATTGTGCAAATATTCAGTGCTAAAACTATACATGCCCATATTGTCACTGTCTTAACGTCTCTCTCAATATGAAGAGAGATTTTAAAATAAAGCAGTCAGACATTCCATTTGCAATTAAATCATTAAGGGAAAAGGGAGTCAGTTAGTGAATGGCGGTGCTTTTCCCGGAGATTTATAAAAGGATCAATCCAGGACGAGTTTCAGAATAAACTTTGCCTTCAATGTAAACGATCTAGAAATATTTAGCTGACATAACACCTCGGCGACGAGGCAGCCGTAAAGTGGCTTTCCGAGCTTTGTGCGGTCGGCCGGCCGCTGATGACCGGCTTCCTCCTCGCACAAGACTGGGCAGCAGGACCCTGCGATCCCTCCCGGGAAGGCGGCACGGGGTGCGGGGTGCGGGGTGCGGGTCGCGGGCAGGGCGGCCGCGCGCAGCCGGAGCCCGCAGTGGTGTCGCAGCCTCCCGGCCGCAGCAGGTGGGACCCGCGGGAGGCGCGGGCGTCGCGGGGCTTCTCGGAAGCCTCTCCTGCGCGTCCGAGTCGGGGCTTTTGGGGTCTGTGCGGAATGACTTTCTGCGGTGGCGACCGGGGACCGCCGGCCTTCGCTCTCACACTTTGCGAAGCGCGGCGTGGAATGGTCCGGGACGCGAGCGCAGTCGCCGGCGTCCCCCGGCCTCCGCTCCCCCCTAGGGCTAGCTCGCGGCGGCGGCGGGCAGGCGGCCTGGGCCAGACAAAGGGCGCGAAGGCGGCGGCGGCGGCGGCAGAGCGGAGCGCGGCCTGGCCCGCAGGGGGCGCCGTCCGCGCCCGCGCTTACCTTTGAGGACCGCGCAGAGCTGCTCCAGGGCCATGGTCCTCAGCGTCGGCGCTCCGAGAGCGCCCGGGGCGGCGGCGGCGGTCACGGCCCGGCGCGAAGCCTCCGCTCGGTCCCCATCGCCGGACGCCGCCGCCTCCCTGCAGCGGGCGCAGCGCCTCAGCCCGCCGCGCCTGCTCCCCGACGGCCGCCGCCTCCCGCCGCGCCGAGGAAAGCTGGCGGCGCCCGCTCCCGCGGCGGGCTCCCTTGAAGTGGCGCGCGCCGGGAGCCCCGGCTCATTTAAGCGGGGAGCGCCGCGCCGCGTGCCGGCCGCGCGGCCACTGCGCACGCGCGGCCCCGCCCGCCCGCGTGCCCCGCCCGCCCCTCGCCTCCCGGGCCTCGCGCGCGGCGGACCCCTCCCTGCCGGTGACTCCTCGAGGCCTCCAGCCCGGTGCTGTCTTCGCGGGCCCTCGCCGAGGACCCCCCAAGCCCAGGTGCTTGAGAACGGGCTGCTCAGCCTTGCTGATCTCGGTGGAGGGGCGACCTCGGTGGGGCTCTGGACGTGCGCTGGTGAGTTCGGGGAGCAGCAGTAACGGTTGTTGCAGTTGCTGATACTTCCACGGCAGTTCTTGAGCCCTGAGCAGGCTGCCAGGCGTCGTTCTGCTGGTGGGAGCATCGCCTCGCCACTGTGGGCTGGAACTCTACACCAGCTGGAGGAATAAACTTTTTTTTTGTACTGGCTGAAGTGAAGACGGGAGGCAAGACTGAATCCAGACGGTGGGCCACCCCAAGGACACCCCCAACCATGGCCATACAGATGTATTTCACATCTGTTCACAACTGTATAGTTTGGGCATTATCCTGTTTTCCTCTGGCGGTTGTGCTTTGAAATTGCCTTGGTCGCAGAACTCCCTTCATCCCATTGAAACAGCAACTACTTGAATGTAGGCATGCTACAGTCGTTATTTCACACCTCACGTAGTTACTGGCATGAGTTCTGTGCATGTTTAACAGTGATGCTGTTGGGAGACAACTGGTATTAAGCCCTACCGTAATAGATCGGACACATCAATGTTTGTCCAGCGAATTATAGCTAAGTTAGAATGTCCGGCAACTGAACAAAATATCCCAAGGGTGTCAAGTTCTTTCTTTTCTTGATTGTCTCCAAGAAAGGCACAAAAGTGTAAGTAATTCACAAGTTTATAAATAAAACAAATTAACATTAATTAACATAAAGTTGTTTAACCCATTTGCTGTGTGCTTCAGTGGTTCTGAAAGATGTGTGATTTGGGTTTCTAAGCTAATCACCTGCAGTTCAATTAACACTGCACCCAAGAATCAGCCAATTTCAGAACCTTTCCCACAAATAATGATAAACGTGGCCAATAAGTAATAATTCAGTCTGAGTCCTGGGCAACAGTGGCTAAAGAAATTGAGAAGCTTTTTGAGTTTCTGGATCAATAATGCATAGTTGTTGACTGAAAAAAACCAGTCACCAGAGATATGATGTCATCAGAGATGTGATGTCATCAGAGAATGACTATGGAAGAGAAAAAAGAATGGAAAGGCTTTGGATGGCGAGTGAAGGTGAGAGAGGTAGGAGAGATTGTCAAGTGTCAGGTTCTGGAGCTAAAAATTAAAGATAAGGTGGACTTGGAATATAGAGGCACCGTTGTTTCTCGGTATCCAGGAAACACTGGTTTTAGGACACCTGTCCCTTACCTCAGTCTGCACATGTCCAGTCAGTCCTTCAGAGGAAACGGTGATCATGTATGCTACGCATTCTCCTGTAGGCTTTCAATCATTTCTACATTAATTATAATACCGAGCACAGTGTAGATGATATATACATAGTAATTATTCTGTATTGGTCAGGGAAAGGTGATAGGGAAACTCTGCTCATGTCCAATACAGACACCTAGAAAGTGATGTTTGCTCCATTAGCGGCTGAACCCTCGGAGGCTAACGCCTCAGGATTTGGAGGCTTGCTTGAATGTTAAATTTAGCAGTTTGTACTTTGATTTATAGGCCAAGGGAATCATTTTCATTAGTGAAGTCATGGAGTTCTGTGAAGATTAATCTGGCGGCCAAGTTGAGGGGGTAAAGGGGATAGATTAGGGAAACCACGGTAATTAAAAAAGTAAATGCCTCCTACTCACTTAGCTTTGTGGCCTTTATTGATAGAATCTGTTGATAGAAGAAAGAAAGACTTCTCCAGTCTAACGGCTTGGGAGTAGACCTCAGTTGTGAATGCTAATTTAATGACCCCCCTTAAGGCACCTGTCTTTTAGATGCACTGTGGTAAAAACAGTGTAACAAAGCACAGATCACAGACGACTGTGTGGCCATATGTAAGCTAAGTCAAAAGGAAAAGACCACTCAGTAACACCCATTCTGTCCCTACATTACTTGCCAGATTGGGGGTGACCAAGGACCCTGTTTTTGTAGGATCATGGCCAGTCCTTTGGGCATATACAGTCTCTGCCCCTTTGCACAGGATCATTCCTGTGGTTCAGATTTGTTTTTTAAAAATATTTATTTATTTATTATGTATACAACATTCTGCCTTGATGTATGCCCACACGCCACAGATTTGGTTTTCTCTTACCAAGTAAGAGAAGCATTTCATTAGTGCTGTCTGTGCTGGGCGGTGGCACACACCTTTAATCACAGCAGAGGCAGGTAGATTTTTTTGAGTTTGAGATCAGCCTGGTCTGCATGGTGAGTTCCAGACTGGCCAAGGCTACATAGATGCTGTCTTTAAGGAAAAGAAAAAAAAGAAAAAAGAGCCATTTGTCATTGACTTATTAATGAAACGAACATTAAAAAATTAATAGACATGATCGAACATGCCTGTAATCCCAGTGCTTGGAAGACTGAGGTAGGAGGTTTGAGATGGAAGCAGCAGCATTTTATCAGAACGTTTGTATACTCAGTGGGCTTTGTTGCTTTTTGGTAGTTTGGGAACTCTAACTATAAAGGTGCTTTGCTACGCGTAGAGACAATGCTTATGTTCCCTAAACAGTGGAAGTTAAACCCCTTATGAAGTGTGCGTCGTGTTTTGAGACGGGGGGGGGGGGGGGGGGGGGGGGGGGGGGGGGGGGGGGGGGGGGGCTCGATAAATACTGAAGCTTGATTGAGGCTGTAAAGGCAGAGTTCTGAACTGTTGAATCAAGTGTTGCCATAAGGGCAAAGAAAGCTTGTTCTCATCACACCGTCACCAAGGAAAGGCCATGCGAGGACAAGATAGTCATTTGCAAGCCAGAAAGAAAATCCTCGTAAGAAGCTGAATTGGCTGGTGCCTTGATGTGGGACTCCAGCCTCCAGCTCTGTGAGAAAATAAAGGCCACTGTTTAAGCCACTGAGTCTACAACATTTTGTGGCAGCCCAAGCTGACTAATTCAGAAACACAGCTAAGGAGGACAAAGGGATTTATAACTTACCAAACTCTGATCCACAGAAAATCTATTTTATTAAAGAATAATAAAACCGCCCTACATCAGTGTGCAAGTATGGCTACAATAATGATGAAATTGAGAGAAAAACCAGAATTATACAGGATCTCAGTGAGTGAAGACTGCACACTATAGAGCTGTGGTGGGGAAGGAAAAGGAAAAGGTACCTTTTAAAAAAATGCTTTGGGTAAATTAGCATCCTGTGCCATGGGCATCTAGGAGACTGGAGGATTGGGAGAAAGGTGCCAACAAGCTTGCCTGTTGTTGCTCGCTCTTCCCCGCCTTGAAGGCCACCACATGCCCTCTACAAGTGCTTTTAACTCCACATTCCTCCTGTCTCTTCCACTTGTTATAAGGGCCCCAGTTGATTAGCAAAGAAACCAACAGTATGACCTTGTTTAATATTAATTATCTCTTTAGAGACCCTGTCTTCAGATGTAGCCACATGGGTGTTAGGGGTGCACTAATTTGTAACATGCTGATTTACAGGCTAATGTCATTCAGTTCAGATCATGATTCACGAATCCAGCTGTTAGTAACCCCAAAGAACATCAAGGGAATCAAAAATATGTCTTAAGGTAAACTATCAGCAAAACTTGTTTCCAAATTTTTGTTTAATAAAATTGCAAATTATGACAGTTTTAAGAAATATTGACTTTCTTGATAGTAATTTTTTAAATTTTACTTTATCTGGAAAACTTCAATTTATCAGGAAGATTTCTGGTCACCAATTACTTTCACTTCACTGTGAAAGACACAGACTTGTTATATTTATTAGGATAAAATTGATAACATAAATGGTATCTTCAAAGATAAATTTAAAGCTAAAATCTCATTTTGAAATGTCTGTTTACTTCTTGTTTAAATCTATTGTTAGCTGATAGAAATGCTTGTTTATCCATGTAATATGAAACTATGTTTTTTTTTGTTTTTTCCATTTTTCTTTTTTTCTCTTCTCTTTGCTTCTCCTCTCCCCTCCACTCCCTTCCCCTATCCTTCCCTCCTCTCCCTCCACTTTTTTCTTCTGTGTGCTGGGAACTGAGTCTGGGACCCTGAGAATGCCAGGCAAGGGTTCTATCTACACAGAACCACCCTCTTGGTTTTGTGACTATAGCATTAAAATGACAACAGTTTGAGACAGGGTCTTGCTATGTAGCCTTGGATGATGTATGGTGCTCACTGTGTAGCCCAGGCTAGCCTCAAACTTGCAGCCTCCCTTGTGGCTCAGTCTCCCTCCTAAGTGCTGGGATTACAGGTATGTACCACCCATCATACCTGACTTTAAGCATTTTCTCTTTTTCTCTCTTCTCCTTAGGCCTCTGCCACTTTCTGTAGTGAGGATCTAACCCGGGCGCAAATGCCTGCCAGGAAAGCTCTGTGCACTGCACTGTAGCTGAGCCTTAAAGCATAACATAAAGAAGGATACATTTACTTTCATGGAGATGAGTGTTTTGTGTGCATGTAAGTACGTGTACCACATGTGCCTGGTACCCCTGGGGGCCAGGATACCCTGGGATGAGTTATGGACAGTTGTGAGCCACCACATGGGTGTTTAGAAGCAAACCTGGGTCCTCTGAAGCAGGAAATACTCTTAGCTGCTGAGCTGTGTCTCTAGCACCAAGTGTTTATTAGGAAATAGCAATTGGTTGGAAATTCAGTTTAAAGACTTGATGAACTAGGAATATTTGTACTGGTGGAAATACATGTATTATTTAATAGTAAAACAATAACTATACACTAGTGATTTACAGAACTCATTATATATAAATATATACCCTCGACATATATATATGTGTGTGTGTGTGTGTGTGTAAGGTATATAAAGTTATAATTAACTAAAATTTTTACTTTGGTGTATAAAATATATAACCTAGGATTTGTAATGAATCTCATTTATAGATATATTATCTAAAAAGAGATCTTTGAGAAAATTTTATGATATTTTTAGGGCTGTGACTGTACCTCAGTAGATAGAAGCAGAGGGCAGGGGAATGCAGCATGTTCTGTGCCTGAGTTTATCTCTGTAGAGGAGACTTAGAGGTGTGAATTTACAGAAAACCTTCAATGAAAGTAAGAGCCGCCATTGTTCACAAAGCCTCCGAGAACCCAAGGCTCGTTGCTCCACACAGCACCAGCATTTGACTGTTGTCAGCTATAAGACTGTCAGTCTTTTTGCTCGATTTTTATTGTTATGTACTTTTCTTTAGAAACCATTCTAGTCTAATTTCTGTATGTTGAGTCCTAAGCAGTTGCATGCACTGAAAAATATTATCTTCATTTTTGTTTTCATCCTTTTTATAGAGTGCTGTGCTGGACAGAGGTTGTTAATGTTAGTGCATTCCAGACACTAAACAGTGCTTTACTGATGAGCGCTTTTCTTGTTAAGCTGCTGAATTTGAGCTAGCTGCCTGGCTGTGTAGCTCAGTCAGGCCCTCAGTTTTGGCTCCTTCTGCCACAACCCCACTCTTCCTGGGCAATTACTGCCTGTTTTGACTTGGAAGCCAGATTCTCCAGGATCATGAAGTTACTTATATTAAGCTATAAATAATTATCCGAGCTTGGAAATACCTACAAAAGATCAAGAGTTCAAAACCAGCCTGGCTACTCCAAGACTGTTTCAAAAACCAAACCAATTCAAAGCAAAAACCCCAACCACAGCAACTCCAACCCTCACAGATCCAGAAGCTTATCCATTTACACATCACACTTACTCTCAATGTGCTTCAAAGTGAGGAGTATTATTAAGCTTTAGTCTTCATGTAACTGGTTTCAGCTACATTTACTGTTAAAACTTTCTTCTTGGTCTGCTTACCAATGTGATGGTTAACATTACATGTAAAGTATGCTTGAGGGACCAGAAATAAAAGAAGAAGACTGTAACATGTAAGCCCCTAACTTGTATAGGCTGTACCCTAGCAGCCCACGCCCCCCACCCCCAATGTTGAGGGCTATTTTTAAATCAGTTGATCTTGTAAAATTTGTTGTTTTAGAAAGATAGTAGGTCATAAGACTGTTATTTTTGTTTTATAATTAAACCTGTTTACTCTGTTTAAAAGATTACTAGAGCAGCTATAAGACATATATGTTAAAACTAGAGCCTGTCTACATGTAGACAGAATACATGTAATTTTGTGGTTTTGCCTTCATAAACCTTTGGCAGATGCTGCTAGGGTCTGTGTCTCGGGAGTGCTCTTGGGCACCAGTACCTATTAAAATTTATTTATGGCCATGGTGAATCTTTGAGTGTCCCTAGACCCCTAACAGCGGTTCCATAATTTATTAATCACTATAATTTGACGTATGTTGGACAAGTCCTTGTTCTTTTTCAGAGTTATCTTGGTTATATCTGGCTTTTTGTATTTCTGAAGACATTTTAGAAACAGCAGGTCCCAGCATGGTGGCATACACCTTTACGTGGTGGTACTTAGGAGGCAGATGGTGGATCCCTGGGCTACATAGAGTCCCTATTTGAAAAACAAAACAAAACAAAACAAGAAATAACTTATCAATTTCAGGAATAACAACAATAATGATAGTAGCTACAACCCCCACTTAAAGTACTGGAGTATTGATTGGAGTTAGGAAGGATTTGGTTATCTATAATTTTGATTCTTATAACTAGGGTATGGATTTATTTAAGAACTTTTTTGGTGTCTATCCCTAACGTTTTATAAATTACTCCACAGAGATAAGATGCATACTGTGTTAGATCCTTGATTAATATTTTTGTGTGTGCTTGATTTTTTTTTTTTTACCATGCTGGTAATCTTTTGCATTTGGGAGGCCGACGCAGGAGGATTGAAAAGTTAAAAGCCAGGCTGGTAGGCTACTGTCTTAGCTAGGGTTTCTATTGCTGAGATACTGTGATAAACACCAATGACCAAAAGCAACTTGAGGAGGACCAGGTTCCCTTATTCCTACAGCTTGCAGGAAAAATCAGTGCAGGAACTCAAGGCAGGAATCTGGGGGCTGTAACTGATACAGAGACCATGGAGGAATGCAGAGGCCAAGGAGGAATGCAGATTACTGGCTAGTTCCCCTGGCTTGCTCAATTTGGACCACCTGTCCAGAGATAGCACAAATCTCCCTATGGGCTGGACCTTCCCATGTCTATCACTAAGAACATGCCCCATTGTAGGAGTTTTTCGTCGGGACTGATGGCTCCCTAATAAACACACAAAGACTTAATATTATTTATTTTATTTAAAAAAGAAAACAAACTATCTTTTTTTCATTTTACATATCAGTCCCAGTTCCTACTTCCTCCCCTCCTTCCATTCCCTCTACCTTCCCCCTCCCACCCCCATCGCCTCCTCAGAGAGGGTAAGGCACATTGCTTTGGGGAAGGTTAAAGGCCCTCCCTAATATATCTGAGCTGAACAAGGTATCCATCCAAAGAGAATTGGTTCCCAAACAGCCAGTCCAAGCAGTAGGGATAAATCCTGGTGCCACTGCCAGTGGCCCCTCAGTCTGCCCCAGCCATACAACTGTCATCTACAGAAGGTCTAGTTTGGTCCTATGCTGGTTCCTTCCCTGTCTGGCTGGAGTTGGTGAGCTCCCATAGCTCAGGTAAACTGTTTCAGTGTGTGTCCCCATCATGGTCTTGACCTCTTGCTCATATTCTCACTCTCCCACTCTTCAACTGGACTTTGGGAGTTCAGCCCAGTGTTCTGCTTCGGGTCTCTGCCTCTGTTTCCATCAGTTGCTGGATGAAGGTTCTATGGTGGCATTCATTAATCAGATTACAAGGCAAGGCCAGTTCAGGCACCCTCTCCTCTATTAGGGTCTTAGCTTGGGTCATCCTTGTGGATTCCTGGAAATTTCTCTAGTGTCAAGTTTCTTGCTAGCCCCATAAAAGCCATCAGGGAAATACAAATCAAAACAACTCTGAGATACCATCTTACACTAGTCAAAATGGCTAAGATTAAAAACATCAATGATAGCTTATTCTGGAGAGGATGTAGAGTAAGGGGAACAAGTTTGCTGGTGGGAATGCAAACTTGTACAACCACTCTGGAAATCAGTATGGTGGTTTCTCAGAAAATTGGGAATCAACCTACCTCAAGTAGCAAGACCACTCTTGGGCATATACCCAAAGGATGCTCAATCATACAAGGACATTTGCTCTACTATGTTCATAGCAGCATGATTTGTAATAGCCAGAACCTGGAAACAATCTAGATGCCCCTCAACTGTAGAATGGATAAAGAAAATGTGGTGATTTACACAATGGAGTACTAATCAGCAGTAAAAAGCAATGACATCTTGAAATTTGCAGGCAGATGGATGGATCTAGAAAGCACCATCCTGAGTGAGGTAACTCAGACCCAGAAAGATGAACATTGTATGTACTCACTCATAAGTGGATACTAGCTGTAATCTTAGTGAGAACAGAAATTCTTACATTGTTTTAGCTGTAGATTTTTAAATGCATGTCTTTATTATTAAGGAATTCTTTAGATTTATAATAAAAAATTAGGAATGACTGTCATCATTGAAAGGATTTTTAAATTTTTGTTAATATGATGAATCAGCTGCTTTGGTTTTCCAAATACCGAATCAGTCTTGCATTTCTAGAATGCGGCCCTGGTTATGAACTACCTTTTAATCTATTTCTGGACACTGTTTTCTATTTATTGAATTTTTTGTTTGTGTGTATGTCTGTGTGATGACATATAATAACCAGACATTTTATTTCTTCATAATATCTGTACTGGTTTTCTTATTCAGACTCATTGGCCTCTTATAAGGAGTTTTCAAGAATTCCTTCCTTTCCTATTTCTCCCAAAGGAATGTATAAAATAGTACTTCATTCTTAAATGTTTTCCAGTTAGATCATTTCCCCTTAGTTTCCTTTGCTAAGTTTTCTTTAATTGTAAGGAAATCATAATTAGAAAGTATTGGTTTCTCTTGGATGACTTTAGTAGCTTGTTGTTGTTTAAAGTTACTGATGGATGTCTGGGAATAGATTTGTTCCCAGGCCTCCCTCGTCCTCCTTTACTGTCTGTAGGACTAGCATGGTGTCTTCTCTTTCATTATGATGCTAACTCACCTCCATTATCTTTTTTCCTGATTAGCTGGACAATAATACTTTTCAATTTATTGATTTTTATAGAATGATTCACCCTTATACTTCATTGATTTCTGTTCTAATCCCATTCCTGTTGTTAGGCAGAATATTATATAAGTATCAATTAGTTTGACTGTTTTCAGGTCATTTCTAAACTGATAAAAACTATTAATATTGTGTGTATGTGGTATGTGATTTTGATATGTGCCCTTGCCACAGCACACATATGGAGACCAGAGGACAACTTTGTAGAACCAGTTCTCCACATCTACCTTTAGGTGGGCTCCTGGGATCGAACTCCCATTTCCAGTATTGGGTGGGAAGCACTTTTACATTTGAGCCATTCCAACTACCTAGCTTTCATTTTTTTTTCTGTTTCTAATCATTAACTATAGAGAAATGTTATTGATTTAAAGGGTACAGTCACCTATTTTTCCTTATGGATCTGTCAGTTTTTACTGTACGTATTTAGTTAATGCACATTTAGGATTTGACCATTTTATTTATGAATATAATGGACTCTGGTCATATTCACGCCCTATAACCCTCTCTTGTTCTCTTCCACTTCGACTGATGTCCTTCCTCCCCCCCAGTTAGTTGCCCTTCCATTTTCGTGTATTTTTTTTCCTTTTTTGGTAACAAATTTTTAATTAGGGGTGTATATATCAGCATGGTGAGGGGTTGTTTATATAAGCACTGTACGTTAGTAATGACTAAACCCTGAAGAAAATATCACCACCCCCCAAGCAACCACTTGCTGACAGCAACCCTTCAGGGAGGGGCTGAGCCTCCTGAGCCCCATCCTGAAAACAATTAGGAAGTGACCAGTGATCTTGGGTAAATGTGCTCTCTTTAGATGAGGCTGAGAGCAAAACACTGTTGGCACTTTAGGACATCCAAATGATAAGTTCTGTGTTCTTAAAAATTTATTTTTAAGGTAGCAAGGCATTGGGTTTCATTATGGTGTGTGTGTGTGTGTTTTGCTTTTATTCAGCACGTTTCTCCTCAGCTGCCGCCCTCAGTCCACTTGCCCTGTTCTTGCTGATCTTCTTCTTCTAGTCTCATGTCTCATGCATTTCATTATTCTTTTTACTACTTCTCATTTCCCATACGTGTGTTACTCGAGGTAGAAGGCCTCAGTACAACATCACAGAATCAGCTAGAGAATTCCATATTTTTCTTTTGGAGTCCATTTTGGTGATATTTTCCTTAGAATCAATTTTGTATGAACTTCTAAATTAATTGGTATAAAATTCTTTTTAAAAACATTTTTAAAAGTACAGTTTCTATTGTGCTATCTTTTGCAGTTCACAATGTTTCATATTGTTTCCTTGCTCCCCCTCCTTTTTCTTGGTAGATGTAGCGCGCACCATGGCGCTGTCATGTCAGGGGTACGGAGCCTGGGCGCCATTTGCTGTTCCACGTCAAACTTGACAGCTTGTGAGCAACTTGTGCGCATGCGCGCCCACAGCGCATGCGCCTGCGAGCCCCTCCCCAACGCGGGGAGTATTTCGATCTGGCCATCCAATCTGGCCAATCATAATTTAAGCACGATCACTCCATTCTGGCCTGAGCCATTGGGTTGATGACACGTCAGGGCTTTGTCTGGCACCGTATATATTCTTCTGCGTCACGGGGACGGGGTCTTTTTGGCTCTTTACAACCTCAAGTGTAAGTGCTCCAATAAAGTGTGTTCTGAGAAGAATCCTGTTGCAGTCATCTCTTCTGCTGGCGGGAGCGGCGTGCTGCAAGTGGTGCCGAAACCCGGGACTTCCATCAAGGCATCAGGCAAAGACCCCTGCGGAAGCGGGAGGATTCAGAACTCAGACGCACGGAGCGGCGGTGCCGGTGAGTTCTCCGTGAGTATTACTTCTGACGTGCTGAGTGGAGGAGTGAATCCGCTTTGGGAGCCCCTGTCATTCAAGGTATGGTCATCTTGGTGCTTGTCCGCTGCCCTTTTCCCAAGCTGTCAAGTTTGACGTGGAACAGCAAATGGCGCCCAGGCCCCGTGCCCCTGACATGACAGCGCCATGGTGCGCGCTACAGGTAGAGGTTTCTGAGCTGATGACTTGAGGGTGGAATTCAGCCTTCTGCCTTGTGGACAGGTCAGGAGAGGGGATGCTATTTCCCCTTGGAGTGCTCTGCTCAGGGCGCGATATTCCTCCTTTTCCACTCTGTCCCAGCTTCCTTCCGTCTCCTTGGGCACAGCTGTTGACCACAGGCATCTCTTAGCCTGGGAATTATTTTACTAGCTTAAGAATAACCAGGAAGTGGAAAGTCAGGCTGGCTTTAAGTCATTTACAAGGATTGGTTTAGCACCCAGGTCTCCGGGACATAATTTAACTTTTCAGATTCCTTTGAAGTAACTTTTAGGTATTTGTAAGAATGACAGGAAATGTGATGTTGAGTCCAAATCAACAAGAGCTTTGGCAATGTGTTTATAGCATTTTCTGAGTGACTGTGAGGCTTCCTTTAGATTATTTATGAGTGTTTTGCTCACTTGTTTGTCTATGTGCCACATTTGTACCTGGTTCCTGTGGCGGTCAGAAGAGGGTGTAAGATCCCCTGGAACTGGAACTGTAGACGGTTATGGGCCTCCAGAGGGTGCTGGAAATTGAACCTGGAAGAGCAGCTTGAGTTCTTAAGCACTGACTGTAAATCTTAATCACTTGCCATTCCTCAGGAGGACCACTGAAATACAGCCCTGCAGAGAACACCAGGACGTGATGGTTGGCTGCTGTACCGGGAGTCAGCAGGGGAAGGAAAGGAGCTGCACGTTCCCTGTGCCTTCCGTATGGACACTGCCATTCCTGGGCTCTAGAAAGGTCTTCACGGCAGGTGTTTCTCACTATCCTTGTTTGATGAAGAAACCAAAGCTTGCCATGAAGTGACTAATTAGAAGTCACAAAGTTGGGGTGTCCAGTTGTGTCTGCTCTCTCCAACAGAACTTGTAAAACTAACAGGAGGATCTTTGTGGAATCTCAGTGTAGTGACACTGTTTTGTTTTTTTTTTGAGACAGAGTTTCTCTGTGTAGTCCTGGCTGTCCTGGAACTCACTCTGTAGATCAGACTGGACTTGAATTTAGAGATCCACCTGTCTGTGCCTCCGGAGTGCTGGGATGAAAGGAATGAGCCACCACTACCTGGTCTCACATTTTTTTTTTTTTTTTAACCTGCTACACCCAATAAATATCAAAGTTTTGTTTGGTAATACAGAAATATTATTGCCACCAAATATATTTTAATTGTCACTAACATTTTATCTATAACACTATTCCTTCTAGATCCTAACTCCAAGTGGGTTTTAGAATTCATGTTTTACCAATGTCAAGGTGCTAAGCTTCATTATCTCTGTAAAAGTATGGGCTGACCTGAGTCCTGTCCGTGGCTCCTGGAGGGACAGGCAAGTTACTTCACTGTGGTCCTCATCTACTTGCAGTCCTCTAAAGTGCCAAAAAAATTATTCAAATGCTCACCATAGTGCTTTCATTCAGTAAGGAATATTTATTAGAAGATAATAAATATTAACATGCTTAGATAGAAAGAAAAATGAACGCACACCCTGCATTCACAAATAACAAGAACAAAACTTTCTCAGAAATTTTTATATTTTACAGCCATAGCATGTCTTGATAATCAGAACACTGTTAGCAGTGATAATGATCTTATAACCGGTCTCCTGACCTCTAGATTTAAATAATTTTAAAGTAAACTGTGGCAATGCGAAGTTCACAATATAAACTCTGAGGCCTGCACAGAGATGAGAGACTTCCCAGCCCGAGGACAGAAATGTCCTGGCGCACGAGCACTTCTGGTTCCGCCTGTGTTAGCTTTCTTCCCAGAGACAAAATGCTTCTCATTATCGCACAAGGATTAGCATTCACATACCAATTTAAGGACACATTTACTCATGGAGAACAATTAGTTGAACAAATAATTTTTTATAAGATATGTACCACCAATAATTTAAGTTTCCCAAGAATATGCCCTTATGTTTAAAATAACAATCAATTCTCTATATTTTGATAATTATCTATAGCAGTCAAATAAAATCACCTGAACAGCAGTAATGACGGCTGCTGCTTGATGAACACTTATTGTACAATTAGGCACTGAGCTACGCACATCATGTACATCACACAATTTACTGTTGATGATAACTCAAGTGAGCAGGCCAGTTAACCTCACCATAGAAACAAAACTGAGGCTTCCAGAGAGGCTAAGCAATCGCCAAATTCAAATAACTGTTAAGTTGTAGAGCCAAGTGTCTGAGGCAGTCTGTCCTACTGTGATCCAAAGCCAGGCCATTCATGAGAGCTCTGATCTGTGATAAATGTTAGTTTAATAACTTCATTTGCCATATATTTATGAAAGTATAGTTTGTATTTTTTAAGATAAGAAGCAAGATCAATTCAGGTGGAACAGTGCTTCTGCCCCAGCTCATTTAAATATTATTATTTACATGTCTTTCCACCTTCATTATTCTAGTAAGATTATAAGTGCAATCACACAAGAGTCCATGCAACTATCCCATAAAGGAACGGAAATGTTCAGTACTACTGAATAAAGAACCCCAATTATTACATACAAAGTGCTTAAAAAAGACTTTATGAGATATCCAAGCCATATTTATTTTAGTATTTTCCAATAATTGATAAGATGGTATAATTTATAAATATCTCAAATCCATTTTTTTTTACTATGAGTCAAAATGTAGTCTTTCACTAATCAAGTGAGTTCCATTATGTATACTTAAAGCAAAGTCACATAGCGTCAAAATGAAACCGATGGGCTTCCTGTCGTTTTTCTCTGTCGTCTGCTTTCTGGAAGAGAATTGTAGAGTAATTTAAGTGCTCAGAAAATATTAAGATTCATTTCTGAAACATAGTTTTTTAAAATATCAAAGAAATTTAGAACATAACAGGTATGATTTTCATAATTCAGCAATATTGTAAAATATTTGTATAGATCTAGTAGCTATTATATAATTAAGGATATATTACTTGAATTTAAAAATCAAAAAGAAATGTTTACATTATCATTACTCTCTCCTTGAAAGCAAGAGTAAACATTAGATGCTAGAATAGAATCACTATTAACACTACTGTTAACAAGCCAATCTAAACTAATTATAGTAAGATGATTATTATGTTTTAGTTAGCTATTGATTTAGCAGATCTTAATTGACCATCTTCTCCTAGTAAGATGGAAAAAAAGTTTTATATTTTGTTCTTCAAGCATTTAAAGCCTAGAAAGGATGAAAACAAAACCTACCATGCAGCAGATTGATCCTAACTGTATTATTTTGGGTTTGAGTGAGGAAAGGGCAAGCTTTGAAAATATTGTTTCTGGAAATGGGAAGGGGCATTCATCTCAAGCTGGAGTTTAGCATGAGGAAGCCTGGCGAGTGTAGGAGGTGGAACACATGAAAGGAAATGGACCACACAAGCTAGCTGGGAATACTGTGGAGTGACACAGGAGGAGAGGGAGGGCCTAGGGAAGGAACACGCATGTGTCTTAGACAGTGGGCAAGAGGGTGAGTGACAGATAGTGAGTGCAGGGTCTAGTGCAGCAGACGGGAGAACTGGAGTCGGAGACAGCAGCCTGGAGCTGAGGAAGGCTCAAGGAAGGCAGACGTGGGGGCAGCTACAGGGATCCTCAGGAAGGCAGCTGACTAACGCTGAAGATGAGTCAGAAAGGGGAGAGAGGAAGTTTAGAATATTGACTTTGGGGTGAGTGATCCTGGTAGAGAGAGATCATTGTTACAACTAGAAATGGAGACAGAAACTTTGAGAGACAGCGATGAAGAGAAAACATTTTGAGATATAATAGTTGATTTTTTAGGGGAAACAGGCTGGAAAGTGTAGAAAGAAGAGGGCTTTTGGCAGATGTGTAGGAAAGGTGCATTGGAAGGATGGAAAATAGCAGCAGCTGGGAGAGGTGAAAAACTGGGTAAAGAAATAGAAGGCCCAGAGTCCCAGGTGATACAGTGGGTACATGGCTAAGCAGCCAGCTTCAGCTACTGCACCAGAGCTGTTGTGACCCCACACCTACCCCACAGTCAGACCCTGATAAAATAAGGGACTTAATTTCCTCTCACAGGTCAAGAAATATATAGTGCTTTGGGTTATGCTGCTTTTAGACAAAATACAGTGTCAGTCTACAATCTTAAACTTAATATATAATTTTGGGTTATTATTTCTCATACATAAGTGATTTTTCTTCAGAGTGACAAATCTATAAATATTTATCAGAATAATCAACATGTTCTCTTTTTTGTAACTTGCAAGAGCAGCGAGATACAATAGTAATTTTAGTTAGCAAAACATAATTCTGGTAGGCATGGCAGTCCAAAGAAAAAAGAAAAACCCTCTCCTTTGTGACAGAAGCCTTTTTGGAGGACACTGCTGGCATCTATGGCTGAGTATCTGGAATTACTTTCTTCTTTCTTTGTGTGCTGCTCGGAATTGAGCCTATTCCCTCCATCATTCAGTTATACAGCCCAGCTCTTCAGCTCTAAAGAGAAAATTGTACCATAGTAAACTAACCAAAATTACACTGAAAAACAAACCTTTTCCTGCCAATGTAAAATGGCAATTATTGCCAAGATGAAAATGCAGACACCAATGAGGGCTACTGCAGTCAGCAGGACAATGTTACTCGGTGTAAGATACAATTTGGCACTCCAGCTGTAAAAACAGAATGATTAAAATTGTAAATTTTAACATAACAACACGATTAAATTGAGATCAGAAAGCAAAGAAGCTTATTAATTAATGAAACTTCATTGGTTAAATCATTCACTCATCTAACAAAAACAATTAAATTTAGATAATTTGAAGAATACTGATGATCCTAAAGTGTTCATCATTTTCTTAGAAGTGAACTAGAATTTTCTTTTTCATGTATGGTTTTGGGGATTAAATCCAAGGTTTCATGTGTGCAGGGCCAATACTTTACAACTGATTTATATTCCAATCTCCCTGAAGTAGAATTGTTGATGAGATATATAATATTCATGTATTTTTGAGTTTGATCTTCAGAATTATTAAGTAAACTTACCAATAGTACTTTAGACAACTAAAGATGTCTTTAAAAAAGAACATTTTGATGTGCTGAATTTGAAAATTTTAACTCTAACAGCTCTGTAAGTCACATGATTTCACTAAGCCTTAGTTTCTGATGCCCCTGCCCACACATGTAGTACAAGTAAAACAATCTTATGTCTGAGTCGGCTATGTAAAACTTGCTTCATTTCTATGTTATGTTGGACATTTTAAAATTATTACAGTAACTTTTATGTTGAGACTTAGCACAGTCATCTGGCGTCTCCATGAATGTCAATGTGTAGACAATGACATCAGCATAAACATAATCAGGTCTTCTCTCTTGAACACTAAACACAATGCAGCACCTGTGAACACGGCAAAGCCTCAATCTGGGGTCTTATCACTAACTCTGTGGGCTTCTTGTCCTCCCTGGAAACAGGAAATGACTGTATTCTCATTTTAAAAGATTAATAAGGGCAAGATCATTCTAATGAACAGCAAGTACCTATTGATGTATTTTGACATAATTAAAATTTATTGATCCATAAGTTAGTCTTTAGTCAGTAAATCTCAGAATACACCTCAAACAAAAATCAATTAGGGTTTTTATTATGTACATAAATTTGAAAATGACATTTCTTTGGAAAGAGCAAGAGAAACATGAAAAATGTTCTGATTATGGAAGAAAGCTGTGACAGAATTTTTCAGAAATTCGTAAGTATAAGCCTTAAGAAAAATGAGTATTGTTGAGTACCTTACAGTAGAAAATAAAACTTATGCATTTTTTTTTTTGAGACAGGGTCTTGCTATATAGCCTAATGTATCCTTGAGATTGTCTATCCTGCCTCAGGTTCTTGGTACTGGGGTTTCAGGTGTGAACTATTACATTCATAAAAAAAAAACAGTTTTAATAAAACATTTAAAAATAATTTCTGTTTATTTTGTGTGCATGCATGTATGCATGGATGTGTGGCTGTGGAAGAGGGACTCAGCTTTCCTAATGTGGATGCTGGGAACTGAACTCGGGTCTTCTCCAAGAGCAGCAATCACTCTTTACTACTGGGTCATCTCTTTAGCCCCTAAAACGGTTGTTTCTTTCCCTTCTTGAGTTGTTTTAGTTCTATTTTTTTTTAAAAGATCTTTTCCCCCAAAGATCAAGATATTTGTCATTTTTGCTTTAAGAGAAACAAAAGGTTAATCTTCAGTTTTCTACTCAGGAGATTTCTTGTATACTCTGTCAGAGATATGCATACATGACCATGTATGTACAGATATCTTCTTTTAAGATAACAATATATATTTCTCCATTTTGCTGGTTTTCTTTTCCTCCCTGTTGTCCATGACAATAAACATAAATGAGTCACTACAGTGTACTCCATTATTACTATATGTTCTATAGTTTTCCTGCTCCTCATACACATTTTATAGTTTCTTCTCAACTTCATGTAGAGAAAGATACCACAAATATACAACACTGGATCATTAAAAAAAAAAAAGAACAAAATGAAAAACAAAACAAAACAAAACAAACAACTCCCCAAACAAATAAAAAAACAAAACCAGGCACCAGGGCCAAGCATGGTAGTTTGAGGTTCTCAGGAGGCTGACCTGGGAGGGTTGCTGGAGCCCCAAGTTTCAGAGCAGTCTAAGCAACATGGTGAGACTTTATCACATTAACAAAACCAAACCTCAATCCACTCCAGCTCTGATGCAGGCAAATAGCTACTTTTATTAGTGTTATCTTATACATGCAGTGATGTCCTGACAAGTCAGCTGTCTAGCAGGGTGCGTAAATCTGCTTTATGACATGTATTAGTTTTCATGGGGTAAATTCTATCACAGTAACAGACTTTAATATGACTTTACTGAATAAAGATAGGAAAAGATGGACACAGTGAACTCATAAGATGATATGTACTGGTTCTAGCATACCACTTAATATACCCATCTAAAATTTTAATAAATACTGGAGCTAAGAAAGTAGCTCACTGGTAGAATGCTTGCTTGGTATGCACAAGGCAATGGGTTCAACTCCCAGCACTGCAAAACACACACACACACACCAAACAAACAAATAAAATTAGTATTTACAACTAATGAAAATTAAACATATATAATATGTATAAATTACTAGTTAAGTTGTCTTTTGCCCTAATAGGAATGAAATTTATTCCTTATGAAACACTAGGGTAGGTGTGTTTAATAATTTGAAATTGACTAAGTAAATGAGGCATTGGGCACCCAGGGAAACAGATATAAATATGATAGTTTATAAAACATGCCACTGGATGTCTACCAAATTGAGTTCAAACAAGGAAGGGTATTACCTTCGAGGGACATTGTGAGGATACGGAATGACAATCAGCTGGGAATTTGGAATAATTGCTGTCCACTCTTGTTTTCTTATAGACT
The DNA here is from genome assembly GCF_014885135.2 of Alexandromys fortis. Taxonomy (NCBI): domain Eukaryota; kingdom Metazoa; phylum Chordata; class Mammalia; order Rodentia; family Cricetidae; genus Alexandromys; species Alexandromys fortis. Next base: position 894,023 of record NW_026068067.1, on the reverse strand, counting down.
GAAAAGAGAATTTAATAACATTTAATAGCTAAGACATATATAAAAAGCAATTATTAGTTTAAATATGAAAAAGAAACCAATCAACCAACCAGTCAAGCAAACAACCAAACAAAAACCTAAACCCTCAAGTATTTTGAGAATTTGAAATCCTAAGTATAGAGGATTATATTTGTGTGTTATGAATTCATTCACTTAACAGATACTTACTGGACAGTTTTAGCAGGCATTATTCAAGGTGCCATGTGTAAATGCTGACTGAAGCGAAAATTCAAGTCAGGAAATATAAATTGTGTATAACTGCAATAATGCTACTTTTATGTTAACAGATATTACTTATGCTGTAAGTGATATATATTAAGAAGAAATAGCAGATAAAAAGGATAAGAAGTCACAAAGTTTAATGGGGAAGAAATGGAAAAACTATATAATAACAAATCATGGTACGTTCTCAGATACACTTAGGTCACTATGAATCAGTTTTTAATTATTTAAAGGCAATAAAGTATCTGAATTCAAGTTCAATTATATTCAAATTATTGGATTTAAATGTTTAAATGGTAAATATTAAAACAGATTGTGAATAAACTAAATGTTTACTTGCCTTCTCTCCAGATGGACGTGGAATACCAACAAAAAGATGGTCTAGAAAGTTGGCACTTCGGCCTAAACCAAGTACATTGTAAGGTAGTTGGAGAGCTAAGTGTGCTGACTGGCTGAGCTGTCCAGCTAGATTCATGAAGACAAAAACAAACAAACAAAAACACTTTTAAAAATACTGCACTCATCAAGTCTTGAAGTCCTAAAATGTTAAATTCAGGTATAATATGTGAGATGAACATTCAGTTAATTCATATTAAGGATTATTGGTTCACAAAAATCTGCTTTGTTTGAGATAAAATTTCTATACTATAAATAATATCTTCTTATAAAGTATAGCAAATGGCTCTGAGATATCCTAAGAGTTTACCACAGTGAGCACAATGTATTTTAGGACCTTTAGTAAAAAACTCGATACCCACAGCTAGTACAATTTACTTGTCAGCCAGGCTACACTTCCGGCCGTGGGCAATCTCTCTAAGCCGTCTATCCTAAAGACTTCATATAAATACAGTCATACAAAATATGGCCTTTGTAGCTGGCTTCTTTCACTTGACATGTTCTCAAGGCTAATGCTATAGTATGTTTCAATACTTCATCAACTGTCAAATAGCATGATACATACTACATTTGTTTCATTAATTTCATAAATAGACGAGTAATTTCTACCTTTGGCTATCATTAAATAATACTGCTATGAACATTAATATACATATTTTTGTATTTACTAGATTATATACCTAAGAATATGGATAATTAATTGCCTATTCCAAAATAGGCACCAGAGACAATCTCTTGTGTTCCCAACATGAAGCAATCATAAGTGTTTGAGATATTAGATATGCCAGTTACCACAATCTAATCATTATACATTATATATATGTTTTGAAATGTTATATTGTATAAATATGTACAATCATGATGCATCAATTAAATGTAGTATATATGTATGTAAAGGCAAAATGTACCTGTCCCATTTCATACACATACAAGCAACTGTATGAAGGTCCAAAATTTTCCATATCCTAGTGAACACTTACTATTACCATCTTGATGGTTGGGAAGCAGCTTCTCTGATATCAGAGTTGAACTTGTATTCCCACTAACAAATGATGTTGAACTTCTTTCAAATGCTTGCTGTTCATTTGTGTGTCTTCTTATTTTTGTGAACTTAGTAGTTATCTATTTCAAACTGGATTTTTGTCTTTTGTCCTAATCAGTATAAGAAAAGGTTTGCTAGTTTTTATATATGCTTCTAAAGTATCCTTTGGTTTGTTGTTTTTCTATATTCTCTACTTCATTTATTTCCTGTCTTCTGCTTGGCTTAGATGCTTTATGTTTTCCAGTTTCTCAAGGTAAATATTACAATACTCACTACAGACAGTTATTTCCACGGGGTCACTAGCCCAGGCTGGTCTAGAATTCCCTATGTAAATTGCTGTTTATATCAGTCTTAAAGGGGATCTATTAAGTGATAAAGAGTTCTACTAGTGTGATTAATTCTGTTTCTGCTTATCTGAGTATATCTAGGGTATTTCATATATGAAGGATAGTTTTGCCCATCTTTGACTGATAGTTTCCCTTGCAGCATGTATAATGTATTATCCACTGCCTTCTTGTCTACAGATGATGTGATAGGTTACCTTTTTTTGTGTTGCTTTCAAGAATATTTCTTGAGACTTGATATGTTTGAATATGGGTTTTTGTGTTTACCCTATTTGGTGTTTGCAGATCTTCTCAGATGTGTGTATTAACATTTGTGATAAAATTTGGGTGGTTTTAGCAATGACTTACACATTATTTCTGCTTTTCTTTCCCTGTTTTTGTTCTAATACTTCTATTATCAATATCTTGGTTTGCTTGATGGTGTCTCCACAAGTCTCTGAGACAGTCACTTTTATTTTCTTACAATTTAAGAGGATACCTTCAACTGATATATTCAAGTGTTCAGATTATTTTCCTAGCTCAAATATCACAGAGCCATCTACTAATATCTTCAAATACTGTACTTTCCAACTACAGAATTCCTACTTGATTTTGGTAGGTCTGAGGCCTAAACTGAAGGACGTATACATGCGGAAAGTTACTATTACTGGGTTGCCTTCCTACCTCTGATTTAAAAATGACTCTATTTATCCTTTTTACTTATTAAGTTTAACTTTCTTTTCCTTTAAGACTTTGAATACAGAGGTAGCTGATTTATAGTCTCTATCTACTAATTCCAATATCTGGTTCCTTAGACATATTTTCTTTTTTGGTATGTATATATGGTACATTTCTATTTTTCTATATGACCTATAAATTTTGTTGAAAATTAACTTTTTAGGTAACATGACAACTAAATATAGAATGGTTTATCATGCCCTCCATCCTAAAGCTGTTTTTGCTGTTCCTGTTATGTGTTTGGTGGCTGTATTTGGCCTGCATTTGCTGTGACAAAATACCAGCCAAAACAACTTAAGGAAGGAAGGGTCTATCTTTACATAGATGTGAACATTCTCAGGGAGTTAGGCCAAACTTAATTTAAGACTACATTAAGAAAACCATACAGCATGATCAAGCTGGTTTCTTTCCTAAGATTGGTTCAACATATGCAAGCCAGTAAGTACATTATAGCATATAAATAGACTTAAGGACAGAAAACACAAGGACAGCTCAATGGATACAGAAAAGTTCTTTGACAATGTTTAACATTCCTTCATAATAAAACCTCTAAATAAAGTAGGGAATAAAAGGAACATGTGTCAACATAATAAAAAGTTCCATATGCCAAATATATAGCTATAATTATATGGAAAAATGACCATTTCATTTAAAAATCAGAAAGATAGTATTCCCGCTTTTCACTGTTAATAAAGTGCTGGAAGTCTTAGTGTAATTTAACAAGAGAAAGAAACAAGAGGGCTACAAACTGTAGTCAATTTATTCTTTTGCAGATGTTAAATGATCTTGTACTTCAAAGACCCTACAGACCCAAGTAGAAAACCCTTAGACTTGTAAATACAGCAAGTTTACAGAACACAAAAGCAATAATAATTAGAATATATGATAAACTTGCTGAGGAAGAAATCCAGGTTTATGACAGGTTTCAAAAAATAATTAGATATAATTCTAAGGATGTAAAAGACTTCTACAAAGGAAACTTTTAAGATACTGAAAAAAAATTAAAGGCATAGGAAAAGGAAAATGTCTCTAAGGCTCATGGATTGTCAAAACTAGTGTGGCGACAATGGCTATGTTGTAAAAAATGATACAGATTCATCATAGTGCCCATCAAAATCCCCATGGCATTCTTCACAGTACTAGAATAAAAATCCTAAATTTCTTAGAGAAGTAGATAAGATTCCAAACAGCCAAGGCCATCCTGAGCTGAAAGAACAGTCAATACTAAAAATATCTCAGATTACCTGATCCCAAACTCAAGAGCCATAGAACCAGTGTGAACTGGCACAAAAACAGACATGTTGACCAAGGGAATCAAAATAAACTCACACAGCTAGGGCCAAAAGGTATCAAAATATACACTGAGCTGGGTATATGTGCTAGCTCATGCCTGTAATCACAGTACTAGTGAGGCTGGGGTGTGAGGACTGCCATGAATTTCAGGTCAGCTGAGTACACAGATCATGATGTACGACTTGAAAGTGAAAGGAGAGGGCCTTTTAAGATTAATGGGCACAGGCCAGTGTCTTCTGAAAATAGGACATAGGAACAATCCAAAGAATTGCAAAGTGGCGTTACATGAACCTAAAGCTTTCTGCTCAGCAAAGGAGACAGCTACAGAATGAGGGAAAAAAAAGCTTTTTCAACTTCATGTCAAACATGGAAATACTATTGAGGGATCTATAAAGAACTGCAAAAAAAAAATTAAGACCAAAATCATCTAATCAATAAATGGGCTAATGAACTGAATAAGCTTCTCATAGAATTACAGATGGCCAATAGAAACTCAAAGACGGTTCTAACATTCTCAGCCATCAGAGAAATGCGAATTAAAACTACTTTGAGATTCTACCTTAACTCTGGTCAGAAATAACTATTATCAAGAAATAAGACATCCGCTGTGAGACTGTGTCTCCTATATAGGTCAGGAAAACTATACCCATAAAATTTCAGCAATACAGTAGCCCAAACAAGACCTGGACAGTGGAAAGACCAGCTGACATGTCAACATGGATGAGGGAACTCAGGAGGTTTTGTGTGTGTGTGTATAAAGCATATACATGTATATGTATGTACAGATTTAACAATAATGAACAAAGAGAAAACAAATTAGTACTGTGAGAGAGACCTGGTGAGAGTGTAACTCTTTTCTTCTTGTTTGTTTTTCAAGACAGGGTTTCTCTGTGAAAACGGTCATGGCTGTCCTGGAACTCGCTCTGTAGACCAGGCTAGCCTTGAACTCTCAGAGATCCACCTGCCTGTGACTCCCGAGTGCTAGGATTAAAGTCATGAGCCACCACTTCCTGGCAAAAGAGCAACTCTTATTCACTGCTGGTGAAAATGTAGACTTGAGTAGCCACTATGGAAATCATTATAAAGTATTTTACAAAAAAAAACCCTCAAATAACTGAAAATAGAACTGCTATATGGCCCATCTATAACACTGTGGGATGTTACACACACACACACACACACACACACGAGATGGCAAGTCAATATATCACAGAGATACTTGCACATCTATTTACATTGCTGTACTATAGAGCTAAGAAACAGAATCAGACTAGATGCCCATCAACAGATGAGTAGATGAAGAAAATGTTGCAAATATATGATGCAATTTTATGCTACTATAAATAAAAATGAAACCATGACATTTTTAGGTAAAATAGAAACCACTCTTTAAATCAGACAAGTCAGACCCAGAAAGTCAAATTCTGCATGCTTCTGCTGTTCTCATGTGTGGAATCTAGATTTAAACGAGTGTGGTGGGGAGGGAAGGGAGAGATCTGAAGTGGAGGAGAGAAAATGTCATCGGACACATTTGGCATGAAAGAAGAAAGAACTATGTGGGGGAAGGAAGGGAATCTTCCATAAGGGACCATAGTGGAGAGGAAGAGAAATTAGAAAAGTTTAACATATGCATCACAATGTTGCAAGGAAATTCATTACTTTGTATGGAATCCCAAAAAATAAAAAGGAACATGGTAAGACGAGATAAAAAGGCTAATGATGAAGATGTTTTCTATGGGACCTTAGAGCATTTCCTTGGAACCGCCACATTTTAGAGGATGTTTAGTTTTAACTTTAAGTTGTGTAACACACACTGATGCAAAATTTACCACCTTAGCCATCTTTACCTGTGCAGTTACAGAGACCAAACATCTCCACACAGTTGTACAGCCATCATACTTTTCTCCAGAGCTCTTAATTAAACTCATTGTTGCACTTCAGCCCTCTCTCCTTACAACCACAGTTGTACTTTTTAGATATGGATTCTGCAATGAGGGAATCTCATATAAACACAATCATATAGTATTGATCTTTTTGTGACTGTATTATACATTTTATTTAATACAATGTTCTGTAAGTTCATTTATGTTGTAGCATGCGTTAATATTCCCTGTAAATACTATTTCTTTATGTGTATATACTTCATTTTGTCTATCTACTCATATATGCATAGATACTTTTGACCCTCTCTCAAAAAACAAAAACAAGAACAACAACAAAGACACCTTAGTTATACAAATCTCTCTCAGCAAAACTGCTTTTCTGCATGTTATCTCCTGCAGAGGATTTGCTTTAAGACATGGTGATTCTGTTCACTCCTGAGGCACCAACACAGTTTTCCACAGAAGCTTCACCGTCATTTTTTCCTTACCTTAGTATACACTGGTTAACTTCTTGTGCGTTTGTGTGTGGGGGAGGGCATGGGTGGTGATGGTGGTGTGTGTAGTACTTACATGTGAATACTGGGGTGTATGTGCCTGTGCGTGCACATGCAGAAGCCAGAGTTGGTCCGTTATTGATCTTGTATTGCCTATAAATGAGGTCTCTCATTGAACCCAAAGCTTGCTGTTTTGGCTAAGCTAGCTAGTCATTTAGCTCTTGGAACTTACCGGTCTCCATCTCCCAATGCTGAGGTTACAGGTGCTATACACTTTTTATGTGGGTGCTGGGGATTTGAACTTAGATCCTCATGCTTATAGAACAAGCACTCCTACTTACTGAAATATTTCCACAACCTCAAATTCTGATTAGCAGCAGTTATTCTGTTGAACAGGAGTCAAATTTTTTATTTACATTTTCCTAATAATCAGACTGAGTTATCTTTTCATGTACTTTTTGGCCATCTGGATGTCTTCTTTAGGGAAGTGTCTATTCAAGGCCTATGCCTATTTAAATATTTTATTGTTGTTATTGTTGAATACCTCTATGTTTTAGGATCTTTTTTTGGGAGGGAATACCTATATGCATCTTTATGCTTAATTTTAAAGTAGTTATAATTGCTTAGAGTCTGTGAATTCTCACAAGTGAGAATATGAGAAAAATCAGTGCTATGAGAAGGAGTGACACATTTTAAAATTAATTCAAGGCATAAAGATTTAATTCAATCACTTTTGTTTCAACTATCTAGTTCTCTAAGCTGAAAACAAAGTTGAACTTGCTAGGGTTGGGGCATAATTCTATTTTAACAGTAACAAGTTAAGAGACCACTACTGTCTATTGTTCTAACTATTTTAGAAGTACCCACTTAGGTGAAAGACAAATAAGTTGCTTTATAATAATGAATATCTATCCCACTTCATGTTTGTTTCAGACGTAACTAAAATTATAAAATGTTTATTGTTTATACAACAATGCTTATTACTTAGTGAACATAAAGAGTAGCATAGGCAATAGTAGGTACTAGAACTGTACGAATCCTAGTGCCCATCCTTGTATTAATATACTGTCATTGTCATTGTTCTACTGATGGAAAGCATTAAATTGAGAATGGCTTACAGTTTCAGAGATCTATTTCAATATCATCATGGCAGGAAGCACGGCAACATGCAAGCAGACATGGAGAGCGAGCTGAGAGTTCTACATATGCATCTGCAGACATCAGGGGAAAGGAAAAAAAAGCCAACAGGCTTGGCCTTCTGAAATCTCCAAGCCAATGGTCAGTGACAGATTTCCTCTAACAAGGCCACACTTCCTAACCCTTCCAAGTAGTACTACTCCCTGGTGACTAAGCATCTAACATATGAGCCTATGGGGGCCATTCTTATTCAAACCATCACATACATTTTTTTTTTTTTTAACACAGAGAGTATTGTGTCCCACTAAAAAGTCTAAAAACTGCATTCAACAAATACTTGAGTATCCTTGAATATAAAGAGCCAAAAGGACAAGATTTAGAGCCAGTTCTCAGTGAGGACTCATGGGTGGTTAAGATGGGGAATTACTAGTTGATATAGGGCCTCTCTCTACCCTAAGGCAGATATCACAGAAAAGTAAAAGATAAAGTTCTATTGAAACCTGGTGGAGTTTATTTCTAGTTTAGGGAGTGAATTTAGCGATTATTGCCAGACTTAAAAGTGTTGAGGCATTGGGATGGAGAAAAGGTTGAGACTAGAAAAATGAAAAAGGGCCTGGGACATGGAGATGGATTAGAAGGAGCAGAAATCAAGCTGGACAGGTATAACACACATAAAGAGAACAGAAATGAATATGGATGGTAAGGAGTTCAAGATTCACTTCTCAGTGAGGAGGAAGGCACTTGGATAGAAACTAAGCTTCTAGGATATTTCAATATCCTGAATGTTAACCTCTGATATTGGAGATGAAATGGAAACTTTTATCATGAACTAGGCCAGAGGTGGTGGGAACAAGAGAAAATGCAGACCCATGATTTGAAAATATATGGGTAAGGATAGGAGCTATGAGCACAGTGAACAAGTCTGTGCTATGGTGTTTGCTTTTTGCCTCTGATTCTGTTGTTTGCACTGATCTATATGTTTGCTTCTTTAGGCAGTTCTATGTCATCATGTCTGTGAGTTTCAACCTTTACTGCAGCACACAGTCGCTTTACATGGTATACTGACAATAGCCAAATGCTGAACTACAACAGGAACATAGAGCAGTGCTGAGTAATGTGAGAGGTGCTCAGATCTTTCATACTGAACATACTTAGGGAGCAGAGGAATTACTTCAACACAGTGTATAATAACACATTCCTAGCAGAGACCGCAGAATAGAAACCCTATTCTCACCTCCTATTCCCAAAGCTGCCATGTGACAGTTGTTCTTTCGGCATTAGGCAATATATTACTGTAAATATTTTACTAGAAATTAGTCTAAAGGGTTATTTTGAAAAATGGCAGATGATAACCAGGCATAATCTACTAGAATCTTCAGGGAGTACACTGGGGAGAGTTGGACAACAGCCATAGGAAGGTGAGTAATGCCCCTACATCTAGTTTAATAGTAAAGTAAAATAGGAAACCATACAAAGCAGAACAATTAAAAAAGCTAGTGTTCATCCTGGAGGAACTGATGTGTCTGGGGAGCTACTCTTGCTTCTAGACGATGGGGAGAAACTCTGAGTTAGCTCTGCACACAATGCAAGGTGAAAACCTGGTTGAAGCTAGACTCTGTATGGCAACGCAGGCTCTAAGTGGCACTGCTGACATCTTGAAGGACTTCCCAGGGGTGGGTACAATATTCATAACTAAACCAGTGGTATGACCAGCCATTGTGTCATGGCCTGTGAAGTGCTGCCCACTAATGGGATCAACATCTGTGATGTCTTTACAAGAACTGCTCAGGAGTACATCAGGCATTATGGATACAGAAAAGGAATGCTCAGAGTCAAGACTTGAACCACAAATCAGGCAAGAATCTCAAGGTAGAAGGGTTGAACATTTATACAATGGCAAAGATAAACTATGACTAGAACATTCAAGATCTATGGGAAACTACAAAAGATCAAATCTATATGACTCAGGTATAGAAAGAATTTCATGCTAATGGCATGGAAAACACTTTCAAGTTATGGTCATTCTACCCTCTAGGCCTTGTTATAATTTGATGGGAAAAACCATTTTTTTCAATAAAATAATAGCAGATTTCCAACACGTAGGGAAAGAGGTATCCATCCAGGTACAGGAAGAATTTAGAATACCAAACAAATATCACCAGAGAAAAACCTCGCCTCATCACAGCCAAAACACTAAACATACAAAACAAAGGATGTGTTCTGACTGAAAGCTGCAAGAGAAACAAGTAACATATAAAGGCACTCTCACTGGAACAACAGCTAACTTCACAGAAGAAACTTTAACTGAAGAGAAGATAAGAGATGCTCTGGTGAGGATGTGGACAAGAGAACACTTAGTCTGCTAGTGGATGTAGCTAGTCCAGCCACGATGGAAACCAGCATGAGGGTCCTCAAAACACTAAAACTAGAACTGCCATACTGCCCAGGTCTAGCACTCCTGTGTGTTTGTTTATCCAAAGAATTCAATACAGAGAGATCTTTTCTGCATATGTTTATTACAGATCTGTTCACAAGAGTTAAAACTATGGAACCAACCCAAATGCCCAATGACAGAGGTAATGGATAAATAAAATATGTTTTTATACACAATGGATTTTCTTCCAGCCATGGAGTTGTTTATAGTGAAGTGGAAACAAGGAGAGATATCATATTACATGATGAAGCCTATCTGAGAAAGACAAATATCTCATATTTTCTCTTGTTTTGTGCTTTGATTTTATATACTGTTGTATGTATATAGATCATGAAAGCGGAAACAATCTTGTCTAGAGGAATCACTATATGGTGAGAGAGGTGGGGAGTACAATAGGGGTCTACTCAATGTACATTCGTGCTTATATGAGAATATCTTTACTGTAACACAGTATTATGCACAATGAAAATATACAAAGAAGAAAGTCCTGATTTGAGTTATACCGACCTTCTGGGCAGCACCACCAAGAATTCTCTCATTATGGCAGTGTTCCTAGCTGTTAGTATTTATCTTTCATTTTGAAAGTTGGGTAGCAGCCTCAAATTGTACTCATGTAAGAGTACAAACCTGCTAGTACCCTCTACTGACTGGACACTACATTTATATGTCCTTAGTTTCTCTTCTATGTCTAGTCCATTGTTTCAGTGCTTTTGCCGTGCTCCCAACAGATGTTTGCTGTTGCATTGCTTTAGTGTGTGAAGCAGCAGACACAGCAGACAGCTGACCAGCATAGCTGCTGTACCTCCATAACAAAGTGCAGAAGAAACCAGAACTGCTTGTGAATAGGTGTGTGTATTAAAATTAAGTGGCATATACTTTTAAGAAAAAAGTGGGATAATACAGTGGGATAAGATATTGGTGTATAGCTGTGATAAGAGATTTTCTCTTCATTTTTAAATTAACAACACAGTCCTGTTGGTGTGAATTAAGTAGGTTTTGAAGTGTAAGTGAACTTAAGTTGCTAATGTGTAGATATGAGTTTCCCTAATAATTCATCAGTGGAGGTAAGTTTTGTACTTGGAGTGTGCTAATTTGCCTGAGTTTACCAGCATTATGAAATAAATGAGTCTCAGAACATTTCACTTAGCAGTAAAGTTATTTGCATATTAAGAAAGAATGGACAATAAAAATATAATATACAGGAATTAAAACTTAAATGACTTCTTTCTTATAGTGATACATCAGATTATTTGACTTATGATAATCTTATCAGAATTTTCATTAATTGTTTTTAGGATATTTTTGTTTACAGAATGCTTATATGCTTAAGCAGCAATACAATGAATTCTTTTTTTGGTGACAGGGTTTCTCTACAGGGCCCTGGCTGTCTTAGAACTCACTATGTAGATCAACCCAGCCTGGAACTCACAGAGATTCTCCCTGCCTGCCTCTACTCCTGAATACTGAGATTAGAGGCATGTGCTACCACACCCCTCACAATGAATTCTTAGATGTTTATAATTAGTTACAAAATAAACTCATTGTAGTACAAATACTTAATTTACATAAGGCCATTATAAAATACAAAATTGGCCACTAACACATTCTTTCTGGTTATTATAGCATGCCTGTTTATTCTTCAAGGACAAGATTCTACAATTCTCAAGAAATCATATACTGTTGGGACTTTATTCTCTTCCTTCCTTCCTTCCTTCCTTCCTTCCTTCCTTCCTTCCTTCCTTCCTTCCTTCCTTCCTTTCTTTCTTTTTGCAAGAGGTTTCTCTGTGTAGCTTTGGAGCCTGTCCTGGAACTAGCTCTTGTAGACCAAGCTGACCTCAAACTCACAGAGATCCGCCTGCCTCTGCCTCCCAAGTGCTGGGATTAAAGGCGTGCACAACCACCACCTAGCTGGGCTGTCATTTTTCTGCAGGTAGCTGGATTGACTGTAATTTGGAAGGAATCTCAGGTATGTCACATGCAGACATCTTTCAGTCTGTTTCCTTTTTGACTGAATTTCTCCATAATATTTGTTGCAATCTACAAGTAAATTGTGCTTTTGTAAAACTATATCAAAAACATCTCTCTAAATTTTTAGACCTCTTATTCCATATTTGAAAATACAGGATTAGTTTAGATTGTAGTATTAATCGGATTTCTAGCTCTCATTTCTCTTAAAATGAGCTAATTTATATGATTTACCAATTCAATCTTTTATTTTAGATATTTTATTTTAGTTATTTAAGATAACTCAAGTTACCTCTCATTTTCTGTCATTCAGCTGAAAAATAAGGATAATAGGTTTGGTTCATCACAGTAATAAAAACTGAAGAAATAAATGCTGATATTTTGTCCTGACTAGCTCCTGAAATCTGTTTATGTGTGTCACAGAAAAGGGCTGTGACAGGAGTGTGACAGCAGCTGCCTCCCCACCAGGAGAAGAGGCCGCACATGCACGCCCTCCGTGCTCTTACCTGAGCCGTTTTTCAGATATCCATTCGCATCAACTGTTGTGTACATGATATAAGGTCCAGGCTGATTCACTCCAAAGGGCTGCAGTGAGAAAGGAAATAGTTAGTCTTGGAAAGTAAGTAAATGATTTCAATGTCAGGAAAATTTATTATATAGGTAAAAAACCAAAAACCAAAGCCAAAAGAGAAGAATATTTATTAATTCCTAGAAATTTGCATACATTTATATACTGTATCTTCATACCTAACCTGTCTTTCCCTTACTAGCTCCAAAGTCCCCAATACCCCACCCCGCTTTCGTGTTTTCTTCTTAAGTAGTCCAATGAGTCTGACTTTAGTGCTGCCTCTTACGCCGTGTCTGTATGAGGGGCAGGCGATAGGCATCTACTAGAACATAGGCAACTGACCATCAGTAACAAACCAGTTCTTTATTTTTCTCTCAAATATTACATCCCAACTGCAGCTTCCCCTCCCTCCTCTCCTTCCAGTCCCCCACTCCCACTCCAGATCCACTCCTCCTCCTTTCTCTGCAGAAAAGGGCAGGCCTCCCATGTACATCAACCAAACATGGCATAAAGCTGCAGGAAAACCAGGCACATCCTCTCATATCAAGGCTGGATGAGGCGGCCAGTAGGAGGGAAAAGGTTCCAAAAGCAGGGAAAGAGTCAGAGACAACCCCCACCCACCACTCCCACTGGTAGTAGTACTACAGGAACCGAAGCTACACAATCCTAACATATGCAGAGGACATAGGTCAGATCCATGCAGGCTCCCTGATTGCTGTTTCAGTCTCTGTGAGCCTCTATCAATCCCAGTTGATTCTGTGCACTGTTTTCTTGTGGTGTCTTCTGGCTCCTGCAATCCTTCCTTTCCCTCTTTTCCAGGATTTCCAGAGTTCTGCCTAATGATTTGTTGTGGGTGTCTGCATCTGCTCCTATCGGTCTCTGGGTGAAGCTTCTCTGATGACAATTATGCTAGATACCAGTCTGGTTACAAAAGACTGGTTCAGGCTCTCTATCCCCTATTACTAGGTGTCTTTGCTAGGGTCACCATCATGCATTCCTGCTTCATTTACTTCTGCATGTCAGGACTAAGATATTTACTTCCTGGATTCTGCTGCTAGTTCACAGCTGGATTCTACTTGGCAACTCTTCTCAGCTAACGCGTGCTGTGCCACATGTCTGATTAACGTAGGAGTTGATATGCCCTCACCCTCTGCCTCAGTTGAGGCTGTCTGAAGGATCACCTTAGCTTTAGGGCATTGCAAACCAACCTCTTTCTTCTTGCCAACCCTGCTTTCCTGACTACTTCAGAATTATTTTGTTTCCAAGTACAGTAAAGATGTCTCCACTATAGAAGTTTCTCAACTATACCTACATGAAAGTATTGGAATTGTAATGCTCTAAATGGATTGTAAGGATATGAAACTATAATCAAAACATCTACCATTGTGTTGAAATTTCTCACTGAACTCCAAGACTTGGGAAAATTTAACTTCTCTGAGGCTCAGTGTTTCTGAGTATTAAAGTGATGGTTTGTATTTTTTGAGGCTGGGGAAATTGCTCAGCAGGTTAAAGCCTTGCAAGGCTTAAGAGCTGAGTTCAGACTCTTGTAAAGGCTGGATGTGGTAATTATTGTCTATAATGTGGTGTTTACTTGCTGCAAAACCAGAAGAGTGGCATGGCTGTGGTGAAGTTTGCAAAGAGGACATGCATCCTCTATTGCACTCTGAGAGTCGGCCCTACAGAGGATGATGCTGCCTGGCCCCGGATATGCAGAGGCACTGACTGCTAGTGGAACAGAGCAGAAGGAAAAGGCTCTTCCAGCCTTGCACAGTTTATCTCGCTCTGTATGAAAAGAGATCATTTTCAGCCAGCTGGGATTGCTGATCTGAAACCTACAGATTTCAGTTCCAGTATCGGAATACAGTGGGTTTGGAGCTGGCAGACAGTAAGTTAGTAAGTGGCACACCTTCTCTGCTTCCAGTTAAGCTGCTTGCCACACTGTCTGCTCTGATATTAATAGAGCCATCCTCTCATCCTGGTTCATGACTGTGTGGTACGCCCTTCTGCATGGCTTTGTTTTCAACTTTTCTGTTCTTCTATTTAAGACATGTGTATCCTAAGACAGAATATAGTCAGGGACTGTATTTTTCTTCAAAGACAACAGTCTTAGACTTAACTAAGATAGTTAGCAGTTTTAGATCTAAAATTTATCACTGGTATGTTCCGATTGATATCTACCACATCTGGTTTCTGTCTGGTCCCTGTGTCTCTTATCCTTTGGAGCTAATGAATAAATTGTATGATCTCTTTTTAAAAAAAGAATTAAGTTTACTTACTGTTATCTTTCGAGGACAGTCATTAGAACATAGACCACTAAGAACTGTGGAAAGATAAAGAACCGCCTATTACTAATGTTATAAGCTTACATTAAAAATAAGATCTAATTCCCCCCTCAAAGTCTATTAATACATTTGCTGACTCATGACCACAGATAGGAACCACTTCAATTTCTGAGCAAATCAAATTTCACTTTATACCTATGTCTTTCAAAATTAATTTAAAAAACTTAAAATCTGTTCATTTTATACATGTGTCTTTAAAAATTAATTAAAAACTTACATCTTTGTGTATGTTCATGTGTGGGGGTGTAGATATATATGGGGCACAGTATATGTATGGAGGTCAGAGATTAACTCTAGTAGAATTAAAAACTAGCTATCTTCCAACACTAATTCCTGATAAAACTCCCAGTCACTGAGGAAGGAAGTGAACCTTTTCACCATGACACAAGGAGAAGTCCTTGTGCAGCTAAGGTGCCCAGTGGAGAAATGTGGTGCTTCTGAGGGAAGAAGGCAAAGTTGTCCATTCTTACTCTTTCTCGCTAGCACAATAAAGACACAAAAGGTAAAGAGATTGGAGAGGGGAAGAAAATTGTTCCTCCTTACAAATGGCTGTCTATAAAGAAAAATTTTCCCAAAAAACTATTTTAAAAAAATACCTTCCTAGAATCAATAAGTGAGTTCAGTGAGCTGCACTGAAATGTTTATTTCCACATACTAAAAATGAACACATGGAAACCAAATTAAAGTACACAGCAGTATTTAAACTCTTTCCAGATAATACAGGAATATACATAATAAAATACACAAGGCCTTTATGAGTCCATCCCCAGTGAGACAGGTACCTGCAAGGAACTGGCTACAGAGGAGAAATAGCACAGGGAAATGAGAGGGAAATTTTCCCTGCTACAGAGGATGCACATGGAGAGACTGTGTTGTATTAAAAATGGAAGCAGTGGCAGAAATCCATAGCTTAATCAGACATATGACCAGACGTACATGTATGTGAAGCCTGACTTCCATTTTCCTATTTCTGTCCAAAAGGAACCTGTAAGAAATGACAAACCACTAACATGTACACTAAGTACTGAGAGCCTGGGTTTTACATACATGGAGAAATGTGTGTGATTCAAGGCACAGGTCAAGGGCTGTACAAAATGAAACTTTGAGTGCCAGCCTATGAATGTAGAAGGATGGGGATGGGGAGAGAGCTCAGCAGTTAAGAGGTTTTGCAGAGGATCCAGGTTTGGTTTCTAGAACCCTATGGTGACTTACAACTGTAACTCCAGTTCCAAGGGCTCTGATACCCTCCTTCTGATCTACAAGGGTTCCTGCATGCATGTGGTAGAGATACACACACTCAGGCAGCCATACACAATACAATCAATAAATACAAAAAAAAAAAAAAGCTAATGTAGAAAGAATGATGCAAAGCAGAATCATTATTTGACAAAAGCTGAGGCAGGAGTGATCAATAGACTCTAATGGTAGCAGGTAAAAGTTTGATATAAAAAGGAGACAAGCAATACCAGAACTCTGTAGGAAGAGGGAAGGGAAAAACAGTGGCTATAGGAAAGATAAAACTGGCCATCATGGGACTGGAGATGGCTTTGAAGTTGCGAGTACTAGCTGCTCTTCCAGGTGACTTGAGTTCAAGTCCCAGCACCCACATGGCCGCTTACAACTGTCTGTAATTCCACTTCCAGAGGCCATGGCACCCTCACACAGACATACATGAAGGCAAAACCACCGCCGCACATTAAAGTAAATAAATTAACAAACAAAATTGATCATCTCAGGGCTGGAGAGACAGCTCAGTGGTTAGGAGCACTGTTCTCACAGAGGACAAGGGTTCTGTTCCTAACACTCATACACATATAAAAAATTTGAACTGTTCTTCTCTGTGAGCAGGTGAGCAGTGTGCACTGTGTCCTCCTTGTTCTTCTCTGTGAGCAGTGTGCACTGTGTCCCCCTGGTCCAATGACCTGGAAGTGTAGCACGTCTGCTCTGCAATTCCCTGCTGTAGAGTCTTGCTAAAAACAGGTAACTTGAGTTAGATAGCGAGGATTATCTAACAATATAAAATTTGAATTCTTTAAAACCAATGAAGATAAAAATAGAAAATGACTGAAAAAGTGTCCTAGATTGAGGAAGTCTGGAAAGATGTGGAAAATTCAACATATCCTGGGCAGAATACTAAACCAGAAGGGGAAGAGAGTCATTGTTGGGACAGCTGGTATATGTGAATGGGGCCTATGTATAGCTAGCACGAGGTTCTGCTGCAGCTCACTTCCTCATCTGGAGGGTTGTACATGCACCACACAGGAGTGTGCACTTGTACCAGGAAATGAGGAGAAGGGAAGGGAGAGAAAAGGGAAGGGGAGAGGAAAACAAGATGATTGGTAACATCTAAAATACTCACCAATGACTTTTACAAAATAAGCATCTGCTTCAAAGTTATTTTTAAGTGTATGAATGGCAGCATCATTCTTGGTGTACCCTTTACTGAGTACTATAATGTCCAAGATGCCCTGAAAAAAACAAAAATTGTAAGAAAAACTACTAGGTGAAAGAAAAAGACCACTGTGTGACTTGTGCTATAGTTTGAGTAATTCTTACTCCAAAGGCTCACGTATTAAAGATTTGCTTGGCAGCCTGTTGAAGGGTATTGTGACTTCAGTTTTTGCCGTCTCTCTGCTGCTAGGCCACCACAGGTGAGCTGGCCTGTTCTACCATGTGGTCCTGTCATGATGTACTGTGCCGCACCAGTCAAGAGACAGGATGTAGTGACTGTGGACTGAAATCCTTTGTCCTTTTAAGTTAATTTTCTCGGGTAGTTTGTTATTTGTACAACCTTAGTAGGTTGATGTCTAAAATAAGTTTACTAAAAATGTATGTACACAATTTAAATAGGAAATAAAAAGAAAACAGTCCTAGGAAGTAACTGTTAGCATTTTGGTATATTTCCTTTTGATTGTATGTATATACACTGTGATTTTATTTTTTTAAAGATAGTATTCACTGTGTAGCCTTGGCTGGCTTGAACCTGGCTAACCAAGTTTGTAGATCAGGTTGGCCTTAGACTCTGCTTCAAGAGTACTGGAATTAAAGGTGCACGTCACCACATTCAGCCCTACAATTTCATTTTTGGAATCATTACTGTGTGTGTGTACATGTGTGGGGAAGTGGGGGATGGGAAGTGTAATGTGGATGTCCAGGACAGCTTTCAGGAACTGAGTCTCTTTTCTCACAGTAGGTTTGGGGATCTACGTCAGGCTTCCAGACATTTGCAGCACATACTTTTGAAATGTAGACACAGCTCACTATTTTGTGCAGAATTGTCAGACCTTCCGCAAACATGGTCCAGTTACCTGCTGTGCTGCATGTGGCAATGGCACCACATTTTCGCTCCCTAACAAGTACACATTCAGCCCGTTTTACTGAAGACAAACCACACATCCATTTAAAGTGGATACTCTTCTGCATCTCCTGAAGCTACTCATTTTTCATTTTACAAATGTTAGCAATATATTTTTTAATGGAATCCTTCTACAAAGTTCTTTTTTTTAAATTTTTTTTTATTGAGAAAAGGAAAAGAAAAAAAGTTTCCGCCTCCTCCCAGCCTCCCATTTCCCTCCCCCTACTCCTTTCCCCCTCCCCCCACTCCTCTCTCCCTCCCTTTTTTTTTTTCTTTAAATTGACTTTTCTTTTCTGGAGTGTTTTTGGTGACACACTTGTGTCTATGAATTCTTACTTTTTTTTTTTTTTTTTTTTTTTTTTGGTTTTTCAAGACAGGGTTTTGCTGTAGTTTTAGAGCCTGTCCTGGAACTAGCTCTTGTTGACCAGGCTGGCCTGAATACTTACTTTTATATTAAGAATATTAATTACTTCATTCATTTGTAGCATTTCTATTTTCCATACTTAAAAATAATTTGAAATTTCATTTATTATTTTTTTTGATTTACAGAACTTAAAAATTGATTTGTAAGCAATTTTGTTGATTTTTTTCCTTGTAATATTTCTACCAATTACTTTTATGCTTGGAAACTGCTAATGAAAAATAAAATGAAATGCGATTTGGCAGCAGAAAAAGCAAGGAAATGTGGGTATCTATAACTCACCACTGAATACAAGCCTCTTAAACCCAGAGCAAAACAGAACAAGAAAATAAAAGGTTAATGAAGATATAAATGTTCTGATGGGCTTTTACTTTCTACAGTAAACAATCTGTAAGGATGTACGTGGATAAATTAACTTTATATTCTTCAAAAGCTTTTCTTCTTCTCTTTTAAAGATTTATTTATTACGTTTACAGTGTTCTGTCCACGTGTATGCCTGCAGGCCAGAAGAGGGCACTGCATCTCAATACAGATGGTTGTGATCTACCATGTGGTTGCTGGGAACTGAACTCAGGACCTTTGGAAGAGCAGTCAGTGCTCTTAATCTCTGAGCCATCTCTCCAGCCTTCAGCCCTCTCTCTTTTCTTCTTCTAAGTAGAAAACTAGCTTTCTTTTTAGAAAGGTGGATGCCAGGCACCTACAGAGCCAGCTCACTTGGCAACTAGTGACAGAGCCAGTAAAGTGTCAGCAGATGCCATGTTCTAGTTGACAAATGTAGTGAATATACTCCCTTGCTGTGTGTGTGAGTACCTGTTGGTTCTGCTTGGGTCAGCGGATGAACATGTAGATCTGCTAGTCTTAAAGCACAATTCTGCAGCAGTTTATTCCAAATGAGCACAAGAAGAGATAACACTTCCATAGTCTCAACTACAGAGCTAACTATCACTACCAGCAGTCAGCCCCCCCCCCCCCCACCCATTGAACATTAAAAGAGGTTTTCTTTAATGAACCATTCTCATTCCATTTTCTGGTAAAAACTATGAAGCTACAATGAGATATATAGATAGCAATTAAACTCTTAAACACATAGGACAGTTCTGAACTCACGTCTTCATAGATATCAAAAAAGGTGGCAACCATGGCATCTTTGATAAGATTTAGGCCTGATAGGTCCCAGTAGACTTTAAACATCCGGTGCACTTCCTCACAGCTCGCATTATTGCACGGGACATTCTCCAGTAAAAAGGCTTGCTGATTGCTGTGTGACAGACAAGAGGATTCAGTTAAAATCGGCGCTGGGCAGCAGCAGCTGTGCCTGTCATCCAGACACTGTGTAGAATTCTGGGATTACTGCATTGCGATGAGAAATGCTCTGTCCCCTTTAGTGTAGAGTGTCTACATCCATCCCTCCTTCCTGTTTCTACTGTTATCCTCTCTGCCTTGCATTTTAAGTTACTGGGGTAACATTTTAGATGTGCAGGTATCCTCTCAAATTGAAATATTCTCTCCTGGAGGAGGCTCATAAGACTCAATAATAAAATGAAATTTACAAAGGTCAGGAATTGCTAGGGAGAGGAGAGCTGTCAGGAGGGCTCCAGTGATACGGCTTATGTGAGTCACTACGTGTAGTGGGCGGGCTATTTGGTCTGGAGCTGTATTTGAGCCACCCGTGCTCTGGTTAGTCACTCCCATTCACTATGATCCTCTAAGTATCCTCAATAAACTCACTGTTTCACCAAAACTGACATGTGCTTCTTTGGCCTCATCAGTGCTCTTTCTAAAGTGCAGATCTCTGCTCTCATCTCAAGTCCCACACAGATGTGTATTAATGATCAATGATTTGAATTTGAATCGGAGACTCTTGAATTCCCAAAGTCTTGTAAATCACAGTGTAAAGCAATGGTCTACATAAATAATCTATAGAAACTTTTAGTGAAGTCATACAACTTAAAATGCCCCTTACTGTTAATATGTGTTTCATATAGGGAAAGTCAATGCCTGACTTTTTAAAAAAGTAACATTTCATTTAAACCTCACAGAGAAAAACTTTGATCCATTTGTTTCTGAAATCTTGGGGGGAATGGTCTTGATTTAGTTTGTTTGTATTTTTGGCAATTATATACATAGTACACCATTTAAAAATTCGTTTTATTTCCAAAATGACTATAGGAACTATTATAAAATTCAGATAACAGAAACATTTAAAAAGTAAAAAATAATTTATTTTCACAGATAACCACTATAAACACATTGGTGTGTATATTTCTAAGACTGCTAGGCACATGCAAGTACATGAAAATACATTGAGAATAATACAGCAATAATTGTGGATGTGCAAGTAACTCTATCTCCTTCAAAACAAAAACACCAAACCTAGTTAGGTTTTGCTACATATATTCTAAAACATTCTTCCTTTACACTATTGCACACTCATAGAGAAAATGTATATAATCTGAGGGAAGACACAGTTTTGATATGCACTGAAAACTCCCTCCATACACATTGTATCATGTTTACCTCTCAACCTCCTGGCTGGCCACTTTTAATAGCAACTCCACTATACCAGTAATCTGTCATTGATTTTAACATCTAACTACCCAGAAATATGAAGTCTTGCACCTTAGAGGACAACTAGATCAGATTATCCCCAATTGCGTTCTAAAGCTTATCCTTGATAAGAACAGCTTTCACAGAGCCCATTAGATACAACCCCAAGGGTTAAGTCAACTGATCCGGGAAGCCCAACCCTAGCAGATAGATCTACAACACAAATTGTACACCTAAGGCTCAGGGAACATTGAGGAGGGGGTGAAAAGACTGCAAGATCCAGAGAACCAGGAAGTCTGTTGTGAGACTGTCTTTTAGAAATGACAAGGAAGGGCAGGGTGGTGGTGGAAGGCAGAAGCAGGCAGAGTTCGAGACAACCCTGGTCTAAGAGCTAGTTCCAGAGCAGGCACCAATGCTACACAGAGAAACCCTGTCCTGAAAAACAAAACAAAAAGAAAAAAAAAAAAAAGAAATGATAAGGAAGCTACACCCACAATATTTCAACAAAATGACTGTCTAAAGAAAATATGAACAACGACAACATAAACAGACAGACTGATGTGGGAGAAATCTCACTGAGGCCCTCACACAGGGGCCTCACCCATAGATAAAGACCAATAAGCAATTAATGACTTCCAAGAGAGGAAAAATTAAATCTCTCCCAGGGATGAGGCCACCTACCTAACTGGTTTTTCAATAAAAAATGGTCAGTCCTGAAACATACGAGCAACACCAAATGGACTTAGCAGGTTGTAATATAATTTATCACACTTCATCATCTCCTTCCTCTCTCTCTCTCTCTCTCTCTCTCTCTGTGTGTGTGTAATGATAATGACAAAAAAAAAAAAAAAAAAAGAAGAGGCCATCAATTTGATGGGATCATGGAAGGGGCTGGAGGGAGGAAAGGGAAGAAGGAAGTGATGTAATTAGATTTTAATTAAAAATTTAAAAATGTAGAAAACGATTTACTTTCCTCTCTGTGTGTGTGTTTGTGTGTGCTCTCACATGCATGTGCACACATGTGCTTGTGTACATGGAATGGAGGTGGAGGCAGTTATAAGCCCCTGAGGTGGGGGCTGGGAACCAGGTTGGGCCTGTGGGAGAGTAGCAAGCATTTGTGACCCCTGAGCAATCTCTCCAGCTCCTGTATGCCTGCTTTTGAGAACCAACTATCCATTTCACCAGCCATTTATTGACTGGATGACTAGGAATTTGAAGGTTTAGTTTCTGTTGTTCTTTTCTAGAGAATAATCCCCCATCTGATGTGTAGTTGGCAAAGACTTATTTGCATACTACAAGCTGTCTTTTCACTGGCAAATATTTCCTTTGTTGCAAAGCAGCTTTGTAACTGACATAATTCCATTTCTGAAATCTTGGGATTATTTAATGTGCTACTGGAGTTTTCTCAGAATATTTATTGTTGTGGCTTTGATATTTTGTTAGCACTTCTTCCCATTCTTTAAAAAATTTTGTGTCCAGTGTTTTTCATCAAGAGTTTTATACATATTTATATAATCATTTGTCAATATTTTTATGGCATCTTAATTAATATTACAGGGTGTCTATCAGGCCGAGAAAAGACAATACCAGGTAACAACCCAGATCTATATAATGCAATGAAGAGCAATGAGTGCACACAAGGTCAAGTGTGAAGGCAGATATGAAATGCCTAAGCAAACTGCATCTCTTTAAAGGACAGCACTAATAACGTCAGCAGAGGAAACAGTACAAAGCTGGAAGAGGCCAGGCACACATTGCTGAAAAGTTCTAGAACTATCAGTGATATGTAGTATTATTGAAAACAAAATTTAAAGGTGGCCTAAAAAAATCTAAGACATTCACTAAAGTAATATTTATAGTAATATAAAGTAATATTTATAACAAAAAGGACAAAATTAAATCATAAAACTACTTAAAATCATAAGAGAAAAAGGAAAATAAGAAGGTAAGATGGTGGACTTTAACCAACTCAACATTGGTATGAAATATAAAAAGTTTAAACCTAGAGATAGACTGGTTAGAAAAAAACTAAGACTAAAATAGTTTGTTTATAAGAAATACAAAGTAGTTTATATAAAATATAAAAATAGGTTAAAAAAATAAAAATCATGATAAAATGTCCATGATCAAAAAACCCAGCAGGTGTTGGGTGGTGGCGACACATGCCTTTAATCCTGAAAGGCAGATCTCTGTGAGTTCAAGGCCAGCCTGGTTTACAGAGTGAGTTCTAGGACAGGCAGAGCTGCTATACAGATCTTCAACAAGGTCATAGAAGAGAATTTCCTCAAATTTAGGAAAGAAACAAGCA
Organism: Alexandromys fortis; assembly: GCF_014885135.2. Taxonomy (NCBI): domain Eukaryota; kingdom Metazoa; phylum Chordata; class Mammalia; order Rodentia; family Cricetidae; genus Alexandromys; species Alexandromys fortis. The sequence goes on along the minus strand of NW_026068067.1, from coordinate 870,516 downwards.
TACAAGAAGCACACAGAACACCAAATAGACAAGAACATAGAAGAAAATCCCCGCGGTATGTCATAGTTAAAACAGTAATCATACATAAGAAAGAAAGTATATTTAGAGCTTCAACAGAAAAACACAAGTCACATACAAAGGAAACCCATTAGAATAACCAACGATTTCTCAATGGAAACTTTGAAAGTCAGAAGATGCTAGAGCAATGCATTCCAAGTCTGAAAAGACTATGGGAGCCAACTAAAATAATATACCCAGCAAAAATTATATGCTTTAGCTGAAGGAGAAAGAAAAAACTTTCCATAATATAAACAGCCCAAAAATTTATATTCAACAAACCAAACCTAAAGAAAATTACAGGAAGCAACATTTCAGGCTGAAGAGAGGAAAGAGCACAGCCAAGAGACTGTAGAAAGAAATATGAAGCCGTAATTACTAAACACAAAGAACACCAAAACGCAACAACATAATGACTGCAATCAGTACACATTTCAATAATAACTTTAATTATTAGCAGATTCAACTTTTCAATCAAAAGAAACAGGCTAGCTGTTGTCTGCAAGAAACTCATTTTGCTTTAAAGATAGGCACTGCCTTAGAGATGGACAAGAGTACTTCAAATGAGATCAAGAAACAAGCAGGTGTCACTATTTTAATGTCTGACAAAACAGACTTAAATTAAAACTAAACAGAAGAGAAAAGGGGTACACTTCAAGCTAACCAGCAGACCAAGAAGACATTATCCTAAATATATATTCACCAAACTCACCTGTGTCAAATTTCATAAAAAATGTACTAATGGAATTAAAGACAGATTAACACCAACCCAATACTGGTAGGTGATTTCAGTACCATACTTTCTCCAATACACAGGTCATCTGATCCCTTCCACAAAAAAGCAGAAAAACACTAGAATTAAATGACATCATACATCAGATGCACTTAGGTATCAACAGGATATTCCACCCAAACACCAAAACATAACATTGAAGCTTCACTAAAATAGACCCCACCCTGGACAAAACAAATCTACAAATTCAGAAAGATTTAAATAACTCTTGAGTATCTCAAGTGACCATAAGGCTGTAAAACTTTAATAGCAAACAAATCTCTAGAAAAAACACAAATTCTCATGGATTGAACATCTTATTACTGAATGGTGAATGGGTCAAAGAAAAAAATTCAAAAATAAAAAAAAATCCTGAACAAAGTGAAAATGAAAATGTAACACAATAAAAACTCTGGGACAAACTGAAAGCAGTATGAGAGAAATTTGTAGTTTTAATTGCCTATATTAAAAAAATCAGAACGAGCACAAATATTTATTACTTAATGAATACAATTCAAACAACTAAAAAACAAGAACAAACCAAATTCAAACTCAATAATAATAAAAATCAGAGCAGAAATTAATGAAACAGAAACAAAGAAACCAATATAATGAACAACAAATCTAAAACTTGGTACTTTGAACAAGATTCACAGGCCCTTTGGACTACCTGAGCAAAGAAAGACAGGATTCAAACTAACAAAACTGGAAACAATCAGAGAAAACTTTGTAACAAACATTACATTTTTAAAAAGGGAATACAATCTGTACTCTATTATTTGGAAAACCTAAAGAAATGGATAGAGTTCTAGATTCAGCCAAAGCACCAACATTAAACCAATAAGAGATGAATAACCCAGACACACACAACAAAGGAAGAGATCGAAATAGTAGTAAAAACCCTTCCAACTAAAAAGTCCAGGGTAAACAACATAGATGTCCCTCAATTAAGGAATGGATACAGAAAACGTAGTATATTTACACAAGAGAGTACTACTCAGTGCTAAAAAATGATATCTTGAAATTTGCAGGCATATGGATGGATCTAGAAAAAACCATATTGAGTGAGGTAATCCAGAGCCAGAAAGACAAATATAATATGTACTCACTCATAAGTGGCTTTTAGACATAAAGCAAAGAAAAGCCAGCCTACAGTCCACAACCCCAGAGAACACAGACAACAAAGAAGACTTTAAGAGAGACACACATGGCACTACATAGGAAGGAGGAAAAGACATCTCCTGAGTAAATTGGGAGTGTGGGGGTCATGGTATTGGGTAGAAGGGGAAAGGGGAGGAAGGGAGGGGAGTGGAAAAAACTGTATAGCTCAAAATAACAATAAAAATGAAAAATAGTCCATTGCTAGATAGATCCAAAGCAGAATTAAACCAAACATCTTCAGCCAATCCTTTCTAAACTACATTTAGAATACAGAAATAGAAAGAACAATCCCAAACTCCACAGAAGGAGTATCACTTTAATTACCAAAACAAGGTAAAGACACAACAATAAATTAAAAAAAAAAAACCAACTACAGGCCAACTTCCCTGATGAATTAAAAAAGATTTCAAAAAGGTCAATGAAACACCTTCAAACTGAATACAGACATATACGAAAAAGATCATCAACCATGACCAATCTGCCTTTATCCTCGAAATGCAGGAATGGCTCAACATATGCAAGTCAATAAATGCAATAAACCACATAAATAGATGTAGTGATATTTTGTTTGCAATCTAACAAATACATCTCGCCTGAAGATCAGAGTGCAGAGCTTAGCCACTAGGGGCCAGGGAGTGGTGGCACACATCTTTAATTGCTGGACTCAGGAGACAGAGACAGAGTTCAAAGCCACCCTGTTAGTTCAAAGCCACCCTGGGCTATACAAGATAGAAATCTGTCCAAAAGAGAAACAGAGCTCACACAAAGATGATCCCAGTACTGGGGATCCCACACCTTTAATCCCAGCTCTAGAGAGGTAGAGACAGGACTGATGTGGCTGGGCAGAGAGACGAATATAAGGTGGGAGGAGAAAAGAGGTCATTGCAGTCTGAGGTGCAGTCTGAAACAGTCATTTAGAAGATGCAAACTGAGGAGGTAGTCTGGGGACAGGATCACCCTTTAGGTCTGAGGATTGGGTAGAGGTAAAAGGTCTCTTTAGTGGCTAGCAGCTACTGCTTCTCTGGCCTCTCAGCTTTCACTCCCTAATATCCGACTCCAGGTTTTGATTAAGAACAATTAGAATTTGTGTTACAAATAGATATAAAGACAAAAGGTGCATGATTATCTCTCAATAGACGCAGAAAAAGCCTTTGACGACGACAACAACAACAATACCCAACATACTTTCATGATAAAAGACCTAGAGAATGCAGGACTAGAGGGAACACACCTCAAAATAATAAAAGTCATATGTGAGAAGCCCACAGCCAACACTACCCTAAATGGAAAAAAGCTTGAAGCAATCCCACTGCAGTCAGGGACAAGGCAGGGTTGTCCATCCCTACTCTGGTTCAACACTGTGCTTAAAGCACCAACTAAAACAATAAGACAAGAGTGGGAAATTAAAGGTAAAAAAATATAAAAATAAACAAACAGGAAGAGAAAATAAGTTAAACTATGCCTGCATGAATTTATTCCTTGCCTCTTTTAGTTTCTACAAGCTGTCCTTATTCTTAGCATATGGCCACAAATCAGGTCACCTTTTTCACCTGTTGCTTTCCTAACATTACCACAAGCATCTTTCTTTTCAGGAACCTGTAACTTGGGCCCAAATAAGAAACACAAAACACCCCCTACCCAAATGACACTCTAAAAAAATGGCATTTATCATGGAGGTTACATGTTTTCTAAGTCTGAAGGAACATTACAGGAATGTCATTGGGAAGTCATTATCCATTTTACTACACATTTATATAATTTTATCAGAATAAATGCTAATATCCTTCAGCACTAAAATTATGACCTGACCAATTGCAAAGACCTGTTTATATGGTGTTTTATTTAATCCTCATTATTGCCAAGAAAACTGATACCACCTGAGGCTGTTTGAGTAAGAATGACCCCCCCCCCCCATTCAAATCATACATTTGAATGCTTAGTCATCAGGAAGGTTGGGGTAGGTGTGGCCTTGTTGGAGGAAATATGCCACTGGGGTTGGACTTGGAGGTTTCAAAAGCTCAAGACAGGTCCAGTGGTTCTCTCTTTCTACTGCCCATGGATTCTGATGTAGAGCTCTCAACTCCTCCAGCATCATGTCTTCCTGTGTGCCACCATGCTTCCCACCATGATAATGGACTAAACCTCTGAACCTGTAAGCTAGCCCCAATTAAACGTTTTCTTTCATAAGCAATGTCAGGGTCATGAAAAAGATTTTTGTTTTTTCTTTTTTGAGACAGGATCTTACTCTAAGATCCAGGTTGCCTTTGAACTCTAATTCTTGTACCTTACAATCTCAAATGCTGAGATTTGAGGTGCATCACTATACTCAGAAAGTAGGTGCATTTTACAGACAGGACAAGTTTGGCTCTTTGGAAAGCCAGAGGGTGGTTCTAGTAGGCTAACCAATATTCTCCCACAGATGACCACAGGAATCCTTATGAAGTAATAAGTTGACAAGGGACATGAGGACTGGGAGGGAGGGAGAGAGAAGGAAGACAGAGGAGATGGGGTGTAGAGAAAGGAGAGGGAGCTAGGAAGAAGCAGAGGCCAGAAAGACTGCTGATTAATTTATGTATCAACCTGACAAGGTCATGGAATACCCATACATTTGGTTAAGCTTTGCTCTGGGTGTATCTCTATGATTGTTTCTGGATAAGATTAACATCTGGTACAGCAGGCTGGAGAAAATACATTTAATCAATTAATAAGTCAAACAGGGTAAAAAAGTAGTGTAAGAAGGATGTTCTCCTTGTTTGAGTAGAGTCTTTTTTGGCTTCAAGTGTGGTTTGATACTTTGACTCTTCTGGCTTCTAGATCCTATGGGGCTTTGAACTGGAACTTACAATGTTACTGTCCTTGTTGTTGTCTTCTGGACTAGGCTCTCTTGATCTCCATCTTGCTAGTTCTAGAGTATTAAAGACGCACAGTGCACACAGTATTATGTCATACTTTACAATGTCTTGCTCCTTAGCCTTCCTAGGGTTTCTGTTGTTTGGAAATCCTGACTCTTACCAAGATGCCATGTTGCTAGCTTTGAAGGTGAAAAGAATGGTTTATAACCTCCAGGAAAACCATTATTTTTTCTTCATCCCAGTGAAAGCCATTTAGGAGCTCTGACTTCCCAAATTGTAAAAGAATAAATTTACACTTTAAAAAAGATACTATATTGGTGGCAACTTGTTACTATGGCATTGGAAACACATACACAATTTGATGCTATTCTAGGTAGTGATACCTAATAAAAATAGTCCATTGCTAGATAGATCCAAAGCAGAATTAAACCAAACATCTTCAGCCAATCCTTTCTAAACTACATTTAGAATACAGAAATAGGGCTCTTCATTTGAATGACTCTCCAGAGTCCCAGCAGAGCACGAATCTAGATCCTGCCCTGAGAAAGTGCAGAGAAGTATGTCACTGACTAGATGCTCAGACGGGGGCTTTCCCAGGGGTCTTGAGACCATGTGTGGAGTAGCACATCACTCACTAGGCTGCTTACGTATTATGTGCTGGGTACAGAACAAGGATACTTTGTTTAGGGGGCTGGAGAGATGGCTCAGAGGTTAAGAGCATTGCCTGCCCTTCCAAAGGTCCTGAGTTCAATTCCCAGCAACCACATGGTGGCTCACAACCATCTGTAATGAGATCTGGTGCCCTCTTCTGGCCTGCAGGCATACACACAGACAGAATACTGAGAATACTGTCTACATAATAAACAAATCTTAAAAAAAAAAAGACTGGGAAGATCTTAGAGAACGGAAACTTTTTTAGGGAGTTACTTGAGAATCCACCTAGAAAAATGACATAAACGTTTTTTAAAGATTAACACATATTACTTTATGTATAAGTGTTTTCAGCAACATATGAATATACATCACATGCCTAGTGCCCATGAAAGTCAGAAGAGAGCACTGGATTCTTGGAATCAGAGTTATAGGTAGTTATGAGCCACCATGTGGGTCTCCAGAAACAAATCAAGTCCTCTGTAGAAACAGTAAGTGCTCTCAGCTGCTCAGCCCTTCTTCCCCAGTAAAATAACATAATGCTAACCCAATAAACTATCAAATCTTGAAATTATGTGTAAATAACTATATCAACAAAGTGGGAAAATCAGTCAGTAAGTGAAATGCCATCATTAGGAGTGACTCATGGGTAGAGGACTAAGAGACTGTTAAAATTCTTGATTCAGATTGTGATTTCAATACTTTCTTTCTTTCTTTCTTTCTTTCTTTCTTTCTTTCTTTCTTTCTTTCTTTCTTACTCTCTTTCTTTCTTTTTCTTTTTTTTTTTTTTTGATTTTTCGAGACAGGGCTTCTCCATAGCTTTTAGGTTCCTGTCCTGGAACTAGCTCTTGTAGACCAGGCTGGCCTCGAACTCACAGAGATCCACCTGCCTCTGCCTCCCGAGTGCTGGGATTAAAGGCGTGCGCCACCACTGCCCGGCTAGTTTCTTAAAAACAAAGTTTTGTTGTATGTTTTAAAAATATAATCGATCACTGCAACGAAGAGCAAATAATGTAGGCTATAGTGTTAAAAACAGGCTATTCTTCTTAAATAACATTTGAACAGTTAGAAACACTATCACGGTATGTGACATAGCTAACCACAATTGATTTTGCCAAAAAACAGCAAACATTCCCAGGAAGTATATGAGATGCTTATTGTATAATGTTTGTTGCAAGTTAGGAAGCATTTATATTTCCCATATCCATAGAAAAAAATAAAGGAAAATTTTACTTGAAACAGAAACTATGAGCTATTTGAGTTACTAAATTTAAATTTAGAAATGTGTTATTTTAAATGATGAAGAAAATCTGTTATTTTTCATAGTAAAAATTAAAAACAAGTGTTAGAAAGGCAGGAACCTGTAGTGTGAACCTCTTTGCCCTTCAAAACAGAGCATCTGGAGTCTAAGGTATCCTTTCTTGCTGAGAGATAATGTTATCAACATCAAGCTAAATTAATTCATAAAGCAGAGGTTGCAGTTGAAAATGCAGATTACAATTGGGCGGTTTAACTAGCCAACACGGACACCAGAAGTTACCAGGAATCATGTCTTTGACAAAGTCTCAGTTTCTAGTTGTTACCTTGCTGTTTCCAGTTCCTAGGACTCATAATGGTCACCAGCTTTGGGTGCAGGAGCTTTTTCATGTGTCTGGCTCTCAGGCAATACATTCTATTTGGCTACTTATTTACTGGAATTGAACAATATTTTCTCATGGATGAGTCTTAGACTTTGCTCTCTTTGCTACTTCTAGGTTTTCTTTTCCTATAAAAGCCCAAGAAGGCCCAGGAAGCTCTGTTCAATTGGCTTGCAATTAATTAAGATAATGAAACTCTTCCCAAATCCTATTAGCAGTTATAACGAATAGTCACAACAACGGGATTTTATGGTTTTGGAGACAAAATCTCACGTATACGGTCAGCCTCAAACTCACTGGGTAGACAAGAGTGGCCAAGACTTTCTAATCCTCCTGCCTCCACCATCTGAGTGAGGGATTACAGGTCAGCATCACCATACCTATTTATGCAATCCTTTTTTTAACAACAAGAAAAAGCACAAAACAAACTGAACCATGGTCTCAAAATAGTTTTTCAAGACAAATCATCTACTCTGGTTGCTCCCTATCTGACTTCCAAAAATTACAGGCAAAAGGAAATCTCCACTTTGAGCTGGCAATCCTTGGGGACTTAGACACAGCACTCAGCACCGACACTCACAGCACTGCTAGTCTTGAGGCCAGGGAAAGTTATAAATAACTCTTAAACAAATTAAATCCATGTGGGGTATGATTCAAACACACGCCATGTTTCTTTTCTTATTCTGTATTTCCAAGACTTCTTAATGCAGAATCAGGATGTTTCCCAGCTGGTGGTCCAGCGGACACTGAGATACGATGACATTTACCTGTCAGTCTCATCCAGGCTAAAACTAAACTCTAGGCTCCTAACAGTTACATTTATAAAACTATCTAGACTTCTTAAAATTTGGTTTTAGAGATAGGATTAACTTATATTATATAGTCTCATTGACTTTAAACTCAAGTTCCACCTGCCTCAGCCTTTTTTGGAATAAGATGGTACCATGCCCGGAGTAGACATAAAAGCAAAACCAAACCAAACCAACTCCTATGCTTGCTTTGGAAATTAGGATTTCTTGCTGTAAATTCATTTTGTGTCAGTTGAGCAGTTATGTATACCATCACTATAAGCTAAAAGTTAAAGAACACATGTCAAGTATTTGAAAGTTTAAAAGAGAAAAATTGACAAAACTTTAAAATTTTTAAAACCTTTTAAAGGAAAATATAAATTATTTGGATGATCTTCTAAGGATGAGAAATCAGGTTTGAATGAATTTAAAATGTATATTTTAAATTTAAAATGTATTTCGTAAATACAGCTATGTCCATAATAAAGCAATTTTATGTTCCTTTGTTTTCATGAGATTTTATGCTTTTGTTCTTCTCTCCAAAAAGGACAGATCTTGTTACATGTGGACTGCTCTGGAATCTGTGATCTCGTGGTAACACCTTCCAGGTAGCACAATGCCAGTCACTGTATTGTTAAGAAGAGTTATCTTCATGGCTCTCTTGTCCACACAAACCCTGATACAGTATAATGATTACTGACAGCTTTCTAAAAGTATTTTAGAGGTACTCAGGGTGTTTTCAAGTAAACAATGAAATAATGTTTCATTATGAACTGTGGGTAAGCTGCACAGGAAAGATTACTCTCCAAGAATACAACTAGTTATAATGTCAACAAAACAAGAGGAACTTAGTGGAAGTCACAATCATGGAGTCTAGCAACATTGGGATAATTATGAACTTCAGCTTATCTTCTAGTATCTTTTAAAAGAAAAGAGTTGCCACAGTGTCCAAATCACAGGTTATATAATGAACATAGTTACATATCGCATATATACATAAATTGAATCAATAATCACGTTGGGAATTCTGGTGTTTCTAGAAAACAAGTAATCATAGGTAATATTTACTTAAAGAGCATTGATACGCACAGAGTATCTTCCTAAATGGCTTGTCCATTTACTTTACCTCATTTATGCCAGAGGTATAATTATTACTCTCATTTCATACTTCATGAGTTTAGGTGACCTGTCCAAGATCACACAGAAAGTGCTAGGCTGAAACTCAAGTCTAGAATCAGTTCTTAATCACCAATCTTCAGTCTCAAAATGTACTGTCATTTGTCTTTAGAAAAAACAAAGCTGAATAAAAAAATAACTTTTCATTTTACAGTGAATGTTTATTTTTTTCTCAATAGAAAATGAGTCTGTAGAAAGAATGTTTCCTAAGTCATGCAATGAGTTCACTGACCACACAAGGAAGCATGAGCGCAGCCCACCAACTGCTTCTTGGAGAGACTGCACCAGCTTAAGTGCTGTCAGTCACAAGCTGCTGTGGTAAAGACATTTTTCAAGTGTGTGCCACGAATTTACTCTCCATACCTTCCAGATGTATTCTTTAATATGGCAAGAGCATCTGGGTAGCCATCCATATTGTAGTCTCCAATGTGAAGGGTGATTGGAATTGGTATTGAAGTTGGCTTTTCTTCATGCAAAAATGGCACAAAGCCCCAGAGTGTACCCTTGTTGCTAAAATCCTGAAGCACAGGAACCCACTAAGGATAATGAGAAAAAAAAAAGAATAATCATAATCACTTCAGAAAAAGTCATCATTCACAAAGGAATGATCTATGAAAAATGCTGAAAACAGCCTCATTTTACTTCTTCATCTTCACGCAATGATAGGCTACTACCATTTACTTTGATGTATGTGTAGGACACTGGGGAGCTGGTCTTCCACAGCATTGTCATGAGCATCTTTGCAAGAACAGCACACAGAGCCACAGGTCCCTCACAACATGTATTCAACCTCGGGAATGAACAAGCTCCGTCCTCACCTGACAGGCAAAGCACAGACAAGGAGGATGGGCTATGACGCTACAATAACTGGGAGCAGGGTTTTCAGTAACTCTTCATATTTCTACATGATTACCATGAAAGAACAGGTTGCCTTTAAATTGATCTTCTCCCCTCCTCTTCTGATTGCACAGCTCTTTTCACCCTTCGATAAATTAATATAACACTAAAATCTGAAGACTAGAAATTATGGCACTAACATTACAGATGTGCCCATGTTCCCATAAGAGTCCCTATACTAGCACTGAACCTGGACATGTCCTAAGAGGAAGCAGGTAGAGCAGACTTCAAGTGGTAGTGGCCAACATGCATACACATGCACACACATGCAGTTTTCCTCTTCAGAAGCACTTCATTAAGTTTTATTGCTGCAAATCAAAGTATATTAAAATGGCTTCTTTAAAAAAGAAAGATCTAGCAAAAAAAAAAAGTATCTTCTCCAATGTTTTGTAAGTTTTCCTAAGAAAGTGTGACTTGCCATGTGGAGAGGGAGGAGGAACTTTAATGACAAAGACATTGAATAAATTTATTTAAGGAAAAAGTACTACTTTGTATTTTGCGAACTTCAAGAAACAAAAATTTAAATAATTTCACCTGATTTTGAAAAAAACAAAATTGTTGCAAGAAAGCTGGAAGTTTCACAAAACTTTAAATTGTTACAAATTCTGAAACCAGGTACAGTGTGGGGTTGTACACCTTTAATCTTAGTGCTCAGAGGGCAGAGATAAGTGGGTCTCCATGAGTTCAAGGTCAACCTGTTCTACGGAGTGAGTTTCAGAAAAGCCAGAGCCAGAGACCCTGTCTCAAAAAACAAAAAAAAAGAAACCCTAAACTACAAACAAACAAACAACCACAAAATGCAATAAGAAACTAAATCCAAAAAATCCCAAATTTTTGAAGCAGTCAAGAATTTATGAATGCGGAATAAATATACAGATGATAACTTAATTTTTTCCCACTCAATTCATTATCTATAACACTCATCAAAGAACATATTTGTCTTTGTAGATATAGGTAATTATTCATTTTCTTTTTTCTTTCTTTACCCCCCCCCCCCTTTTCAAAGCAGGGTTTCTTTGGATAGCTCTGGCTATCCTGGACTTACTCTGTAGAACAGGCTGGTCTCAAACTCAGATCTGCCTGCCTCTGCTACCTAAGTGCTGGGATTAAGGGTGTGTACCACCATACCTGGTTAACTATATAATTTTCAAGTATTCTTGTTGTATATTTTTATGCCTATGAGCCAATTATGAGAAGTCTCTTGAGCTTGTGTTCTAAATGACTCACGACTATCCAAATATAGTCAAAGATAATAAAATAATTCAATGATTTTTAAAATGTTGAATGTATAAAATTTTTTTTATCAAGTTTCTGAATATAAAATGTATTGTTTCCTACTCAAAAGGGCTATAAAAGTCAGCATGGTACCCTATTATTTATTAATGCCCCAAGAAAATACAGCTGGTTAACTCTAAAAGTGTCATGACCTACTATTTCCATATTAATCCTCCACCGTGACTCTCATAATTCTAAACTATTAAGTAACAGGCAACAAGTCAGCATGAGAAATGGGATGGATCTGCACATGGAAACAAACCAGGAGTTGATCTAGGTGCGGAATCATTTTCCTCATAAGTTTTTATTATAATGTGCTTTCTATATCGCTGACATCTAAAATGCTACATTTAATTTAACTACAGGATCCAGAATGGGGTTTCGTCACTAAAAATCAACACAGCAGTATTTTCTACTTCCATGAAAGAATGAAAAGATTTAAATGTATTTTACTTAGGTAAAATGAAGAATTCTATAATATAATTTTGTATTTTATTCTGTTGTGCTTCTTTCGACATGTTTTCTAACGTTTAAGACTTCTCAGGCACACATCACTCATGGCACCCCAAAGCTGACATACCTGCCCTGTTCCAGATCTCATTAAGTATATGGCACTCTTCTGACAGTCTTTATCTTCACAGCCCGGCAGCAAGTGATCCATATGTCCATCTCCATCTGTCAGAAGGAGATTCGGGAGTCTATGAACAGCCCAGGAAAACATCTTCTTGTGTGATAACTAAAGTTCCTATTTGTTAAATAGTTCCATCTATCCAGACGAAGCCAACAACTGGACACACAGCTTTATAATGAAGGTGAGTCATTACAAAATGACACTCCATCCTTAACACCGTATCTTGCTTTATTTTATTTTTCTGAGTCTTGTTTTAAATTTCAAACTTCTTTGTGATTAGATGTTATTATACATAATTATTAAAGTTAATCCTGATTTAAAGTCATTTGAAAACTTATTCAGAGTTATTATTATTGTTATTGATGATGATGATGATGCTTCGGGGATTGAACTCGGGTGTCTTCACATATCAGGTAAGTATTCTACCCCTGAGCTACATTGCCAACTCTAAATAATCAATATTTTAAAAGGAAGTTTTTGATTTTATTATGTAGTTATCTATATTGAGATTAAGACACACATGTATCCACACAGTAACATTATTATATAGCCAATTTTAAATATGGGGGACATATATGTAGTTTTAAGTGGCTTTTAGCCAGCATGAACTTTAACTCATGAGTTACAGAGTTTTCTGTTCCTTGGCTTCTCATAAAAAGCTATGTATTTTCATCAATAAAGATACACATGAAGGGAGTACACCCACTGCTATGTCCAATTCCCATGCATACCGGTCCCCAACGCAACTGTTAACTAATTAAAACACTTAGAGACATTTTGAAAACAATGTAATTTGATTGCATAGTTCTTCAGTGTGAACTTTATAGATAACACCAGGTTGTCTGGCACAGTTTCTTTATATCTGCCTGGATTTTTGGCTAGAGAGCTACTATTCTGCATATATCTTCATCCTAGAATCACCTCCTCTGATGCTCACTCACACATGAAGACCCCCTTGTCTGAAGTTTAGAGAGCTCGGGAGCCTAAAGCTGAATCCTTCTGTGATCGGAGTAGTAATTTAACCTTTAAATTCGGGGCACCTGTTGAGCTTCTTTAACCACTAATTAATTTACTATGATTTACTCATTATTTCACTTGGGCACAATGTAGGATTTATAGCTGGCTGTAAATCAAAGGACTATCAATACAAAATTAGCCTTCACTGTATAGAGCTATATGAAGAGAAGTATAAGATTAAAACAAGTTTAAGACACCTCAATAATTAATTTGAAAAGGAAAAAAAAGTTAGGCTGCATGGGACAAAGATCTAGCCAATGGAGCCAGACCGTAACAAAAAGTATGTTTTTTAAGATCACTTCTGGTATTTTTAGAACCATTCAAGGGTTAGTAAGTATTAGAAAGCACGTTCCCTGCTCTTCTCTGTTCTCTTCTGCAGGGGCAGCAGGGTGGTAGTTTCCTGAGTATCCTTACATAAATACATATAGCATGTGCTTTGCAGTATATTCTACACAGTTTGGCTACCTTGAAAATTTGAGTGATACTTGTTTGAAAATAGCACAGGATACCTTCATATCACTCAGAGGCTTCGATATTGCTCTGACTGACAGCAGGGAATTTCTCTCAGGTATAATTTGCCAGAGAGAAATATATTTTACCATCTTATTAGATGTATGAATCTATCAGGTTTAAGAATAGACAAGGTGTCTTCAGTAGTCACCACTACAGTGCTGTAGAAATCAAAGAATGAAGAGATTGTGAAGTTCACAGGGCACTGGAAACAGGTTGTCATACTAATCAGAGCAGAATTATAGTGATACATGTTCAACTAAGTGGTGTTATATTACCAAACATTGAATATATCCATTAAATTATGAAATACATGCAACAGTGTAAAAGACATCATTAGTCTACAGAAATTTTACATTCAAAGGGATAATTTTGCATTCACACTAATAGGCATCGCTAAAAACTGTGAACTGTGTAGTAGTTTGAGACTGTGTAATTAAGTCTGAGGTATGGCTTTATAAAAACTCATTCATAAGTCAAGAATTTATCATATAAAAACCTACACATAGGCTTCTGGGTCACTGTGTTCCAATTTTTCCTTAAATATATCCAACTCAGCTTTAAATGCTGAGTATATATAAAAAAGTCAAGAATCTAAAGTAGCAATTTTATAATTCTTATATAAACTTCTCTTGGTGTCCTTCCCTTTTGCTATGACTAAACACCTCAATAAAAGCAGCTCGGCACCAACCCTGCAATGGACAAAGGTCTGATCTCCAAAATATATAAAGAACTCAAGAAACTAGACTTTAAAATGCTAATTAACCCAATTAAAAAAATGGGGCACTGAACTGAACAGAGAATTCTCAACAGAAGAAGTTTAAGTGGCCAAAAGACACTTAAGGCCACACTCAACCTCCTTAGTGATCAGGGAAATACAAATCAAAACAACTTTGAGATACCATCTTACACCTGTCAGAATGGCTAAAATCGAAAACACCAATGATAGCCTTTGCTGGAGAGGTTGTGGAGTAAGGGGAATACTCATCCATTGCTGGTGGGAATGCAAACTTGTGCAACCACTTTGGAAATCAGTGTGGCGGTTTCTCAGGGCGGGATCAACCTACCCCAGGATCTAGCAATACCACTCTTGAGAATATACCCAAGAGATGCCCTATCATACTACAAAAGCATTTGTTCAACTATGTTCATGGCAGCATTATTTGTAATAGGCAGAACCTGAAAACAACCTAGATGCCCCTCAATGGAAGAATGGATGAAGAAAATGTGGAATATATATACATTAGAGTACTACTCAGTGGTAAAAAACAATGACATCTTGAATTTTGCATGCAAATGGATGGAAATAGAAAACACTATCCTGAGTGAGGTAACCAAGACCCAAAAAGATGAATATGGTATGTACTCACTCATAAGTGGATTCTAGCCATAAATAAAGGACATTGAGCCTATAATTCGTGATCCTAGAGAAGCTAAATAGGAAGGTGAACCCAAATAAAAACATATAGTTATCCTCCTAGATATTGGAAGTAGACAAGATTGCCAGGCAAAAATTGGGAACTTGGGGGTGGGAGGGTTGGGATAGAGGAAGGGTGGATATGGGAGCAGGGAAGTATATATCTTAATTAAGGGAGCCATTTTAGGGTTGGCAAGAGACTTGACTCTAGAGGGGTTCCCAGGAGTCCAAGGAGATGTCCCCAGCTAGTTCCTTGGGCAGCTGACGAGAGGAAGCCAGAAATGGCCCTATCCTATAGCCATACTGAGGCATATCTTGCATATCACTATAAAAACTTCATCTGGTGATGGATGGAGATAGAGACAGAGACGCACATTGGAGCACTGGACTGAGCTCCCAAGGTCCAAATGAGGAGCAGAAGAAGGGAAAACATGAGCAAGGAAGTCAGGACTGTGAGGGGTGCACCCACCCACTGAGACGGTGGGGCCAATCTAACTGGAGCTTACCAAGGCCAGCTGAACTGGGTCTGATGGAGCATGCGATCAAACTGGACTCTCTGAACGTGGCGGACAATGAGGGCTAGTCAGAAGCCAAGGACAATGGCACTGGGTTTTGATCCTACTGCATGTACTGGCTTTGTGGGAGTCTAATCTCTTTTCCCTGTTAAATGTGGTCCTTGTTTTCATTGTTCCTGTATTTATTTCTGGGATATTTACCCTTTGTCTTCCCACTTGTACACTATATTTGTTTAAGGCAAGGATCTTATTTTCAAAACTTCAGCTTTATTACATTGGTTTTAGTACAGCAATTTAAGTATAATAGAGGTCTAAGTTTTGCACTGAATTTGTAAGAGTTAACGATCTTGTAAAATTATATGACTTTTCTAATGGAGTTGTTCATGTAACTGAAGACAGAATCAATTTTAACAAACTAAGAAATTCTTACAACTATTTTTTTAAAAAAAAAAACTCTACTGGGTAATAAATCCTTAACTTAGTTTCTTCTTTATCACTCTACAATTTGTTGTTTACTCCTACTCTAGTAACCACGTAGGAGAAGGCAGGGAAGGCAGACAGGCGATAACCCGTTATTTTGATCATTTATAATCTTTGTGGCTGTGTTTTGAATCTGGGAATGTGAGGGCACTGAAAGGCAAAAGCAGTCTTACCAAAGTCTGCGAATGCTGACTGTCCAACCACCACCAGGTTTTTAGGTTTTTCAAAGACACTATTGATAGAGAAGTTTCCACCCTGTTAAAGCCAAAATATTTTCAATTAGGCCATCACAATGCATTCATCTGTCAAGTGGAAAACTGAAGAGAAAATGATTCAATCCTTTTGTTCTTTCTCTAAAAGCACCCCAATCTCCTATCCACTTTTATTATTAGAGAAGCCATAGTGAGCCACAGAAGAAAGGTGTGTGAGATGCTTGCTCTTTCCTAGAGTGTGGTCACTGAGCTAAGCATGCACAGACTTGCTGCAGTTTCACTGTTCTACTAGTTAATGTGGTTTTAAATGCTGAGGTTCTATTTGGTCAACTGATATATTACTAAAAAGTATTTAACTAGTCTTTCACTGAAAATGATAAGCTATTTTATGAATACCGTTATCTAATTGAGTTAATTTTCAACACATATTTCCCTTCATTTATATTAGTGATATACTCAGTGAGTACTGACACAGAGTGTCTCTTTGTGTAACTTCTCTTTTAAGAATTCTACTTAGCCCAAAGTTGGCCTTTCATCCCCATCTTTATAGAATTATAAAAAGCCAACTAAATTAGGTTAGTTAGCATCCCCACTTCTTTCATTTAACTAATAGCTCTGGCCTGCCTTAAGCTAGGATCCTATTAGGTAGGTTCAGACAAAAACCATTCCTTCCTCTTAGTAATATTATTCTTTGTTCCTTGGCTATAAAATTATCACTTTGTATTTGTGTTTGTAGTTAAGTCCAATACTCCCATCCCCATATCAAAGCCCCATTGTAAATAGTCTCCCTAAACCAAACCTGTCTTTCCATCTTCAACAAGTGTTTAATTAAAAAGACATTTTTAAAACCATTTTAATTTTGATTTTACACGCATGGGCGTTCTGTCTGCACACAATCATACCCATGCAATGCCTGTGGAGGACTGGAGTGGAAGACTCAGAGTCACCATGTGGGTGCTGAGACCTGAACTCAAATTCAGCATCCTTGGAAGAGTGGCTGCTGCTCTGAACAGCTGAGGTATCTCTCTAGCCCCCTGGCTATTTTGTTTGTTTTATTTTTGATTTTTGCTTGAGGCAGGTCTCATTATACAGCCTTGGTTGGCCTGGAATGTGCCATGTAGAGCAGGTTGACCCCAACTCACAGAGACATGTGTACCTCAATCTCCCAAGTGCTGAGATTAAAGAAATGTGTCACCAGGACTATTTACACACTTTGTATCCAAGTGTGTAAATAATTTTTCCTTTAATACTTACTTATTGACTCTGCCACTTTATTAAAACAACTTAGTTTATGTTAATAACATATTTGTTTTCTACAAAAGAAAAAGATGTTGAAGAAAAAAAAATCTCAATCAAGAATCTGTATTCTTCATGAACCTTGCTTTGCTATGTTTGGTTCCCTTCATATCAGGCTAGAATGAGAGGATCCTATGCATGTACTTTATGATCTCATATATAAGTTCTACTTATTTGTATTGAGGCGTGCCTGCCTCTCTCTGGTACAAACTAATCAAATAGGTCTTGTGTGCTCTAAGCTCAAGATTTACTTGAGGTAGGAATGGAAACCATCTTCAAGCAAGTGTTCTCTAACAGAGAGTGTCTTAGTGTCAACTACAAAAAATAACACTAACAAGATTCATATCATCAGACACAAAATTCAGTTACATTTTTCAAAACCTAGGATACTGACCAAGGTTACTTTCTGCTTCAGCGTCCCTCTCAACCTCCCTTGTCCTATTAAAAAAAACTGCCACGAGTCATCTTGAGGCAGTCAGATGCTCCAATCCCATTTAGTTTAAACAGGAATCTTAGTTTCATGAGTCATGAGCAACATCACTGGCCCTGTGATAAGAAATGACTTTCCAGCAATCTCGTCCCAGGAGTTTTTACTATACACTTGCTAGAACTGATTGTTTACTCTCAGAAGTCTCATAAAATCTAGGATATGGTTTAATCTGGACTGAATAAAAGACACCAGTTAATCAGGAGCAATTAGGTGGGAAATCAAAACCTTTAACCTTTGATGCCTACTCTGCACCACTATGTTTCCTTCTCAAACGCTTTCCTGAGCAGGCTGTTATGCCATTTCCCACGAGGAAAGACTTTCATATTTGACTAATACGCGACAAACATCACCGGGTTGGGCATTTTCACTGGCCTTGAATTCTACTTTCCATTATGCAGCCTGAAACTGAGCTTTCACTATTCCTGGTGATTTGATCTTCACTAATTTATCTTTCATATGACCTATATTAAACTAAAAATCAAATCTTGAAAACCTTTCATTAACTATGAACATCAATGGGGAAAGACTCCTTAATCTCAGCCAACCTGGCAGCTAATTGTCATTTGTTTTTAATTATTCCTTTAAAAACTTTGTTTCTGACACATTCATATAGATATATAATGCGTTTTCATTATGCCACTCTACCTTTTCTTATTTCTCCCAATTATTTAGTTCTCTATGTAATTATCTAAGTTTCAAGGTGAGGAGAAAAAATTACTTTAAAAAAAAGTTCACAAATCACCAAACTGAAAAATTAAATGTCAGGATCTTCTTTCAACAGCTGACAGGCCGGCAGGGGTCCTGTTAACATCCCCATTAGAGCAGGCTTATTGCTTTAATTGGCAGTCATGCCTAAAAACCTGCAGAGGACCTGATGCTTAACAAATCACCTTCTTCAGTATTCAGCAGTTTGGGTGCAGCAATGCAACCAAAGGCTCTTAATGCTGTTCCGTTTATTACTGAAACCAACCAAATGATCACAGTAATCTTAGTTTATAATATGGTGTGCCCTTATGGAAAGTGAGAATTTAAAAATGCGTCAGAGAAATGATTTCTTACCAAATTTTCCCATATCTCAAACTGGAATGTATCAGAGGCAGACAATGTCGTAAGGAATAAATCTAGAAAGAGAACAAACGGAGATGCAATGTTTGTAGTCATACTGATGTACACATTTAAAAGCAGGAGGAAGTGTGATATGTAGAATGGCTATTAATATAATTATATCTAAACATAAATTGTTTGATCACATTTTAGCAAGTTTGATCACACCTCTAAAATGGCAGATGACCCTGAAGAGAACAATTAAGGAAAATGTACTCTTTGTTGTTAAGGACACATTTGCTATGAGACTTCTGAAGGCAATCTGTATTTTCAGGGACAATTATTTCCAGCTTTTTTTTTGTTGTTGTTGTTGTTGTTTCTTTTTTGTAGAGATGACACTCAGGTTCTTCCATGTCAGTAAAACACTATCTCTTACTTAAAAGTCTGATCCTAGCTTTTAAAATTATACCCTTAAAATTTTATTTATTTATTTGATTTGAGAGAGTGTCACTAGATGTCCTGCAACTCACACTGTAGACCAGGCTGTCTCAAACACACAGAGATCCACCTGCCTCTGCCTCCCAAGGGCTGGGAATAAAGGTGTGTACCATCACATTTGGCTGCTAAATCTTCTTTTATATCAAGATATAGGTGATATTTTGATCACAATCATTTTACATTTTCACCCTTAAAGCCACACGTTTATCACAGGAATGTCCAGTACCATGTTTAATCAGAGCATCTCAGCAAATGAAATCTTAGAGCTCACAAGAAGTCGGCAGTAACTCTGAGTAACTAAAGGTTTGTCCTCAAAACCCCACACAACAGGAAGTGACCTCAAAGTGCACAGGTAAAATGTCTTTAGAAAATGATAGGTTGTCAGGGAAATCAAACACCCTCTTAATGCCGAGTTCAGGTGAATAAGTATCTATTTGAGAAATATGATTCACTGTTTTTATAACAGCAATTTTATGTAGTGATTATTACGATCTGAAGCCTAATTGGTGACTCTAGGACTATTAAAGTGGTTTCCCTATGCTCTAAAATGACTATTACTCATTGTGAAGTGAGACCAGGAATACTTTAAAGACATGCTTTCCCCCAAGATGATGTCTAGAAAATTAGCAGACACATTTTATTACTTTGTGTCAAATTTTATACAAGTTTATGAAGGTGGTATATGTAATAATAATAGTTTGCTTCAAAGAATGCTAACTAATTTGTTCATTCTCATAATTAGTTGAACTCAGACTCCTGGCTCCAGGGAGAATAATTTTTATGTTCACACATCAAATACCTCAGCATTTGCTATCAAGCTGAAGACATTCTACCTTTAGATGGAGAATTATTGCATTTGATGAAGGTTACTGATACCTTTTTCATCACAGGCCTACTCTGGGTGAGGCATTCACTTTCACATTTCTCTGGAAACATCTGGGATTTGGTGATGATATACCTACCAGCACTCTCTTCCCTTTTTGCTATGCATCCCCCACATTGCACGTAGAATAATTAACCAAATCCTTTTATTCGGAGTGTAGAACACACCTCCCACCTTCCACGGGAAAGCCTTAGTTAGTATCTGTTTCTTTGCTCCTGCCCTACTATTTGCACAGGCATGCTCTCACAGAGCAGTTACCATGGGACTTCACCAAGCTGTCCCTATCTACTAGTATCTACATGCACATTCCATCTGTACTTGCACTTTGTGCTGGCTAGTTTTATGCCAACTTGACACAAGTTATAGTAACCTGAGAGGAGGGAACCTCAATTGGGAAAATGCTTTCCTAAGATTGGGATGTAGCCTATATAGCGCATCTTAATTAGTGATTGATGGGGGAGGGTCTAGTCCATTGTGGGTGGTATCATCTTGGGCTCATGGTCTCGTGCTATAAGAAAGCAGGTTAAGCAATTCATGAAGAACAAGTCCATAAGATCCATGGCCTCTGCATCAACTTCTGCACAGTAGCATTCCTGCCTTGGCTTCCCTCAGTGGTCTGTGATTTG
Organism: Alexandromys fortis; assembly: GCF_014885135.2. Lineage (NCBI taxonomy): Eukaryota > Metazoa > Chordata > Mammalia > Rodentia > Cricetidae > Alexandromys > Alexandromys fortis. The sequence continues at coordinate 849,631 of NW_026068067.1, read as the reverse complement.
GGATGTGTAAGCCAAATAAACTCTTTCCTCTGCAAGTTGCTTTTGGTCATGGTGTTCATCACAGAAGCAACATCCCTAACTAATATACACTTCTACTTCAGAACCATCTTGCAGATGAATTTTTCAAAACTGGCTCAAATTTCTCCCTTTCCTTGAGGCAAAGCATTTTCTGCATGGTGAAATTTTGAATTCACATACATCTTCATAGTTTCTTGGGGGGGGGTCTTGCTTAATTGATTATCTCTGTGGTTTCTATGTATTTGGAAAGAGTATATGTTTAAACTATTATTGAGCAATTAAATGTGAGTAGTTGAAATAGCTATCTTGGTTGTAACCTTGACTACATTTGAAATGAACTAAAATGCCAAAATTGATGGGCACACATGTGAGGGAGTTTTTGCTTAATTAAAGCATTCAAAGTGAGTAGTATGATAAAATGTCTGCAATGTGATAAATCCTGGGGACTTGGAGAAGGTAATGCAAAGTGTGGGCCATCCTGGCATTCCTCTCAGGCTATGAAATTTGTTTAAAGTAAATGATCTTTTCTTTTTTTTTTTGTGCACATTATAGCCACCCATCTAGTCAACATCTTCAAGAACCCTCCATATGCTTGGCACTCAAACAGGTATCAGAGAGAAACCGATTAAGAATGCCCCTGATGTTTGAGAAGACAGATGTACAAATTGACAAATACTTGTAGTAATGGCTGTGCCAGAATTGAATGGATCCTATTCATATGGACACACTATCTGCTCAGATGAATTTGGGAAGACCATAACAGCCAGGACAACACAGAGAAAAACCCTGTCATAGAAAAAAAAAATCACAGGGAAAGCAGAGGCTACATTTGCCTCTGCAGTGCCCCAGAGCACAGACACTGCTAAATGCCCAGACAAGGTAAGGATAGCTATTAGCTCTTGTCGTAAGTGCGACTGTTATATTCCCCAGTGGCCCCATCAAAGTGGAAGGAAGAGGAAGGTGGGGAGGGGAGGCAAAGGAGGCAAGATTAGAAGGCTGTCATATATCAGGAGGAGAAAGAAGACTCAATTCAACCTATAACTGAAGTGGAGGAAAAGTTCAGTAATCATAAGAGAGAATGAAAAAAGGGCTACATGTAGCCGGGGATGGTTTCCCAACAGAGATTATGTGTTTTTCTTGGGGACAGACTATAGTTGTCTGGATGGTCCTAGGATGTCTTACACATGTTGGCTATTTTATACTGTATTTTTATGCTATACGACCATTTATAATTGGACTATACTTAAGCTATATAAGTTTGCTATAATTTTTTATTAACCTTTTATCAGAGAAATGATTTGCAAATATTCTCCCAATCCACAAAGGTGTTTTTTTAAACAACTTATCATGTACCCTTTCAAAATCTGAAATCAGAGGAAATATGGAAAAGGCTAATATCCCCCTTTCATTCCCAGTGTCTATGGAGAAGTACAAGGAACGATATGGAAGAAGCCAAGAGATAGAAAAAGAAAAGGAGAAAAAGGGTCTGAACTGATGTAAGAAACATCCAAATTGCTGCCCAAATACTGAGCATATATACGCTGTGCTGTGCTGCTAGTACTGGAAATGTTCATACATGTCAACCCTAAGGCACTGCCCTTCTGTGGTCTCTTTAACCCCTCTTCAGGAACAGCTCAGGCTGAGCTAGCACCAGTGTTTAGTTGGCTTGGCTCACTTCAGTTAGCAGTTACTTTCTGTAATGATGGAGATTTATAAAAGCCTAAATATAATTGAGGCAATCTGCTCCTACGAAGAGAATATTAAGTTGCTTTTTCTGTTCCGCTCCCTGAAAATAAATGAAGCCATCAGATAAGGCCACAAAGGTAGCAACATCCCCAGATGAATCAGATCCTTTCTGACAGCGGAAGAATTTGATCTGCTGGCAGGCATTCCATTCAGAATGACAAACACAATGCTAAAGCATCATTTATTCTTCTTCCAGTGTACTAAATGGAGCCCTGGTGACATTAGAGAGCTAATCCAACTTCAACATTCCTATTTATGCTCAGGTAAAGTGTATTCATCAGATAATGCTCCAGTGAGCATTTATCAGAGAGAAGCCCAGCTCTCCACCTTCCATGCATGGATTAGGCTCAATACAACCCACAATGGCAAACATTTTCTTAGTGAGGAACCAGGTGGAGCTCTTGCTGCAGGTCCACATTTGAGACCAAAGAACAGACAGACTGCAGAGAGTCAAAGAACTGCTACCAAGACACAAACCAACTGATACTACCTGTTAATGGATAAATTCGGTAAAAGTGAGATAAAGTATAAATGAAGAAATGCTATTATAAGAATTTTAGCCAGGTGTGTGATGGCTCATAATATATAATCCCAGCACCTACAAGCTGAGGCAATCGGAGAGGTACAGTCCAGGGTCAGCGTAAGCTAGTATGAAATAATGCTTTAACAAACAAAAAATTTAAAGAGCTCTAAAACTATTAAATGGAATTTCAGAGAGCAATTTTTAAATTTTCTTCTTTAATGGCACTTCCTGAGTGGCTGGACAGTGGGTCAGTGGTTAAGGGATTTGCTGCTCCTGCAGAGCAGGAAGTTCTCAACTGCTGCTCAGGTCTGGCAGATGTAGCACTCCCATCCCCTGGCCTCTGCATGCGCTGCATACACATGGTGAACATACAAATACACTGGCAAACACTCAGGCACATAAAACAAAAAAATAAGGCACTAGAAAAATGGCTCAGTGGTTAAGAGTGTTTGCTGCTCTTCCAAAGGACCTGAGTTCAGTGCCCAGTACCCACATCGGATGGCTCACAACCACCATAAGTGCAAAATCTGGGGTTCTGACACCCTCTTCTGGTTTCCACAGGCGCGCGTGCACGCGCGCACACACACACACACATACACACGTACACACCACACAGAGATAAAAATAAAGGTGAATAGAACAGTTAAAGAACACTTACATACTGGGTTACAGCTCAGTGACAGAATGCTTGCCTGGGATGCATTAGGGCCTGAGTCCATCCCAGCAATAAATAGCACCATTACCACCAACATAAAAAAGAAAATGAAGGAAGGAAGCCAGATGTATAGATACATTGCAAATATCAGTCCTCAAATGGCTGAAGCAGGAGGATCATTAATTCAAGGCTACCCTGGAATAAGATAAGACCCTGTACCAAACCAGGCCTTAAACTCTTGAAGAGAAAAAAAGAAAAGAAAAGAATAATACTCAAAGAAGAGAAACATACATTCAGAGGAAGTAGTTTCCATTAGAGAAAATTCAGAAATTGAATATTTTCTGTCTGTTACTTACACTCTTCATACCATGCAGCATACATGATTTATAAGGTACGTTTTAAATATATCATAGCTAGCTTTGCATGTATATTCCCTATAGCAAGTAAAGACTTTGTTTCATGTCATATGGAAATTACATTTTTGTCCAACAGAAAATTCATCTGCGGTTCCTATACTTTATAATTACTCAACAGTAGCCAGAAAGTTTGTTAGTAGAATTGCAAATATTTCTTTCTCTAAGTATTCATGCTTTTATTAGCAAAACAAACACAGTCAAAATGGCATGGCTTTTTGGTTCTATCTGCCCCATGTACTTTTAACACTCCCTATTCATCCATTTATCCATCCATCCATCCATCCATCCATCCATCCATACATACATACATACATAAATACATCATCCATCGTGTGGTTTTAAGAAAGAGTTTCTCTGTATAGCCCTAGATGCTCCAGAAACCACTTTGTAGACCAGACTGGCCTCAAATTCACAGAAATCCACTTGCCTCTGCCTCCTGGGTTATGGAACTAAAGGCTGTATAACCATGACTCAGCTGTCATTCCCACTTTACACAATAAAGTGCTAGAAACTTAGGCCAAATAATTTGCCTGAGAATATATTATTAGCCTTCTCTGACTTCCTTGGGCACCAGGCATGCTGTGATACAATGGCCTTGTACCCTGTAAAAATTTGTGGCTTTTATTAGTTTAATAACACGTTGATTGGCCAGTAGCCAGGCAGGAAGTATAGGTAGGGAGACCAGAACAGGAGAATTCTGGGAAGAGGAAAGGCTCAGTCCGCACATTCCCTGAATGTGCCTGAACTAGATGGGGCCCCACTGTTGAGAAGGGAGGTGTTTCTTGAGCTTTTTGTTTGGTTCCTTTTCTCCTGGTAGTTTGTTTTCTTCATCATATTCTTGTTTGTTTGTTTTATTTTATCCTATTTTATTATGATTATTAGACGCTTATTTGTATTCTAAAGAAAGAGAGACAAAGAGAAAGGGTGTAATTTGGGGTGTGTGGAGGGTCAGGGAAGATCTGGGAGGAGTTGGAAGAAACCACAATCAGAATATCTTCAATAAAAAATACTGCCACAAAATAACAACTGAACAAAAGACAGAGAGACAATATCCAAATTAACAAAATCAGAAATGAAAAGGGGACATAACAATAAACACATAGGAAATGTAGAGAATCATCTTCAGGTCATACTTCAAAAGTCTGTACTCCACAAAACTGGGAAACTTAAAGGAAATGGACAATTTTCTGGATAAATATCACTTACCAAAATTAAATAAAGACCAGATAAGCAAGTTAAATGCACCTATAACCATAAAGGAAATAGAAACAGTCATCAAAAGTCTCTCATTAACAGCAAACCTCACAGAAGAAAAAGTGAGAATTGAATTTCAACACATTGGCACAAGAGACCATTTCCTAAATATAATGCCAGTAATAAAGACACTGAGAACAACAATAAATAAATGGGACCTTCTGAAACTGAGAACCTCTGTAAAGCAAAGAACACAGTCAGTAAGACAAAAAGGCAGCTCATCAAATGGGAAAAGGTCGTCACTGACCCCACACCACACAGAGGAATGATCTCCAAAATACATAAAGAACTCAAGAATTTAGACATCAAAATAACAAATTATCTAATTTTAAAATAGGGTATGGAAATAAACAGAATTCTCAACAGAAGAATCTCAAATGGCTGAAAGACACTTGAAGAAATGTTCAACATCCTTAGCCATCAGGAAAATGGAAATCAAAACAACTCTGAGATTCCATCTTACACCAGTCAGAATGGCTAAGATAAAAAACACCAATGATAGCTTATACTGGAGAGAATGTGGAGTAAGGGGGACACTCATCCTTAGCTGGTGGGAATGCAAACTTGTACAATTTCACTCTGGAAATCAGTATGGCGGTTTCTCAGAAAATTGGGAATCAACCTACCTCAGGACCCAGCAATACCACTCTTGGGCACATACCCAAAGGATGTTCAATCTACTATAAGGACATGTGCTCAACTATGTTCACAGAAGCTTTATTTGTAATAGTCACAACCTGTAAACAACCTAGATGTTCCTCAACCAAAGAATGGATAAAGAAAATATGGTACATTTACACAATGGAATACTATTCAGAAGTTTTAAAAAAAATGACATCTTGAAATTTGCATGCAAATGGATGGAACTAGAAAAAAATCATCCTGAGTGAGGTAACTCAGATGCAGAGAACAGCAAGGTATGTACTCACTCATAAGTGGATACTAGATGTAAAGCAAAGCAAAAGGAGCCTATAATTCATGACTCCAGAGAAGTTAGGCTACAGGTAAGGAAAATCATACATGGATCCCCTTGAGAAAGGGAAATAGACAAGATCTCCTGAAAAAATTGGGAGGGTGCGGCTAGGGGGAGAAGGGACAGAAGAGGTGGTAGGGCAGGAAAAGGGAAATGAGAGGAGAATTTGAGGGAAAGGGATGGTCAAGATGGGGAAAGGACAGAGAGGGAGAGCAAGGAAAGAGATATCTTGATATAGGGACCCATTATGGGGCTAGCAAGATACCTGGCACTAGGAAAATCCCAGAAATACACAAGGATGATCCCAGTTAAGACCCTAAGCAATTGTGGTGAGGGTGCCTGAACTGGCTTTGCCCTGTGGAGGGGTGGAGGGGGGTTGGGGACAACCAGCGTGGGACCAAACTAGGCCCTTTGAATGTGGTTGATAGTTGTATGACTGGGGCAGACAGTGGGGTCACTGGAAGTAAGACCAGGATTTATCCCTACTGCTTGTAAGGGCTTTTTGGAGCCTATTCTCTTTAGAGGGATACCTTGCTCAGCCTAGATATATTGGGAAGGGCCTTGGTCCTGCATCAAAGAAACATGCTAGACTTTGTTGACCTCCCACGGCTCTGTGAGGCGAGGATGAGCGGTGAGGTGGGGATGGGGGAGGACAGGAGGGAGTGGGAACTGGGAATGGTATGTAACACAAGAAAAAATAGTTTAAAAAATAAATTAAAAAGAGTGGCTTTTATTACAATACACTCAGAACCTTTCCTGGAGGTTTGGTATGATTTAGCAAACCAGACATGCTACACTAGAACATCTGCTGTTTCGTCAATGCCTCCATTTTGATGCACATTCAAGGACCCAGGAAGTTTGAACCGTAATAAACTTATCAGAACAGTAATGTTTTTTCTTTATTTAAAATTGGTAAGATGTAGAGCATACTTACTCGGGTCCTTACAATTTTCTTAACATTGCAAATTATATACAAACAGTGAAAATATACTAGAAGAATTCTTAGTCAACAATCTACTAACATATGGTTATAAAATTTTACTTATTTTTTGTCTCAAATAAAATTTAAGTATTTCATCTTAGAATACCTTTTTTTTGGTAAGCATTATTGCTTCCATTTTGTGCGCATGTTTCATGTGCCATGGCAAACATGGGAAGGTAGAGGGGATTTGCAGGAGTTAGTTCTCTTCCTTTCCCGTGTGGGTCCCAGGGATTGAACTCAGGAAATTAGGCTGCAGATGTTTTAATTGCTGTTTTTTTTTGCCAGCCATCGAGCACTCTTTTAGGTTTTTGAGACAGACTGTGTAGCCCAGACTGGCCTGGAATTTGGGACCTTCCTGCCTTGGTTCTAAGTGTTAGGGTTATCAGCAAACATCAACATACCTGGCTACATGATACTATTAAAAGAAGATATTTACTGCTAGCACTTACCAGGCCTGATTTAATAAGTTGCAATTAGTTTCCTGATTTACGATACAATGTTATTGAAAATTTGGATTGTGAGGATTGACTGCCCAAAATTGATGGGATGAGAGAACAAACATTTATTTCATTTATTTCATTTATTTTGCCTGTCTCAATTGTACTTCAGGTGACTAAAGAGATAATGGCAGCAGTTCTTTTTATTAACAGACAATTCCAGGTAACACTTAATGTAAAAGAGCGAAAGACATAGTGCCATTCTAACTGTTTTGAAACAATGGCTTTGACAATAACCACTATACTGCCTAAATCCATGAAAGGGGATTATAATGATCTGTGCCCAGTAAGTTGAAATTTACTATGATATTGAATTTTAATATCATAACACATTAAAAATTTATGCATCTTCTTAATTAGCTAAGACACAGACTATGTTCCAGACTCTAACTACTGAAACCTAAGGACAAAGTAACACAGAAACACCATGGAGACAGATTCCTTAGTTAGGGTTTCTATTGCTATGAAGAGACACCATGACCATGGCAATTCTTTTAAAGGAAAACAGTTAATGGGACGGCTTACAGTTCAGAGGTTCAGTCTATTAACATCATGGTGGGATGTGGCAATGTACAGGAAGATACGGCAGTGGAGAGGTAGCTGAGAGTTCTACATCTTGTGCAGGTAACAGAAAGTGAACTAAGATACTGGGCATGGCTTGAGCATATATGAGACCTCAGCGTCTGCCTCCACAGTGACACACTTACCAAGGCCACACATACCAACAAAGCCACATCTCCTAATAGTGTCGCTACATTTGGTGTCATTTTCTTTCAAACCAGAGCAGACTCAGAAAAGAGATATTTCTGCAAACTGGTAACATTTCTTTGTATGGTATTCTGTTGCCTTTAATCCCAGCACTCGGGAGGCAGAGGCAGGCAGATCTCTGTGAGTTTGAGGCCGACCTGGTCTACAAGAGCTAGTTTCAGGACAGGCCCCAAAGCTACAGAGAAACCCTGTCTCGAAAAACCAACCATCCAAACAAACAAACCCAAAAAACAAAAACAAAACAAAACTGAACCCTGAGGAATATATAGGGTTATTCTGAATAATGACTATATACTTACTATTAAATAATTATTGTAAATCATTTTGGGTTCAGAATAATCAATCTACTGGTGGAAATAAAGAAAAAATTTTCTTGGGCTAGAAGAGATGGCTCAGTTAGTCTAGAGCACTTGTTGCTCTTTCCGAGGACTATGATTTAGTTTCAGAACCCATATGGTGGCTTACAGTCATCTGAACTCCAGGATCCAGTGCCCCCTTTCAGTGTCATTAGGTACTAGCACACATGTGGTACATGACATGCATGCAAAACTCTTATATACACTAAATAAACATAATGAATCTTTAAAATACTCATTCTTATTTAGAAGTACATACTGAAGTATTCACAAGTGAAATGAGAAATTTGTGATTTTCTTTAAGATTTTCTGAGATGAAGGGACATATGGTAGCATTCAGATAAATTATCCACATATATGTAGCACTTATAATTCTTAAAGCCAGGCAATGGGCAAATGTGTAACATATTACAGGAGTCTCCAGGCCTGAAGAAGGAGCTCAGTGCTAAAGCACTAACCAGCAAGTGCTCCACAGTCAACAACAGTTCTTATTTGCCCCTTTTCAGGATTCAAGCTAAATAATTTTTCAACCATTAATTTTTATGGTATTTATTAGTAAAAGCATTAAATATAAGAAAAAGAAATATTGAGTGGCATATGTCCAAATTATAAAAAATTTCTAAACAGTAGAGAATTCAAATATAAGGTGTTTAACATGAACAAAAACTGTAAGAACTAAGGTCATATTCATCACACTAAATACTTCCTCTTATTTCCAGTATATTAACCTTCTGCTACCTACATTACATTGTAACTTTTTAAAGGTTTGATCATAGCATAATGTGATTAAGAAATTATTTTTATGGGGATATAAAAATCCCATTATTCTTAGGCAGATCATAATACATTTCATTTCTATGAAACTCACCTGCTGTAAAATCTTCGGTCAGATCAATAAATGCATGAGAATGTGGATTCCTCATTTTACTTTTAGTGGTCAAGGCAGGATGCCAAGATAAGTTTCTAAAATATAAAAAACTATTTTTAGGGCATGTATTAAGTTAGTATTGTACTAAAGTATAAGAATATTAGCATATGATCACTTAAAATATTATTATGATATATTTTATATATTACACAATCCACATTTTAATATATATAATCCAATGGGATTTAGTGTGGTCACAGTATAAAGTTGCTGCTTTTCTCAAAGTCTAGAACATTTTCATTTGAAAAAGAAATTTTGGATGTATCAGTTACTCCCCATTTCCTTCCTTTGGCAATCACTAATTTGGTACCTTCACATTTCCCCCCAGGACACTTCACAAAAATGTACACATCACAGAAGACACTTCATATGCAATCGCGCTAATTTTCAAGTTCACCCACACTGGGCGTGGTGGCATTTGAGAGGTAGAGGCAGGCAGATTTCTATGAGTACAAGGCCAGCCTGTATAATGGTATATTATTTTGGTTTTAATAAATAATGCTTGCCTGAAGATCAGTGCAAAGCAGCCACACTAATCAGCCAAACAAGACAGGCAGTGGTGGTGCACACCTTTAATCCCAGCACTAGAGAGGAAGGTAAGGCGGGATGAGACAGGAACTCATGCTCTTTCAGTCTGGAGATCTTATAGAGGTAAGAGTTCTCTGGTGACCTGGCTGCTTTGCTTTTCTGATCTTTACCTTGAACCCCGATGTCTATCTATTTCTGGGTTTTTATTTTTTGTGCCCCAAGCCTGTTCTACATAGTGAGTAACAGACAAGTCAGAGCTGTTCAGTTGGACAGCTGGACTCTGTCTCAAAAGACCAAACCAACAATAAACCTTTTTTCTTTTTGCAAACAGGGTTTCTCTGTGTAGCTGTAGTTGTCCTGGGACTCATTATGTAGACCAGGCTGGCCTCCCACCCAGAGATCTGCTTGCCTCTGCTTCTTAAGTGCTGGAATTAAGGTGTGCAGTACCACTGCCCAGTTAACCCTGTAGTCTTTTTTATTGTGGACTTAATATTCCATTGTATGGCTATCTATTCTGTTTACTCAGCCATCTGTTGATGGACACTGGGTTATCTCTACTTTGGCTAAGAACATTCGTCTGTAAGTCTTGTGGGGATGAATGTTTCAGCTGGAGTGGAACTGCTGGGCTACAATGTTTACTTTTGATGAACTAAACAAACTATTTTCTAAGGTGACGTTATCATTCTCTATTCCTATCATCAGGGAAGGAATGTTTCAATACTGCCATATCTTTGATAATTTGCCCACCACCCCAAAGGGGTTGCTTTGTGTTTTACTCATGTTTAAAGATCTCAAGCATGTTCACATGGTTCTTGACCACCTGTAGCTCTTCACTAGGGAAATAACTGTTCAAATCATCTGCTGATGTTAAATTGTATCTTTATTGCTTTATTATTGATTCCTAAGAGTTCTTTTGATATTAGACGTTAGACAACACTGTTTTCCAGTCTCAGGGCTGTCTTTCAATTTCTGATGGTGATCTCAGAAAACCAGTTTTTAGTTTTGATGAACCCCATTCCATCTATTTTTCTTTTTGTTACTTATTCTTTTGGTACTTCATGTCATAAAAATGGTTTTAGTTCATGTTGGCTTTGCATTCTCTGTAAAGTAAGAAGGCATAAAATTTATTTCACAGAAGTGGTTAAAAGAATGATGATTCTTTGGAGCATGAGAGAGAATGAATTCGAAGCCTACTTCACAATATATGCAAAATATTAAGTCAAAATATACCAAAAGCTAACATTGTACAATTCCTAGAAATAAATGCAAAGAAAATACTAATGTCTTTGGATATGGCAAGGAAAATTCTCATTCTGTATCTAAGAGTGTCATTCTGAATCCAAGGCACCTAGAACTCACATAGATCTACCCGTCTCTGCCTCTCTGGGGCAGGGAGTATATATGCAACATCATGCCCTTGACAAGGAATTCATAGACCTTGTCTCCCCCACCATCACTACATGACAAAAACAAACAGATGAGAGCTGGAGAGATGGCTTAGTAGTTAAAAACAGTTATCTTTGTCGAGGACTGGGGTTTGACTCCCAGCACCCACCCGACAGTTCACAACCTTAATCCTAACAAGAGTCCTAGGGGATTCAATGCCCTCTTCTGACTTCCTCAAGTACTACTAAGTATGCACATGGTGTACAGACATACACTCAAATACTAAAATAAAATTAGTAAATCTTTAAAAGTAAATAGATAAACTGTTCTACTAGAAATTAAAAACAATTTTATGCATCAAAGGAAGGCAAAAGGACTTTATGCTGATAAATTCTCATGTCAACTCGACACTGGTGAGAATTACATAGAAGATAAAACCACAACTGAAAATCGCCCCACAATATTGGCCTATAGGGCATTTTCTTGATTTGTGATTGATGTGAAAGAGCCCAGTTCACTGTGGGTGGTGCCACCTACCCAGGAGTGGTCATGAAGGATCGATCTAGTAAGCATGCTCCCTCATGGTTTCTGTTCCAGTTCCTGTCCTGACTTCCTTGAACAATGGATTTCAAGTTCTAAGATGAAATAAGCCCTTTTCTCCTCAAGTTGCTTTTAGTCATGGTGATTATCACAGTAGCAGACAAGTACTAAGACAGAAGATTATTACTAGGAGTGGGGTATTGCTATGACAGACCTGACCATGTTTCAGCGGTAATAATAGAATAATAATAAAAGTCAGAAACATCATCAAGTGTTCAGAGCTTAAGCTGTTGTGGGAACTTAGACATAATTCTGAGAAAAGTACAGATGATGAAGGCCTGGCTGTAAAGTTTACAAATCCCACCCATACTCTACCATGGTGGTCCACGCGGTACTTTGAGTTAAGAACTCTATAAAGTGAAATCTTTGCTTTTTTGGGCTGTCACTCATCAGTAGAAACTGAAGAATCAGCTGTGACTAAGAAGACAGCAGCACATTGAGGCAAAGTTTTCTGGAAAGTGTTTCCTAGGATCAGCTGCCGTCCAGAAGGAGCTGACAGTAAGTTTGGTAATATGGAATAGTTTTCCAGCTGGTCCTGCTTTTGAAGGCAGGAAGGAGTCAACCAAAAATAAAAATAAAATAATAAATCTTAAATAAACCAACAACAAGGAAAACAAAAAACTGGCTACTCCATACATCATTAGTCATTAGGGAAATGCGAAATACAGCCACCATGAGAAATCACTTTACCACCACCAGAATGGTAATTGTAAGCTGCTTTTTGTATTAATTAGGAAGCTTCTCTTTTTGTATCAAAACCAAATATATACAAATTAGCTCTGACTCAATTAAAAGCAGGTTTTATGGCACTGGCCTCAATGAGACTGATCACGTAACTACATTGAGTAGTTACAGGTCTCATTCCCCAGTTTCTAGCTTATCTGAAGTATGTTATAGCTTAAATATTTCAACAATTCCATTTGTGACATTTTGTCCGGGGCTTACTTAACTAACTATACATTTAAACTTACTATTCGCAGTAAAGAAGTACAGAGTGATAAACTATGAAATTTAGCACAAATGTGTGTTTGACCCACAATTCCTAAAACTTGAGTTTTCACTGGTGTAATAAATAATAAAACTACCTAAACCTTCAACCTATCAGATTCCACACGAAAATCTAGGTTTCTACCTTCTTTTGGAATATAAGTAGCTCTGGTGGCCAATGGCTTTTGCTAAACAGAGCTGCTGCTCTGGGCAGCCAGAGACCCAATCCTGACAAACCAATTACTTCTTGGGCTTCCTTCCGAGTCCCTCTTGATATGTGAGTGTGAAACTCCTAAAAAGTACGAATTATACTCTAGTTTTCTTTAATGTTTCAAGTCAACATTCAATTTCTCTACAGTGCTTTAAGTTTTCTACTTGTCAACGATCTGCTGTTTTACATGGACATCACTTAAGAGGTAGCAGCAAACTAACCCTTAGGTTTATATGCAATGTCCATTTACTGATGAGAGCTGATGCTGGGGACAGGGAAGAGCTGTTGTTTATTTTGGCAGTGCATATCAGGATGGTCCAATCGTAAGTAAATTACTTAGAATCTATGGCTGATAATAAAATTTGCTTCTCTCATCTCTGAAATTGCTCTATGTGCACATCACAGCCTTCTAGAAATAAGAAGCAGGTAACATATTTTGCGGGTAAGTGAACAGATAAAAACTGTAATCTCTTATAAGTGTTCAGCTTCTCTTGAAGGTTAATGTCACACACTGCTGATTAAAACAGAAGGATAGAGATGAAAATAAAATGGATAGTTCCAAGCTAATATTAAGTTTACTCACTAACACTTCTTGACCTTTGTAGATTTCAATTAATTTCCCCCACAGAAAACATAATTGTGTCAAAGTGTTCTAATTTGTGGGCATCATCAGCTTTTATCTCAAAGAATAGCATTTATCAAAGGATGAATTTACATATAATTAATGCCAAGGTAGCTTTTGGTTGCCTATGGTAACAGTTATTTGAAATGACTCCTACCCACTTATCAAAGATCATCTCATCACTGAATGCTAACTATTTAAGAAATTCAGGTCAAAGCAGATAACAGGAGACAGGGTTTGGGACAAAAAAGAATACCCAGAGCTTCAGATAGTTTCTTGTTTTTCAATACAATGGAATAATTCATTTAATAAGTATAATGAAGTACATAGTGGTCCTTTAGTAAATGTATATCCACTGAAGCCTAATGTTTTACTTTCAGAGAATAATAAATAAATGAGTATAAAAATCAGATATAATATTTTTATTTCATTAAACATGAAACTTATTATAACATTAACAAAAGAAATGCATGTATTGTGAAAAGCTGTTTAAAAATTGTAAAACAGGCCCTTCCTTCTTCCTCGGCGCTACCTGCGAGGTGGCTGCCATCTCCTTTGCGGCATCATGGCTGCCCTCCGGCCTCTGGTGAAGCCCAAGATCGTCAAAAAGAGGACCAAGAAGTTCATCCGGCACCAGTCAGACCGATATGTCAAGATTAAGCGAAACTGGCGAAAACCCAGAGGTATTGATAACAGGGTGCGGAGAAGATTCAAGGGCCAGATCCTGATGCCCAACATTGGTTATGGGAGCAACAAGAAAACCAAGCACATGCTGCCTAGCGGCTTCCGGAAGTTTCTGGTCCACAACGTCAAGGAGCTGGAAGTGCTGCTGATGTGCAACAAGTCTTACTGTGCTGAGATTGCTCACAATGTTTCCTCCAAGAACCGAAAAGCCATCGTGGAAAGAGCAGCGCAGCTGGCCATCAGAGTCACCAATCCCAACGCCAGGCTGCGCAGCGAAGAGAATGAGTAGATGGCTTGCGTGCACGTTTTATTTGTGTTTAAATAAAACCACAAAAACTGCTGACTTGGTAAAAAAAAAATGTAAAACAGTAAATAAAAACCCCTTTTAGCTATCTGTCAATGCTTCATCTTTAGGAAAGGTACCTCTTAGTGGGAAAGTGGTCATTCATCCCAAAGGATGGTGACAAAAACTTTATGAGTGATCAGAATGCTCCCTTATACTTTCAAACCCACAGATCAAAGTTTATATTTTTCCTTTCATATTTAATAAGTGCCCCCCTACCCCGGGGCTGGAGAGATGGCTCAGTGGTTAAGAGCATCGCCTGCTCTTCCAAAGGTCCCGAGTTCAATTCCCAGCAACCACATGGTGGCTCACAACCATCTGTAATGAGGTCTGGTGTCCTCTTCTGGCCTACAGACATACACACAGACAGAACATTGTACACATACTAAGTAAATAAATAAATATGTAAAAAAAAATAAGTGCCCCCCCCTTTTTAAGACAGTGATTCACTCTAGAGACCATGCTGGCCTGAAGCCTCCTGTGATCTTCCTGCTTCTGCCTTCAAGTACTCGGATAACAGGTGTGAGGCGCCATGCCCAAAAATGGACATATTTTAGAGTTGGTGGCAAGTGGCTGTAACCTGCAGTCATAGCTCAGGCCTCATTGCTCTTTTGAGACAGTCTTACTCTGCCTGGGAACTCAGTACAAAGCCCAGGCTCTCGGCAACTCTCCTGCCTCAGCAGCCCAAGTACTAGCTAGTATTAATGGCATGAGCAACCATGCCTTGTCTACAACACTTTTGGTTACTAATTTCTTTTCTTTTTTTTTTTTTCGAGACAGGGTTTCTCTGTGGCTTTGGAGCCTGTCCTGGCACTAGCTCTGTAGACCAGGCTGGTCTCAAACTCACAGAGATCCGCCTGCCTCTGCCTCCCGAGTGCTGGGATTAAAGGCGTGCGCCACCATTGCCCGGCTTGGTTACTAATTTCATGGTGAAATGTTATTATTAAATTTCGCTGGACAAAACTCATAAAACTATGCTTTTCCGAAAAGATAATGATAATCTTTCTGAACGACTGCCAGAAATATATTTCTAAAGTTGGGAAAAGTTAGGGAAAGTGAAGTGGAGAATCTTCAGAGAACTTTAAATCATCCACACAGAATTTAAAACAAAGCAGTGTGAAAATCTTAAGTTGATCCAGTTGATCCCTCCAAGCTGTCTGGTGGGACTGCAAGAGACAAGATGATGGATACTTGTATGACTACACCCTAGCCCTCAATATGTACATTAAAATAGTAAGCCATTTATTAAAACTTTTCATTATTTACATGGATTAATTTTATTAAGACAAAATTTTGGAGAAATGATTTATTTCCAAGAGTAAAATCTTTTTAAGAATGCAGAAATGATGTCTTATTTTCATGGAAATGTTGACAAAAATCTGCTTTATCTAATTCTTATAGATTCCTTTTAACAATCTTATAAAATATCAATGACATGTCACAGGATGAGAAAGAGGTAAGGCTGTCAATAAAATCCTAAGAAAATACGAATCATCTCACAGGCACTTTTACAAAAAGATTCTTCACACTGAAGTTAATTATAAAGTTAAAGATGCCATAGGGTTATTTGATTTGATTTATATTATAAATCTCATAGTTTTTATATTCTTTCACACAACAGATTGAAGTGGCACGATATATTATTTAACTAAGAAATATTTGTAATAGTCTGTACAATGCATCATCATATAAAATTAGTAGTAAAAATAGAAGATGATTTAAAAGGTCAGTTATGGGTAGTAACATGAAAGTTAAATGAAAATTAGAGATTTATTGATTTTGGACTGATAGCAGAAATACATTTAAATGGCGGACAGGGTTATTTCTGATAGTAGAAGGAAAAAGTCACTTGCAAAACTAGCAGTAAAAATGGCAAGAAGTTAAGGAAGGAGGAAGAGTAGGAGTGACAGCTCAGGAGTCAGAGTGCACCTGCTCTCTGGAGGACAGGAGCTCAGGAGTCAGAGTGCACCTGCTCTCTGGAGGACAGGAGCTCAGGAGTCAGAGTGCACCTGCTCTTCGGAGGACAGGAGCTCAGGAGTCAGAGTGCACCTGCTCTCTGGAGGACAGGAGCTCAGGAGTCAGAGTGCACCTGCTCTCTGGAGGACAGGAGCTCAGGAGTCAGAGTGCACCTGCTCTCTGGAGGACAGGAGCTCAGTTCCTAGGTTGCTTACCTCTAACTCTAGTTCCAGGAACTCTGACTCCTGCACTCACATGCTCATGCCCATATATCCCTACCATAATGAAAAATAAAACAAATTTTAAAACATAATTCAAAAACAATTTTGAATGGTGATAACAAGAAACAAATGACAAATGTTTGAGGCTTGACAAGATGGGTTAACAGGTAAAGCCTCAGGACAACAAGCCTGCCGACCTGACTTTGATCCTTGGGAGCTACAAGATGAAAGGAAAGAACAGACTCCTGCCAGTTGTTCTCTGACCTCTACATGCACATTACGGCAAGTTGCAAGCACATGTGTGTTAGCACATGTGTGCACACACATACACTCAATGAATAAATAAAATATAATAAATTTAAAAATAATAGCTTTCACCAGGACCCATCCTTGCCTCCTCCAAACACAGTCCCTCCCACACTAATCTGACATCTGCATCAAGCCCGATCCTACACATCCTTTTCTAAGGACTAACCCAGTGAGGTGGCTTGACCTTTCCTACACCCACCATACCCAGTCATCGTCCTACTTCTGACCAACTGTCCCTGCTCAGAAACCAATCTCCAGGACTCTTCCAGGACCAGTCCTTCATGTTCTGACTCACAAGCCCTTCCCACAGTACATCCAGCCCATCTATGCAGCCAGATCCTGTGTACCCTTCTCCACGGTATAGCAAAATGAGTCAGTCTGATCATGTCCAGCCCCCAAGATCTAGAGCAGCTCCTGTATCCAGTGCCCCAGCCTAGTCTGGCACCCACTGGCAACTAACTTCCAGGATTCTGCCAGGCCCTGTCCTGCCAGGCCTGACATACAGGCCCCTTAACAGTACACCCAGCCTGTCCATCCAGGCAGATCCTGCACATCCTTTTCCATGGCATATCCCAGGGAGTGCCTGACCCTTTCCCCAATGTGTCTAGCCCAAATACCATACTCACTGCCTCAGCTTAGTCTGGCTACCCCTACCTGGACCAATCACAAGGTTTCTACCAGGATTGGCCCTGTCTGCCTCAGACCCACTGAACCTCCCATACCACATGCAACCTCTATACCCAGTCAGATGTAGGTCAATATTCTAGGTGTGGTGGTCTGGAAAAAAATGGCCCCTAAAGAGAGTGGTACTATTAGGAGGTGTGGTCTTGTTGGAGGAAGTGTGCCATTGTGGAGACAGGCCTTGAGGTCTTATATATGCTCAAGCCACAACCAGTGAGATAGACCACTTTCCGTGAGTCAAGATGTAGGACTCTCAGCTACTTCTCCAGCACCGTGTCTGCCTGTACGCCACTGATGTGGGAGTGTCATATATCAATCTGTTGATTTCATTGGCTGAGTAATAAAGAAACTGCTGGCCCTGATAGGTTATAAGATAGGTGGGCGGAATAAACAGGATAGGATGCTGGGCGGAAGAGGAAGTGAGGTCAGACTCTGCTCTGCTCCCAGAGAGACGCCATGCTCAGCTCTCCTGGGTAGACGCAACGATGGATGGAGGCTAGAATCTTCCCGGTAAGCGCACCTTGGGGTGCTTACAAACATCATTAGAAATGGGCTAGTCCAGGTGAGAGAATTAGCCTGTAAGGGCTAGAGTTCACGGGCCAAGCAGTTCTTAAATGAATACAGTTTGTGTGTTGTTATTTCGGGCATGAGCTAACCAAGCGGCCGGGGTGTTGGGGATGCAGCCCCGCCGCTCCTATTTCAACACGCCACCATGATGATAATGGACTACGCCTCTGAAAATGTAAGTCACCCAATTAAATGTTTTCCTTTATAAGAGTTACCGTGGGCATGGTGTCTCTTCACAGCAAAAGAAGCCCTAACAAAGACACAAGTCTTAGATGGGAATGAACATCCTGCACATCAGTCCAATCCTCTCTCTTCACCTGACCTCATTCTCCCTAAGAAGATCAGACATTTAGGCCTAACCCACTTGGGGCATCTATCCTGTCTTCTGCCAAGAGATCCAAAAACATGAAAGTTCAAGCCAGTATCACCAGTCCTATAGAAATGTTTGTCAATGAGAATTGCCTAGATGAACTCTAGAACACAGGAATTAAAAGAAGAACCAAAAACTTCATCAAAGAATAAAGAAGACACAAAGAAAGAATTCATTGAAATTAAAAAGAAAGACACTAAGGAGATTAAATGCCCAAGTGATGACCAAGAAAACACAAACATAAGGCTGATGATAAAATGATGAAAATAGTCCAGGAACTGAAACTGGAATTTAATAGAGTGAAAGACTGAAAGGGGATTCAAGCTGAAATGAAGATGGCATTGAAAATCTTAATGATTCAACTAGAAACTCAAACAAGAGCCTTACAAGTAGATTCAAACAAGCCAAAGACAGAATATTAGGACTTGAAGATAAAATAGAAGATATAGGCAAAATAATCAAGGAATATGACTAGTTTATTAAAAAAAATAACACAGGAAAGGGACATACAGGAAATGTGGGATACCATGAAAAGATGAAATCTTTGAATTATAGGCACATAAGAGTAAAAAGAATCCCAAGGCAAAGGCATAGATTTAATATTCAACAATGTCAAAGAAGAAAACTTCCCCAACCTAAGGAAAGACATAAGCATACATATACAAGAAGCACAAAGAGAACCGAATAGTCAAGACCAGAAAAGAAAATCCCCATAGTATATCATAGTTAAAACAGTAAGCATACATAACAAAGAAAGAGCACTAAAAGTTTCAAGAGAAAAACACATGTCACATACAAAGGGAAACCCACTAAAATAACAGCTGATTTCTCATTGGAAACTCTGAAAGCCAGAAGAGGCTGGAGCAATGCATTCCAAGTCTGAAAAGACTATGACACTCAACTAAAATAATATACCCAGCAAAACTATCAAGCATAGTTGGAGAAAGAAAACTTTGCACAGTGTAAACAGCCCCCCCCAGAAAATTTATATTCTACCACACAAATTTAAAGAAAATATATAAAGCTGAAGAGGGGAAGAGGATAGCTAAGATACAGTGGAAAGAAATACAAAGTCATAATTACTAAAACACAAATTTACAAGGAGAACACAAACACTACCACCACAAATCAACAACACAATAGCTCCAATTAGCATGCACATTTCAGTAACTTTAAATTTTAATGCTCTCACTTTTCCAACCAAAAGAAACAGGCTAGCTGAATGGATCAAGGAAAACATTCCACAGATCTGCTGCTATCTACAAAGATACATCTTAGCTTCAGACAGGCACTGCTATAGAGTAAAAGGATAGAAAAAAGAAGCACTTCAAGCAAACAAGTCCAGGAATCAAGTAGATGTCATTATCATATCTAATAAAACAGACTTCAAACTAAAACTAATCAGTGAAAAAGGGTAAACTTCATTCTAATCAAGGGGACAGTTAACAAAGAAGACATTCCTATCCTAAGTACATATGTACCCAAACTCCAGAGCAACCAATATCATAAAAAAATGTACCAACGGAATTAAAGACAGAGATTAACATCAATCCAATAACAGGTGATTTGAATACTCCAGTTTCTCCAATAAACAGTTTATGTATATGTGTGTGTGAAGCAGAGAAACATCAGAATTTAAATGACATCATACATCAAATGACCTTAACAGTTATCAAGAGAATATCCTACCCAAACACCAAAGAATACATACATACTTGGCTAAGGAGCATATGAAAGTATCATTAAAATAGACAACTCTGTGACACAAAATAAATCTTTACATATTCAGAAATACCTAAGCAGCTTACTGTATCCTATTTGACCACTATGTAATAAAACTTAAAACTGACAGCAAACAAATCTCTAGTAATACAAATTTATCTGGATCGAACAACTCATTACTGAATGATGAATGGGTTAAAGAAGAAAACAAGAAAGAAAATTTTAAAAAAATTCCTTAACTAGATGAAAATGAAAGCACACCACAATAAAAACTCCGGGGACACATGGAAAGTGAACTTATAAGAGAAATTTATAATTCTAAATACTTAAGATTAAAAAAATCAGAAAGCACAAATAAATGACTTATCAATGCAACTCAAATAATTGTAAAAAAAAAATGAAACAAAAACCAAAGCCAAACCAAATAATAAAAACCAGAGCAAAAAATAATGAAATAGAAGCAACAACAAAATAATATTAAGAATTAACAAGTAATAAGACTTGGTTCTTCAAGAATATAAAGAAGCCTCACAGACCTTTGACCCAACTGAACAAAAGAAAGAATGAATAGGGAAACATTAGAATAAACACACATCAAAACCAAACCAAACCAAAAACACTACTACCATCACCACAAACAAAAATGCCAAAACTCAAACAAAATCAGAATATTATGAAGAAATAATTTAAAAACTTGTACTCTATTAATTTGGAAAACCTAACAGAAATGGACAAATTTCCACATTCGGCCAAACAACCAAAGTTCAGCCAAACAACAAGAGTTCAATATCCAAAACAAACATGAAACAAATGTGGAGATAGAAATAGTAACAAATTCTTTTGATTAAAAAAAAAACAGTAAGATGGATTCATAAGAGTTATGGACTTTCAAAAATGATCTACAGTCTTTCTTAAACTATTAAAAAAATAGGAATAAAAGAACACCTTCAAACTCCTTTTAGAAGCCCAGTACTACTTTAAAATCAAAACCAGGAAAATATACAAGGAAAAACAAAAACAAAATCAAAAACTACAGGCCAATTTTCCTGATGAACATAGATTAAAAAGTGATCAATAAAATACCAGCAAACCAAATACAGATATATATCAAAAAGATTATCTACTATGACCAAGTTGGCTTTATTCCTGAAATACAGAGATGGTTCAATATACACAAGTCAATAAATTAATAAATCATAAATGGACTTAAAGACAAAATCATATGACGATCTCAGTAGATTAAAAAGCCTTGACAAAACCCAATATGCTTTTATGATAAAAGCTGTAAAGACTATAGGACTAGAGGGAACAAACCTCAACACAATAAAAGCTACATATGGGAGACTCACAGTCAACATTATCCTAAATAGAGAAAACGTTGAAGTAATCTCACTGAAGTCAGGAAGCAGACAAGACCCTCCATTATACCTACTCCTTCTTTTCAATAATACTTGAAGTACTAGTTGGAGAAATGAAACATGAGAAGAAAATTGAAGGGATACAAATAGGAAAAGAAGAAATCAAACCATTCTTTTTTTTAATATTTATTTATTTATTCATTCATTATGTATACAGTGTATGTCTGCAGGCCAGAAGAGGGCACCAGACCTTATTACAGATGGTTGTGAGCCACCATGTGGTTGCTGGGAATTGAACTCAGGACCTTTGGAAGAGCAGGCAGTGCTCTTAACCACTGAGCCATCTCTCCAGCCTTCAAACCATTCTTAATTATAGATGACACAATATTTTATATATTAGAGATTCTAATTCTACCAGAAAACTTCTAGAAATGATCAACAAATTCATCAATGTGGCTCTATACAGAATCAACTTACACAAGTCAATAGCTTTTCTATACACCAACAGAGAGAAGAGCTCATGGACACCCATTCACAATAGCCTCAAAGGAAAACAATATCTAGGAATAAACCTAAGCAAGGAAGTGAAGGGCCTCTACAGTGAAAACTTTAAATTCTGAAGAGAGAGAAAGAGAATGACACGAGAAGATGGAAAGACATCCCATGCTCATGGACTGATAGATTTAATGTTGTGAAATGGCTATTTTTTGAAAAGCTATGTAGAGATTCAATACAATCCCAATCAAAAATTCCAAATCCTTTTCCACAAATGAAAAAAACCTACCATAAAACTGACATGGAACTATAAAAGACTGAAGACAGCAAAACAGTCTTGAGCAAAAAGAAAAATGTTGGAGGGATTATCATTTAGATCTTAGGAAAAATTAAAGAAGCAATATGGCACTGGTATTAAAGCAGACATGTGGAACAATGAAACAAAATAAAAGATCCAAACATGTACATAATTGTAGCCATTTAATATTCGACAAAGAAATCAGAAACATATGCTGGAGGAAATAAAACCTCTTTATCAAATGGTGCTGGGAAAATTGAAATCCATATGGATGAAATTAGACCTCTATCTATCACTCAGCACAAAAACTAACCCCAAAGAATCAAAGACCTAAAAATGAAACTGAAAACACATAGGAGTAAGAGAGGACTTTCTGAGTAGGACTCCATTTGCCAAAGAATTGAGGCCATCTGATAGAGGATTAATATCCAGAATAGATAAACAATACAAAAAATATTAGGAATCTCTCAGGGGTTAAGAGAAAAACGCTACAATAAGTGAAAGGAACTAAAATGTGAGGTTAAGACGTCTACTCACGGCGGAAGTCCGAGGTTCTACGAGCATCTTCCACAGAAGATGCTGTCTCAAGGAAAGAAAAGAAAAGAAAGGAGAGAGAGATGCTATGGAGTCCGGGCAGTATATTGTTTTCTGCCGATCATTTTTGGAAGAAGCAATACTCGCAGCCAGCACTGCTCTGGGAGATATAATGGGTGGAAGAGAATTTCTTCTGGGTGGGTTTCAGCAAATACGGTGAATCAATATTGTTTCTATTGTTGTGTCCCCAGTGACTGAATTGGAAAAGATGGACGAAACAGTAACGTCTTCTGTGCTGCCCGTTCCTCCTTCCTCCTCAGAAAGCCTGGGAAACTTCAGTCTCTAAAGTTTACGTCATCACTGAAAGATTGGAATAATGCTTTTGGAAAAGATTTTCCTAAAATCTTTTTTGATAGCTCAGATTTTGATAATTCAAATAAAAAGATTTAGATAAAAAAGAAGTCTACTCACAAAGTCTTCTTTATATCCATGTCTCTTTATCATTCTTTCTTTGTTGTTCTTCATTCTAATTCTTCTGTCCTAACTGTCTTAACTCTAATTCTCTGTCTCAAGTCTACTCCCAATTCGGTTACATTCTTTTTCTTCTTCTTTTCTTCTCTTCTGCCTGCTCCTCTTTTTATTTTTCGATCTCTGCTAACTTCTGGGATGCTTCTGCTCTAACTTCTGCTCCAGCTTCTTTCTGTTCCCACTTCTGTTAACTCTCTTTGTTCTTACCCAGCTATATAGAACTACAAAGCCTTGCAGGCATAGGCAACTAGGCAACCTATGTAAACAGACTAGGGAAGTTTATGGTCTTTGGTCCATTATCATTTTTGCCAAATGTTGGCAAGCTCTAAGGGCTTTTTGGATCTGAAGTTTACATCTTTGCTCTAAGATCAGGCCAGGGGGACTTGATGACTATCAGAGGCACCAGTGGAGGTTTTTTCTCCCCTCCAGGCTGTGGTAGATGGTTAATTAGTTTTCCTGAGAGTTAAGACACAAGCAATAAATCTGAACTAAAGTCATCAGTGAACTAAGGTGAAAGTGAGGCGAGGAGTTAGGAATCCTTTAATGCAAGGTTAGTTTAGGTCATCATTTTCTTATCTATGAGTGAGATAAAACTGATGCATGTTTATCTTTTTCTATGTGAATAGCTTTGAATTAATAGCTTTGTGCATGTAGTAATCCAATGTCCTATGTGAGCAGCTATGGATCAACAGCTTTGGGCATTCTATGTCCTTGGATATCAGGGAATGTCTTAAATGGAATGCTTTTTCCTGTACCCTAAACACTGACCAATTGCCTATCAAAAAGATAATTGCAGGAAAGCAGATCTCTCTGTTAACACAGGAGAGAGGAGCAAAGATCTGGTCGTAGGAAACAGGTTTTTTTTTGACTTTGTGACTGTCTTCACACACAGCTCAAATAGTGCTGAACTGTGGGAGATAAATCCCAAATTTCTAACAGAAGGGAAATAGCTACAGTGAGATTCTTAGAGCAATAAAAAGCCACTTTATTCACAAGGCAATAATGACAACATGCCTTGCATTTGGTTTAAACCTCCAACAAAGTTCTTGGCTCTGATGAG
The DNA here is from genome assembly GCF_014885135.2 of Alexandromys fortis. NCBI lineage: Eukaryota > Metazoa > Chordata > Mammalia > Rodentia > Cricetidae > Alexandromys > Alexandromys fortis. Next base: position 825,055 of record NW_026068067.1, on the reverse strand, counting down.
TTGACCTCATGAAAAGATGGCTGAGTGATTACTGTATAATGTTGCAGTTTGCAGCAAACAAATAAATAACAAATAAAAGAAAGAAAGAAAAACCAAATGACTCATTTAAAACTTGGGCCTTGAACTTGAACAGAGTTCACAAAAGTACACTCACACAAAGAAATATCCCCCCAAAAGTTCATTGTCTCTGGTAATTAACAAGGGCAAATCAAAACATCTTTGAGATGTCATCTTAACCCAGTCAGAATGGCAAAGACCAATGGAGAAAGTGACAAAAATGCTCAGGGGGATCTGGCATAAAAAAAAAAAAAAACCCTCATTCACCGTTGGTGCGACTGCAAAGTCATGCAGACACTATGGAAATCAGTGCAGAGAACTCTCAAAAGGCTAAAATAAAATCTAACATATGATCCTGCTATAGCACTCCTTGGCATATGCCTAAAGCGCATGGCATCCTACTTTATAGATACTTGCTCAGATATCTTATTTATTCGACATTTATTGCTACATTATTCACAACAGCTAGGAAATGGAACCAATCTAAATGTCTTTCAACTAATGAATGGATAAAGCATTGTGGTACATATATACTATGGAATACTATTTACATGTAAAGAAAAATGAAATCAGGAATTTTCCAGGTAAAAGGACTAGGAAAGATCATATTGAATGAGGCAACCCAGACTCAGAAAGACAAATGTCAAATGTTCTCTCTTATCTGAAGCTCCTATCTAAATCAAACATGAGTACATATACTAAAGTAACTGACGAAACCAGAAAAATAAAAAGGGACCATTCTTGGGGTCGGGGAAGTGGGAGGTATCTTAGTTAATTTTAAATTGCTATAATAAGTTACCACAGTCAAGCCAACTTAAAGGAGAAAGAATTTTCGGGGGGCTAATAGTTTCAAAAATTTAAGAGTCCATGACCATCGTAGTGGGCAGCATGGTAGTGAGAAGGAACACAAAATATTGAAGCAGTAGCTAAGAAGTCACATCTTGAGACCAGAAGTCAGAGAGTTAACTGGTAATGTCCTGGGCTTTTAAAATCTCAAAGCCTGCTCTCAGTGAAACACCTTTCCCAATAAGGTCATATTTCCTAATTCTTCCCAAGTAATTTCACCAATGGAGGAGCAAGGATTCAAACATCTGAGTCTATGGGGGCAATTCTCATTCAAACCACCACAGGGGGGCAATTTTGAAGAGAATAATAACGTGGTACAAGTGATTCTAATGTGATATATAAGGAAACCACAGGGGCTCTAGTTAGGGAGTGAGGAGGGAGATAATAGAGGAGGAGGCAAGAAGGTAAAATAACAGTGAAAATGTTTGAAGAAAGTCACAAAGAATCATACTATTAACCATTTACCTAAATAACTATAATACAAATAAGTAGTTGTACACGCATACATGTATAGTTTAAATAATTTTCTCATTTGGGCTGACATGCTCCCTCCAAGGCCATTTAGTAAAACCCCCAGCACCAGGGAAGAAAAGCCTTTTTTTGAGTTGTTCAACAGATCTGTCCAAGAGACACCCCAAATATTACATGCTATTGCTATGTTCCAACGGTTATCCACAGGTAAGTCCCTATAGGTGAAACTCACCTGATTGTCTTCTGAGGACATGATAACAGAGGTTGTACTGTAAATATCCAAAAAAAAAAAAAAAAAACCCGCAACCAACAGTCCTACCTAGCTAGCCTCCTATGAACCACAACAACAAAGGGCATGGCACAAGGGTGCAGTAATAGCAGACATATCTTGGTGATAAACAATAGTTCTTTATTTAATTGAACCTAAGACTCTTATGGAAATCATGGATCTTTGATAATGTACTTTACTAAATCACTGCTACATTCTCAATATTTCTCCTTATACCCATAGATAAATACAGTCTTCGCTCCTCAAGGAAACTTCTCTTTGCAACAGATAGAAACCATTACAGAGAATAACAAGCAATTAAAATGCAAAGTTGTGGAGGCCAGTCTCAACGGCTACATCTACAATACAACTCCTAACATACAGCTCATGGATCATTGCAGAAGAGGGACAGAAATATTGGGAAGGCCAGGAAACAGGTTCTCCTAGTTTGCTGTGAGGTTATGTCTCCTAAAATTGTTTTTTGAAGTCTCACCAACATGACTACCTGAACATGAGGAAGGCTGAGAGCGGGAGAAATAGTCTCCTCCATGGATGAGCTCACCAACTGTTTACCCAGTGTGAAATGGTCAGCCCTGAAAACATATACATACAAGTAATATTATATCTACTGAGCAGGGTATATTTTTGCATTTAGGAATAAGCATGTCCATACATTACATAATCATAATTAATGAAAGTGATAGAAGAGGTATATATGGGAGGGTTTCAGTGGAGGAAAGGAAAGGGGAAATTATGTAATTATAACCTCAAAAAATATAAAAACAAAAACGTTTGAGGTAGGGGATATAATAAATATTCTCATGTAATCATTACATATGGTATAAAGGCACTGAAATATCACATTGCTACCATTAATATGTATAATAATTATGCATCTATTAAAAATTTTACAATACTCTTAAAAAAAGTTATACACATATGGTTGCTGTTCATGTCTTTTAAGTGTGAAATAAACAGAAAATGGTAAAGTATATATTTGTTATGTAGCTGCATTCATATTATGAAATTTAAAATTTGGTTTGACTGAAAAATGTGTCTGAATCCAGTCTGTGACCCAGAGAAATCCTGAGCATAAAACTTTATTTTTACCCCTGACTAACATTACAGACACAAATGTTTTTATTTCAATACTAAAGGTATTCTGAAAGCTTATCAACATCAGTTTCAAACACCCTGTTAGAGAAAATGCCTATTCATGACAAGTTCATGTAACTGTGGAAGATGCTCTAACACTTCACAGCTAGTTGTCATTTCTAAGCAGCGTGATACAGTATTTCACAGGTTCAAGCCAGGGTAAAGTGAATTTGAGGCACAAACTATACTTCCAACACAAGAGAAATTTTTGTGTGAGTGAATTAAAAAATTATTCAGAGCTAGAGAGATGGATATAGGTTAAGAGTAAATATTGTTCTTGCAGAGGACCCAGGTTCAATTCCCAGCACCCATGTCAGGCAGCTCACAACTGCCTGTAACTCCAACTCTAGGGAATTGAACAACATTGGGCATAATGGGTACCCAACTCTCTCTCTCTCTTGCTTACACACACACACACACACACACACACACACACACACACACACACACATCTTTAAAAATTTATTAAGTTGGAGAGAAAATTTGGCTGCTACTTTTTAATCTGTGACTGATATTTGAATGAGAGATGTCATATAACAGCAGACTTTTAGTCTAATCTGTTGCATATATGAAGAACACAGTTTATCTTACTAGACTTGGATGGAGGTGGGTGGTCCTTGGACTTCCCACAGGTCAGGGAACCCTGATTGCTCTTTGGGCTGACGAGGGAGGGGGACTTGATTGGGTGAGGGGGAGGGAAAGGGGAGGCGGCGGTGGGGAAGAGACAGAAATCTTTAATTAATTAATAAAGAAATAAATAAATTAAAAAAAGAATACAGTTATAAGAAACATAAAGGAACATATTTTTAGGCAGAATAATTTTTAAAAGTGATACTACTTTTTAAAGAAGCGCTAGAGAAAACCTAAATAAAAGTCAAAATAAATAAGACATGGCACGTTCATATGCTATTCTCAAGAGTTTTTCTGGATTATTTAATAAAAGTCCTTGAGACACTGGAATTTTATTTTTGAACTATTGTTTTTGCTGTTTTACAAATTTAAATTTTACAGTCAAATAAAATGAAGTAGTAGCTTTTCAGTGATGACAGAGTGGACGTGCAGAGACAAGATCACAGGATGGGCACTGCTGGGCTGAGAGATGGCGGGGTGGTGCCGGCTGTTGCAGAGGTGCAGTGTGCAAAACTGAAGCTGGGATTCTACACACATGCCTTGGAATCCTAGCCTGAAGAATACAGGGAAGGCTGCACTCACTACAGCCTAGGTGAGTCATATCATGAGAACATGAGAAGCATGTGGAATCAGAAAAAGTCTCCCGATGGGCGCAAATATTTTCAAATAAAAACTGTGGGTAGGATGGAGGCAGGTAGAAAAAAAAAAATCAGTGGCAAAGGTAAAACCAAGCATGGGCTTGTAACCCAAAGCCTATAAAATCCCACATAAAATCTCACAAGGTGAGTTTGATCCCAGCACACCAGAAAGAATTAAGAAATGCCTTTAGAAAGAAAGCCAGAAAGGCTGACACAGACACACAATCTCCTTTTGGCACTAAAATACAGATCTAACTGGTCTGAGTTGTGGAGATTAGTATTCTTACTCTGCTCAGAGCCAACCACAAAGAAAGAACCAAGGTGCTGGGGAAAACCATCTTAACTAGGAAGAAATACTGACTGATAATATATAGTTCTTATTTCATTTTGTATCTTTATTTTTAAAATTTATAGTTTTTTATTCCAATTTTTGCAATGTTTAAGCAAGAGGGACTTTTTTATATAACTGTTCACTTTTAATTTTTACATACACTTACTTATTCTGGGAGGATGCATATGCCATAGCATGCTTGTGAAGCTCAGAGGTCAACTTGAGGGAGTTGGTTCTCTCCCTCTACCAGTATGAGTCCTGGGGATAAAGCCATGTCTCCTCAGGCTTGGTGACAATCATTACATACACTGGACCAACCTGCTGGCCCTCTTTCTTTTCATGCACCTTCTCTATAACACTTTTCTCTATTATCTCTCATAGTTCCAACCCACATACTTTCCCTCCTCTTCATAAACCACTCCCTCTTCCCTCCTTTTCTTTGTCTTTTACTATCAGCACCCTTAGTTCTAAAAACGTACAGACTGCATTCCCACCATTGCTAGTGCTTCTGCCTCCGAGCCATACTAGACAAATACAGGAAGTTTACAGTACTGTTACTGCCTATTTACATTTGGACTGCTGTCAAATCATTGTATCCACCACTACCTTTGGTTTCCCCTTTAACTCAGCAATAGGAAGCAAACCTCCAAAGACAACTCACCAGGAAAACATAAACAAATAGGTGGGAAATAACAATCTTCAGTGTCTAGCAGAAAGACACATCTATCTCAATAAATTCATTAAACACAACAACAAAATGAAAGGCATGAGAAACAAGTTAGCATGATACCACCACAGCCTTCTATGCCCTCAGTGTTAGAAATGAAAGGAAATGGCAGAAAGATTTGAGAGTCCTACTTTCCAAAAGATGCAGAGATCACAAAGGACTCAAGTAGCAGAACACAAGTGAAGTCAGAAAACAAGTTCAGGACTGAATAAGAAAGTACCAGAATGTATGAAGATGTAAGTAATATTCCCAACAATTTCAAAAGCACAGTAGCAAAGTTCAGCAAGAAAACTGAAAATATGTAAAAGGATCAAACAGAAATGCTGCAAAAAGTATCTGTAAAATAAAAAAAAAATACAGTGATGATATTTCAGTAATGTGTGCCCAAACGGAGATGTCATGAAAAACCAGCCAGGGGTCACCAGCACAATCTCAGTCACAAGTCTGACTTTGAGTAGTTTGGGCTTCCTGAGGAGTACCGACCTGCTGGGGAGGTGATGGTGAGTGTATGATTTTCTTGTCACTCATCCTGTTACTTTTAGAAATGGCCCTAAACCCAATGAAGATCTGTTTCTAAGCTATCTCTAGAGCACAACTGGCTTCAAATATTTAGTAAAGTTTGGAGGAGGGGAAAGGTTTCTCATTCAAGATTCACAACATTTTTTTTACAAGTTCATTTTGATAAGTATCCAAAAATTTATATTTTTTTTATAAAAAAGCTTTACAAAAGGATGGCAGGAAATCTGAGCATTTCTCCATGAAACACCTTAAATACAATGTACTAATGTCGACCTGTAAATCACATTAGAAAACAAAATCATAACAACATATTATGCCTCAAAAAACAGAGAAATTTGTTGGAGTGTCAAGTAACTATTAGAAGACATACTGAAAAGAGTGATTCTCTACAGTTCCTCAAAGGCCAAACAAAAAAACAAGCAATCAAACAAATATGATCTCTACACACGCACAAAAATTTGCCTTACTAGATGCAGAAAATAATGAAACATTAGAAAACATATTGAAGGCTCCTCATAAAAAGTACCATGCCATCACTTGTCCCAAGTTAGGGGGAAAATTGTATTTAAATTCAGAGGAATTGAGGCATAGACCTTTTAAACTGCATGCTTAAACAATACTAAAACCTTAGTATATATCTGGTCAATGACAAAGTTCACACTGAACAGTATCCAGAACTAACGGGGGTGCTTAAATTTTTGGCAATTATTCATTTACTTTTTTATTTAACAAATGAAATAAAGAAGCACAATTTATGAACTAAAGTACAGGAGCTAACAGAACAATTATAGCCCTACTAGACTAGAGTTATTCATTTTATTAAATTCCAGCAACATCTAATGAACTGCTATTTACACAGAGATCTGTAAAGCCTGTATCCTACAGGCAGAATAGACTAAGGTAGGTTTATATACAAAACAGTTAAAGATCAAATCCCAACTCTTTGAGAAAGCTTCCATGTTGACCAAATACTCTGAATTTTTTTTTTTTCAAACAACCATTTCTAATGAGTTGGCTTTTCTTGAAAGATAAAAGCAATGTCCACACACAGCCCTGGCAGCAAAAGAATACATGATTAATTACACAGATATACTGCTAGTTACTCACCCTCCTAATAGTATCTGTGGCTGGCTGGATTCATTTGTGATACCAAATACATCAGGAATTAGATCACCATTGAAGCTGAAAAGAAAATAGTAAAAAAAATTAGGTAGCTGTTTTATTAAAATGTCACTTTTAACTTAGTTTTCAGGAATGTGGAATATTACCATACTCAACTGTGTCTATTTGTTGCCAATGAAGCAGAAACAACAGTTGCCCCTTCCAGACTAAAGTCTTTTAGTTTTGCTAATGGACCCACCAGCCGCAATAAACCTCCAACTATAAGAAGTCTATACGAATTAGGTTTGCATGATCAGAAGTCATACATTAGCTATCTATCTAAAATACATATAATACATTTTAAGTTGGTTTAACATAATACATATGTTTAACTTGAAAGAAAATTTCTCACCTACGATAACAATGCTTCCTCCAAGGGTCAAATACCATTTAAGAAAAGCCACAACACCAGGCATGCAAGCTCTCTTTTGACTTTTTGGTCAGGGCTATCCAAGAGATTCCCCAAATATTACATGAGTCCCTATTCCTAAAGACACCATGCTCTTCAGACCCAGGGTCTGGAGGCCCCTGAGCTAGAACTCACCTGATATCTTCTCCCCTAAGACAAGCTTTCACGGTAACAGGGGTTGCAATGCAAATTTCCAACGTAGGAAAGCAACTAACAGTCCTACCCAGCTAGACTCCAGTGAACAACAACGACAATCAGCATGTCATAATAACCCTAAGGTTACAGCAGTGGCACACACACCATGGTGGGAAACAACAGCTCATTAAGTTGTAACTAAGACCCTCTCAACAACAGTGAAACCATATCTGGTACTGGAGACGGAGTCAACTACCCAAGGTGGGGATGTCATATGGATCTTGGAGAAGAACCTATCAATCTCACTTTACTAAACCCGCACGATTCCTATTATATTCTCAATATTAATCCTCATACTCACAGACATAGTCCACACCCCTCAAGGAAACTTCTTTATGCATTCGCTTTGCAACAGAAGAAGACCACTCATTCCCAGTGATACATCTACAACATAACTCCTCTTGGACCTAAGGCTCAAGGGTCATTGCAGAAAAGGAGACAGAAAGATTAGGAAAGTCAGAAGAAAAAGCTCCCAGTTTGCTGTAAAATTGTGTCTCTTAAAAATGTCATAGGGCAGAGAAAGGAAATAGGAGTAGGAATCTTGAGTCACAAGAGAGATGCCAGGAGACATGGAGAAGAAACAGGAAGCTCAAGTTAAAAGAAAGAAAATTTAGGGGACCAGACCCTGTGAAGCACAGGTTCCATCCATACCAATTGGAGGAAGAGATGGGTAGACAACAAGGTAGGAATACACTCAACAACACAAAGAACCATACAGCAACACCAGAAACTAGGGCTTCTACAGCTAGAAGACATGAACATTCCAACACAGATGAAATAGAAGAAAATGAAACTAAAAAAAAAACTTCATAAAGATGATTGAGGCACTAAAATAGGAAAGAAAAAATTTTCTTAAAGGAATGGAAGAACAGAAAAACAAAAAATTAGAAAAGATAAATAAATCCCCTTTTAAAGACCAAAAAAAAAAAAAAAACAATCAAACAGGTGCAATAAAGGTAAAACAGAAGCAATAAAGAAAATACAAACTGAAGGAACTCTGGAAATGGAAAACCTGGGTAAATAATCAGATGTGAGCATAAACAACAAAATACAAGAGATGGAAGAGAGACTCTCAGGTGTTGAAAATACAATAGAGGAAATAAATTCAATGGTCACGGAAAATGTTAAATGCAACAAATTCTTAACACAAAATATCTAGGAAATCAGAGATACCATGAAAAGACTAATAGGAATTGAATAATAGGAATTGAAGGCGAATGATGATATTCCATGAGAGAACCAGATTTAAACAATACCTAGCCATAAACCTACACAAAGAACTAGAAGGAAAACTCAAACGCAAGGAAGTTAGCTACATCCGCAAAACACAGGCAATAGAATAATCTTAAGAAGAGAAACACACACACACAATACCACTACCATCAGCAAAACCAAAAATAACACAAACTAGCAATCGCAGGTCATTATTATCCCTTAATATCAATGAACTCAATTTTCCTATAAAAAAACACAGGCCAACAGATTGGATACGAAATCAGAATTTATCCTTCTGCTGCATACACAAAACACACCTCAACTACAAAGCAGACATTAATTATTTCACAGTAAAGGATTGGGAAAAGATTTTCCAAGCAAATGGACCTAAGAAACAAGCTGGAGTACCAATCCTAATATTTAACAGAATAGACTTCAAACTAAAATTAGTCTAAAGAGACGTAGAAGGTCATTTCATATTCATCACAGGAAAAATTCATTAAGATGAAGTCTCAATTCTGAACATTTATGCCTGAAATACAAGGGCATTCACATTCATAAAAGAAACATTACTAAAGCTTAAATAACACATCAAACCCCATACACTAATAGTGGGAGACTTCAATACCCAACTCTCACCATTGGACTGGTTTGCCAGAGAGAAACTCAATAGAGAAATAAAAGAACTAACGGATATTATGACTCAAAAGGGCCTAACAGACATATATAGAAATTCCACTCAAACAGAAAAGAATATACCTTCTTCTAAGCACCCCATGGAACCATCTCTAAAATCAACCACATACTCGATAACAAAGAAACGTAAACAGATACAAAAAAAATGGAAATAACCATTGTGTCTTATTGGATCAACATGCTTTATTCCTTGATAAATTAATATCAACTGGCGGAAAGACACTTAAGGAAATGCTCAACATCCTTAGTCCTCAGAGAAATACAAATCAAAACAACTTTGAGACACCACCTTACACCTGTCTGAATGACCAAGATCAAAAACTCTGATGTCAACTTATGCTGGAGAGGATGTGGAGTAAGGGGAACACTCCTCCATTGCTGGTAGGAGTGCAAACCTATACAGCTGCTTTGGAAATCAGTATAGCAATTTCTCAGAAAATTAGAAAACAATCTACCTCAAGATCCAGCAATACCACTGTTGGCCATATCCCCATAGGATGCTCAACCATACCACAGGACATGTGCTCAACTATGTTCATAGCATCTATCTATCTATCTATCTATCTATCTATCTATCTATCTATCTATCTATCTATCTATCTATCATCTATCTACCTTTTTAGTTTTTTGAGACAAGATTTCTCTCTGTATCTCTGGCTGTCCTGAAGCAGCATTATTCATAATAACCAGAATCTGGAAACAACCTAGATTCCCCTCAACTGAAGAATGGATAAGGAAAATATGGTGCATTTATATGGTGGAATATAATCACATCTTGAAATTTGCAGGCAAATGGACAGGACTAGAAAAAGCCATCCTGAGTGAGGTAACCTAGACCCAGAAAGACAAATATAATATGTACTAACACATGAGTAGATAGAAGACATAAAGAAAAGGATAATCAGCCTACATGCCACAACCCCAGAGAACCTAGGTAACAAAAAGGATACTAAGAGAGACATGCATGGATCTGGCTAGGAAGTAGAAAAAGACTAGATCTCCTAAGTAAACTGGGAGCATGGATGGAAAGGGAGGTGGGAGAGTGGAAGAAGAGCGGGGAATAATGTACAGCACATTCCTATCCAAACAATTAAAATAAGAAGGATTTAATTTAAAAAATGTCATATATGCTATACCTATGAAGTGTTGACAACATTATTGCCTAAACATGAGTTGAACGAGGATAACAATAACAGACATGCTAAAATGCAAATGCATGTGGGAAAGCCCAGGAGGTCCCAACCCTACAAAAAGAACTATAGGTAACCAGAAAGACTGAGAGTGGGAGAAGTAGTTTCCTCCAGGGACAAGTAAGCCAACCACTTTTCCAGTATCTGATGGTCAGCCTTCTAAACATATAGATAAGTAACACCATAGAGACAGAGCAGGTTATATTGAGGGGAGCAAGAAAGGATATGTGGGAGGGTTTTAGATGGAGGAAAGGGAAGGACAAAATAACGTATTTATAATATAATCTTAAAAGAACTGTATTTGCATGAGTTACCTTTGGAGACAGAGGGGTTCTGACGCTGGACTTTCTAAGCAGTAGCATAAAGGAAAGCCTCTTGCTAACCCATCCTGGACATATCTTAAAGCACGAATTAATGTTATTTTGTGACATTTTGGGTTAATCTATGAGTTCTGTGTAATATAAGGCTTGGCTTCTTAAAGGATGGGTTGTGACCTCAAGAGGGATTCCATAATTGATATAGCAGTTGCAACTATTTGTCAACAGTAAAATGTTTTTGAATTTGAAATGAACAAAAATTAATTTAAAGGCAAATATATGATGAATCTGAGGTATTTTTCTATAATATAACTGCATCGTCGTTTGGTTATAAACACAACACAATCACTGTGCACCACCCAATGACAACCAAGGCTCTGCTGCCTGAAACTCCTGGTTCACATCAGTAGGACGGTATGGTATGAACTGCAGTGCTCTGAGTACACGGAGTTTCTGCTGCTATGGAAACACAATCGTTTCATTACAGAGAGAAAAGGGGTATTTTCCTACTGTCATTCCTCAGCATGTGAATAACAAATTAGCAGCTATTTGAAATGTATTGTTGGCATGTTTGATTTTTAAAATTAACTTCTAAGTTGTTCACTTAAATTTCATGAAAAAAATCAATCAATAATGGCTTGGGGTTAAGTAGACTTTCCAACAATTTCTGAAATGACCCTAAACAAACATCTGCCATTTAAAAAAATTATGTAAAATTTATATGAAGTGGCATTCTCAGCATTGATGTGTAGAAAATGAAATATCGATCATCGGAAAACAATGAAGAAGCTCCACATTCTGCACTATGAAATGTGCAGCCAAGATTTAGTTCCTATGTTGATGTGGGACATCCTTCTGTATAGGGGTTGCTTTTACTGGCTAATGAATAAGTCTGCTTTGGGCTATGGCAGGGCAGAATATAGCCATGCTGGAAGAGAGACAAAGAGAGAGTAGGCGGAGTCAGGGAGAAGCCATGTAGCAGCAGCAGGAGACAAATGTTGGACACCGAACAGAACATTACTGGTAGGCCACAACCACATGGTGATACACAGATTAATAGAAATGGGTTAATTTAAGATAAGAGTTAACCAGGAATATGTCAATGCTATTGGACAAACAGTGTAGTAATGAATAGTTTCTGTGTGACTATTTTGGGTCTCAGTGGCCAGAAATGCACAAGCAGCCTCTGCCAACACTATGTAAAGTTTAAAAAGAACACCCTCATTTTTGAAGGTAAATTTGACTAATTTTAAATTAACAATAAAATTATATGCATAAAACCCAATTATTTTAAGGTAAAGCTTTTAGTGATTCACAGTCATTGCGTGTTTGACTTGCACACCTCCATCATCCACGTACACAGCAGAGTCACGTGGACAGGGAAGGGCTCATTAAGATGTTCTGCTCCTGTCTCTCCCCGACAGTGAGGGAAACAGTGCTAATTTCTGGAAACTTTAGGCTTAACCCACAAAAGAATCCCTAGCTGCTATAAAAACTCAAACTTGTCATTGACTACTACAACAATGAAAAAATACACAAGTTTATATTTCAGGTATCTCACTACCATTGACCCATGATATGGGAATGACTTTACTAGCTATAAATGGCATCACTGGAAACAAGAATGTGACCATAGTTTATGTTCCAAGAATGATCTTTACCTCATTACCAATATCATCTTGAAATTTAGATTTAGTCATCTTGTTTATTTTGAGGAAATAAATTAAAAAAAAAAGGAAGATAAAGAAGGACCACATTTTCTTCTAATGTGGTAATCTTTTCCTATTTCTGGAGGGGATGCTATATTCTTCATATCTTTCAATGAACATTTTAACTCAGAAACTGTTATCTTAATTAAAGAATGATACATGACTACATATCATTATAGATCCACAAGTAACACATACGAAGTCATCGAAATCCGTATATTCCTTTCTTCAAGATAATCACTTTTTTCTTTCATTTGTGCCTTTCCTTCATCATAGCAAACAAATCTCATGTAATCATGCATATAGATTCCTATAAGAAGTGAACTTACTGTCATTCTTACTTGGCAAAGTACCTTCCTACGTAAAAGATTTATTTTATGTTTCTAAGTTTTAAATTGTTCAAAAGCAAGCACATACTTACTCCATAATCAGTGGTTGGTCTTGAAAAGTCCTATTGAGTATGGTCATGTTTTTAGTATCTGTAAAAAAAGGGATGTATATGAGTATATCCACACACACATACATGCATACGATAATTGTGAATATGAAGTGGCATTTATCTAAAAAGTATTCTTTCATTCTTTACAAGATTCATCTTTAATTTCCTGTAACAGTTATCACTAAGGAGACATCAAAAGCCTTATTTAGTGATAAGCCATTAACAAGAGTTCACTTTAAGTTAAGATTCAATTGAATGTTTCATTTGAGGTTTCCATCTAAATATCTTTTAGCTGAATTTTTTTCTATACAATTTGATAATCAACTAGACTGCAATGTAGACAAATAAAATATCAGGTCTGAACCTCTCCCACTCTGCATGTCCATGCTTTTTTCATAAGCAGCACTGCATAAGGCACTCTTGTAGATTAAAGGATGCCTGGACGCAGTAAGAGTATTGTCTGCATACTCTTTCAACAGATGCTCTACTTCTGAATTAGCAATTGGCTTTTCAGATAGGATTTCAATATTTGTGAATGGATATGGTAGATTGATTCACAATCTATACTTTTAGTACTTTTCTGTACTGGAAGAGTAGAGAGCAAAAAGGAGGGCTTGCCAGACATCCTCGCATTTGCAATGCAAAATAAATGTAAGCTTTGTTGTGTTGGTTTGATAAGATTGATCCCCCAAAATTTATGTGTGTGAATGATTGGCCCACAGGCAGTGGCACTTTTAGGAGGTGTGGCCTTGTGGGAGAAAGTGTGTCACTGTGGGGGTGTGCTTTGAAGTCTCAGGTGATTAAGATAGGACTACTGTTGCACTCACTTCTGCTACCTGCGGATCAAGATGTAGAACTCCCAGGTCCCTCTCCAGCACCATGTCTGCCTGCCTGCCTGCCACCATGTTTCCTACTATGATGATAATGGACTAAACCTCAGAACTGTAAACCAGAATTATGTGGTCACAGTGTGGTGTCCCTTCACAGCAATAAAACCCTAAAACACTTGCTAGCCAGAGAGACTGACTTTTGCTGGCACGTGTGGTAAGGCACCGTCTATAATTCTAGTACACCCATCTTTGCATGTCTGCACTGGATTTGGCAGTCTGAAGAGACTAAGCGCATTATCCACTTGCTGATCAGACTCTGGTGAGAACGGGCATCATCAGAGTAGCTGTTGTGCACCCAGCCACTTCTCATGGCTAATGGACACAGTACCTTCCTTATTGTCTTTAGGGTTATTCCCCCAAAGTCCTAAAGTGCTCTTTTTCCCCTGAGACAAAGGCTCACATTTAGCTGTGGCAGGCATGGAAGTCACAGAGATCCACCTGTCTCTGCCTCCCAAGTGCTGAGTTAAAGGTGTGTGCCATCATAGTAAGCCTGAAGTTAATTCTCTAGTTACTGCAATAACGTAAAAGCTAACAATATATCTCTTCTTGAGGTAATCAGGAGAGGATTTTGTTCTCTGGAATGGACTACGCTAGTTTGCAAAAGAAGATTTTACTAGAATACAAGAACATAATATTCAATTGTTTTAGGAACAATAACTTTCATTTTCATTAAGAATATCAGGTATGTTTTCACAATTTATCTTTCCCAGCCAATAATAAATAGTAAAAAATTTAAAACTCACTTAATGTTTGATTTTGTCCCCAGAAGATAACAGCTCCTAATTCACTGTTGCTACGATTCTGGGGGAAATATGTGAGCAGGACATCCATTTGTGAATCCCCATCATAATCACCAGGGACTACACTTGTTACTAATGCACTGTGACTCCTAAGGGAAATAAAGATTTACAAAATAACAGAAAAGTTACAGCAGAAAAGGACATCTATATATTTACTGTGCAAAATATTTTCAATTCAAAATTCAGTATTTAATATAAAAATTAAATTTATTATTTCTTTTGTATCTTATGCCCCTTGGGTATGTAGAACCTTCTAGTTTACAGAATAGAATATAGAACATTTTATATAATACCATAAATCTAAGCTATAGCAATAGAAAACTTATTTATATTTAATGTTCTGGCTCAGTGGTAGTGTTTGTGTAGTATGGATGAGGCTCTGGATTTGGCTTCCACTATCCCCTAAACATAAGCAAAACGAATACAAGGGACTAAAGAGATGGCTAAGCAGTTAATAGCACTTGCTGCTCTAGCAGAGGACATGAGTAAGATTCCCAGCACCCACAAAATGGTTCAGAACCATGGCTTCAGTTTCCCAGGGATCCAGTGCCATTTTCTGAGCTGTGGCGGTTCTTGTTTGCACACAGTGCACCTGCAGACACTCAGGTATACTCATATATTTAAAAAAATAAATGTTTAAGAAAAACCAAAACAAAACCACTGTGCAAAAATTTATTTGAAAATATGGAAATAAACACTAAAGATTAAAATCTGAGAGGAATAATAGAGTGCAGGTTAAAGACAATTAGCTTTACTTTCAAAAGTGTTCTAGATAACAGTTAAAACAAAGGGCTGAAAAAAGGGTTCAGTAGTTAAGAAAATGTACCGTTCTTGCCAAGGACAGGAGTTTGGTTCCCAGCACCAGGAAGGGAGGGCAGCTCACAAACACATGTGACTCCAGTGGAGTCAAAGCCCAGTCTGGACACTTGTACTCACTCACATGCCCGTATACAGACACACAGATACACAGACAGACAGACACACATACACACACTTAATCTTTAAGAAATTAAAATAGCAATTTCTAACATTAATTATTATTAATCAATTATGTATTAATTCAAAAAAATTAGAGGTCTTATTTAATCTAATAAAACTCACTGGGCAGTTATGGCTCATGCTTTTAATCTTAGCACTCAGGAGGCAGAGGCAGGTGGATCTCTGTGAGTTCAAGGCCAGATTGGTCCATAGACCAAGTTCTAGAACAGGCCCCAAAGCTACACAGAGAAACCCTGCCTCAAAAAACCAACCAACCAACCAACCAACCAACCAACCAACCAACCAACCAACCAAACAAAAACAACTCAAACCAAACCAAACTAAAACTCAAGCCCTTTATATTGTATATATTTCCTTGACTTATAATTCTTAAAGAAAAAAACCTTCATTTCTAGGTGGTTAGCTCATTTTTTGTACTTATCCATTTCTGTTTTTCTTACTCCAAATATTCATGGCATCAACTACTCCAAAAATATTTCTGGGAGTAAATTCGTTTTCATTCATTTACAAATTTCCTCCCAATAGTCTAATTTAAGGCCAATGTTTTTGTTAACAGCACTCTGAGTTTAGATACTGTTGACTTTGAGCAGAACGTAGTCCACACAGGGACATGGATGCACAGAGATGGTAGTGCAAGCCTTCCTCAGTGGGCTCGCTCACTGGATGTGGAGGACTCTGTCAATCTTGTCCCCTCTCCTAGATGGGAGTGCAAATTCAGTTCCTCATGTGTGTGAAGCAGGCACTTTAGTGAGCCATCTTCCTATCATTTCTGCAGTGATTAAAAACACATCTCTTAGTCTGTGATCCCAATTCATACTGTATGTGATTTACAGGCTAAACAATGTAAGTACATTTTTTTGTAATCTGTGTTTTGTACAACATATATGACTCCTCTTTTCTAATCTAACTGAATTAAAACATTTTCAGTACTTAAAAGGGTGCCAGTCTGCTCTGGGGATGTCCTTTCCCCAGACTGTCATTCTCCCAAGTGTCTCTACCTTTTCTGTCAAGTTAATCTTTTCACACCTTTGCAAAATGCTGTGTTCATTGCCATCTTTTCTAGATGCTATGTACTCAAACTTAAACACTATCAACTAAATTTCATTGAAGCTATGTTGTTAAGCTCAAATCCCATGACTGTCTGGAGCTGCAACTTTGGTTTGCACTGACCCATTTCTTTCTCCATTAGTTTAGAGAAAGCATCCAACTTGTTTCTGAGAGTTCCCAAATCATGTTGGCTCATGATCATTGGGATCAATGTTTCATTATAACCAACCAGGAAAAAGAAATGATAAGAACTATTATTTAAATCACATTTTAAATATTAAGATATTTCAAAAGCTTCATTTCAGTTCTGTCAAAATCAGTATTAAAAACTCACCATTAGAACAAAAGGAAAAATAAAAACAAAACAGAACAGGACAGGTCATTGACTTTTCTTCCACATGCAAAATATTTTTAAGATGGTGAGACTTTTGTGAGTGATCTGCTTCTGCAGGAACTATCATGAGACATAGTTCATTCAAGAAAGCAGTCTGCAAGGGAGTGAAGGAACAGACCTGGATCCACCAAAAGTTAGTTTTGTAAAGATGAATTATTTTTAAATTTATTTTCAATTCTTTCTTCTTTTAAAAAAATACATTTTGTTTATTTCTGTATGTTTCTCTCTCTTCTTCCCTCCCCACACCCCCCTCTCTCTTGTGTGCGTGCGTGCATGTTTGTGTGTGTGTGTGCATGTTGGCATGACAGTGTATAAGTGGAGATCAGATGACAATCCAGAGTCAGTTTTCTCCTTCCCCCGTGAGGATCCAGCTTAGGGGATCAGACTTAGTAGTAAAGCGCCATCTCATCAGTCATTACATATTCTTTTACTTATTTATTTTAACAAATTGCTTACTACTCAGACTTCAGAACCAGGAACTTTGTGTCGTAATACCATAGGTGGACAGAACTAATTTCAAACACAACCCAAGGTACTGCATATTCGCATTATAAGAACTAATATTTCCAAAAATAATCATTTGTACTTACCTCAAGGATATGTTTACCTTGGGTTTAAAATAGGGCGCACTCTGATCTGCTAAAAAGACGATCAAATCATTTCCTAAAAGAAGCAAATAAATGATTTTAGAAAGAATGGTTTTTGGTAAATCATCTAGTCAGTGCTTAAACACTTCTGGGTATGGTGTCTATGAGAAACCTTTTATTCTATCTAGTCAGACAGCAAGGATACTCACACTAACCTAATGGAATGTAGGAAAGGGAAGTATGGACAAACAAACTTGTTCAAGGCAAAGTGAAGCCATGGGATTCCATCAATTGGCTGATGAGCTAATTTAAAAGAACCATTTATATAAAGAACACATTTTAAACTATCCTATTGTACACCAAGTATGAGACTCTGGTTTGATCTGCAGCAATGGAGAAAACACCGCCCCCGCACCCCACCAAAAATACCCCAAACCAACAAAAATCCCTTATTCTTTGTTGTGCTACTGTTTAGTCTTGTGTTTTCTGCATTCAATCAGGTCTCCCTTATATGAACCTGTTTATTTCATTATACAGATTCATCATACCAATGATGCAGGAATTCCTATTACATCTTCTCACAAATAATAAGAATACAATTCAGCACATAAGCAGAAAAAGCAGAGCCCTCTAAACATTCCTCCTTTGCTTGCTATGGAACTACATTTCACATGGGTGGGTCCATGGAACTCAATTAATGCTCACTGGGCTACACTTTCAGAAATGCTTAGTAAAACACAGGATATCTTTAAATTTAAGGAGCGTCTCTATATCCAGTTTGGATGCATTAGCTATAGGCTTGCACAATTCCTATAACTCAGGTAATTACTCAAATACAGGGAAACCATCCAGGTTTATAAGAGAGAGGTTCTGCAGTGTGGGAAAGAACCCTCAAAAGTCCTTGTTGGATTCCAGAGAACCTAGAGAACAATGAGGACCCTGAGAGAGAGACATACATAGATCTAATCTACATGGGTAGTAGAAAAAGACAAGATCTCCTGAGTAAACTGGGAGCAGGGGGACCCTGGGAGAGGATTGAAGGGGAGGGGAGAGGTAAAGAGGGGAGCAGAGAAAAATGTAGAGCTCAATAAAAATCAATAAAAGGAGGGGGGAAGAATTAGTTAATAAGAAAGCCTGAACTAATAGGCCAACCAGTTTATAATTAATGTAGGCCTCTGAGTATTTCTTTGGGATTGAACAGCTGTGGGACCAGGCAGGACAGAAATCTCTTTCAACAGACAAACACACAAAGATACAAATGAATAAATATTCCTTAAAAGTGAGAGAAAAAAAAGTCCTTGTTGGGACCCTGTCACTCAGCTCTCTATGGGCTTTTAACTTTATTCATGGCTTTGGTCCTAAGTCAGCATCTTCCAATGAACAAACTTTGTTAGCATTCATTTTTTTTTTCCTTTTAAAGGCTTAACGTACTTATTGAACCTTCAAGAATGGCAAGTTGGCTAAAAGTGATGTGCAAAACTAGAGTGATGAGCTGTCGAAAACTACAGCAGTAACTAGGGTGAGGAAGGTTCAGATGTACTCTACAGACCAGGCAGCTCACGTTGGCTAAGTCTGTAGTTTGAGAATGAGATCAGTAGTTAACAACAAAAAAGGCTTGTGTGCGCTGTGGTGGGTTTGGTCCTCAAGAAGGCACAGTGCCTTCAGACGAGGATCTTAACTAAAGGAAGACTAAATGAATTGAGCAAATGGTAGAGGCAGTGAGTGCACTTCTCTGTCCTGTTCCGCCTTTTCCAAACAAAGGAGGCAGAGCATTGGACAAAAGAAGGGAAAACAAACTCAGAGGCTAGAAACCAAGACTAGTAGGAATCAGGAAGAACTTTGTCAGGCAGGTGACTATGCACCAGGTGAAGGCTACAGGCTCCTGGGTGAAGGGCGATGGTGTGTTCCTAAGGTTTGGGGGCGCATGGTCAAAACGTGCGGTGATTGGGTCAGGACCCGGGGTTGATGAAAACTGGGGAAAGGGAAAGTTGTCAAGGATGATGAAGATAAAAGGAGAGAGCCCCCAGGCTGGGAAATGCAAGAGGGAGGGTAACAGGAAGAAGGGGGCGTGGGTACACCGGGAGGGGCAAACAGAGGGAGGGCCGGCAAGCACTGACTTTCCCGCAGCACGAAGAGGTCCGTTTGCTTGTCGGAGTTGAGGTCCCCGAAGGCCGCCAGGGTGCCCCAGGCCTCCGCCCCAAAGAGCTCGGCAGTGACATTGTGCAAAGCCCGCGCCGGGGCAGGCCCAATGCTCAGCAGCGCGAGCCCCAAGAGCAGGGGCGCCATCAACGCCCCGGCGCTAGGCAGCAGGCCTGCCGCCATGGCGCCCTCGGCCCGGCCGGCCTCCGCCGCGCTTGACGGCAGCCGCAAAGCACCGTGCGATCTCCCGACCGAGAAAAGACTCAGGGTGCGGGCTCACGGGCTGCCTTGCTCTGCACTCGCACGCTCGCCTGGGGCTGTCCCTCCGACGACCAAGAGCCCAAGGAGCTAGGGCGACGTCTGCCTGGGAGCTCACTTCCGGCCGGCGTGCCTCCCGACAGTGTCGCGCGCGGGGGCGGGGCTGGGCGGGCGGTGCTGACTGGCAGCCCGGGCGGTGGGCAGTGCGCGATGGCGGGGGCGGAGGGACTCATGGACGAAGTAAGCTGGAAGGTCTTGGAGCGACGAGCCCGGGCCAAGCGCTCAGGTTTGGCTGCCTGTGACAACAACCTTGTCCCTGCTGGGTACAGTGGGTGGTGCGCTTCCTCTAGTCCCTTGGCGGGAGGCAGATGGGATCGATTGTGGGGGATCAATTTGTGTCCCCAAGTTGTTTTCAGAAAGCAATAGGTGGTCCTGGCTGTGCCCTGATCTTGGGCCCACCTGTGCTCCACTCCCCATACCCTGCACTTCCCACATTTAGAAAACTTCGGTGTTTCTCCCCCCACCCCCAAGTTATTTCCTCTCCAAAATTAGCGGCAAGTTGACTTTTCAGCAAAGTTGCCCCTAGAAGAATGGCAGCGACAAATTCTGGGAAAGGAAGGTGCCTACCACCTCTCTTCCTCTGAAAACGTAGACCTTCAATTTTGGTGAGGTCCTAAAGAGCTGGCGACTACTTTTTGTCTTATTTCTTATGCCCCCGTCACACTTTGCAGTTATTTTGAGCCGCAGCCAATTTGTGTGTCAGAAATTGAGGAAGACAGGGTCTGAGCCACAAAGTAAGATAGCATGCAGTTAGGGTCCATGATGAAACTGGCCTCTTCCCAAGCCAAGTGATCCCAGCACCTAGTTCCCAGTTGTGGGTCCCAACCACGGAGCTCAGGAGATGCCAACAGTTCAAGTGTCCTGAACTGACTTGTTCAAATTGCAAAGTCACCGACGCTTTAAAAGTTGTACTCCTGGTTAACAACTCCTCAGCGAACCAAGATTAAAACTGCCCCTGTTAAAACTGGATAGAATCTTGAGCAAATAGTGCGCCCTTAAACACGAGAGGTGGTGGACTGACAAACCTTCCCGTAAGGAAGGACCTTTCCCTTGTAAGAGAGTGAGGAAAGACTGGGGAAAGTACCAGTTTCTTTCTGTTTTACATCTGATAATCCTTGTGTTTATTTACTTAGGGCTGTAGTGGAGCAGCCATGTGAAAAGCTGAGAGAATTTCTCAAAAGTAGTTGACAGTCACAGAATATCTGTTTCCTACTTTTTCTTAAATTTTTTTATGTCATATAAAAATATTGACTTGGTTACTAACAGTGTGGCTGTGGAAGTATAAAAAGTGTTAGCCAGGTTATGTGTTCTGGGCAAAGAGAATAACTAGTCTTCCAGAGAGTTGAACAATGACCCCAACACACACTTTTGCAACATGATTCTTTTTAATAAGCTTATAGATTCAATTTTCTCTTCAAGTCTTTGTTTTACTCAAATGTATGTCACAGCAGTAATCTTTGAAAACCTTACTTTTCTTATTAGGGTAAATTTTGTTTTATTTGCTATTGTTGAATGTTTTTTCTTAAACCCTGCCCCATAATATCAATTTCGAATGTTTCTGTATGTTTATCTTATAAGAGTAAAATTTAGAAAGAAGTAAAAAAAAAAGCAGCTGGGGCAAATCTTTGCAGTTTCTGATTTTCAGACTCTGGGAAAGATAGACAATAAAAGCTCTTGAACCACATTCTTTACTCCCTGCTTGTTACAAAGTATGAACTTGAGTCTGTTTACAACTATTAGGAGAATATACAAACAGCCTTGTTTGCAAGATGAATTAATCTGTTGCTGGGATAGACTCCCCTTTGGAGTTCTAAGCATTGTTACATAGCATCATAACACTTTACTATACAATAAAGGATGTTACTCATGAAATGTTTCTTAGTAAGTGGGTATTATGTTTCTGTCTATTCCTGTAAGCAAACTTAATTTGCCAAATAAAGGAAATCAAATTCTCAATTCATTAAAGACGAACTAAAATTATGTAGTGATTTTTGATTGTCTTTTGCACATTGCATCATGCTAATAACTGCTGATACTGCTTTCAATTAATCTAATGCTGATTGCTTCTAACCTTCACTAAACAGTGGTAACACTGGTGTAGTTTAGCCCGCAACGCTTATGATAAGAGTCCAGTTGAAATGGCCCACTCACCTGATGCAGCCTTCTCTTCACCTGCTTTGTTAAGGTCTGGTAAGTGTACAGACCCCGAAAGGGTCAACTGATAATTTTATATATCATTGTTTCCGAAGATTATTGTCACTTTATGCTATTTTTCATTTCTCTTATTTCCCCTTGGGTGAACTTTCAGCGCCATTTCAGTCAGTGTTGGGCTTATGTTTCCGTTGTGTTTTGAATGTGTCTTGTGGTGGAGGCCCTGTCCTGACAATCACAAGCTGTTTGACCGAAGGCAGTTTCTTAGTGCCTGGGAGCCTCAGCTGGACTTGCACTATTGATTTGTAAACGATTTTTGCCCACTTTCTAGGTATTGTAGTGCACATGGTTGTGCAAGTGTCTCTGTCATGTGGGATAAATTCCTCTGGCTACATGCCCAGATGGTAGGTTTATTTTTAGGCTTTTGAGACTCCTTCAGCCTTGTTTTAAAAGTAGCTGCATTAGTTTACACGCCACTAGCAATTTATAATAGTTATTTTTATTAACAATGATGGCAGCATTTTCTTTCTTGTCATCTGCGATCTTGATGATGGCCATTTTGACTTGGGTGAAATGAAATCTCAGAGTAGTTTTATTTAATCTGCATTTCCCTGATGTTTAAGGATGTTGATGACTTTTAAAAGAGTCTCTTAGATTTTTATAATTTTTATTTTGAGAGCTCTATTCTTGTTTTGGATGCATAGCCTATATTTTAATTAGGCTGTTTTCTTGGAGTTACGTTTTGGGGTTGTTTTGTTTGTTTGTTTGTTTGTTGGAAATAGGGTTTTTCTTTGTAGCCCTGACTGTTTTGGAACATACTCTGTAGACCAGGCTGATCTCGAACTCAGAGATCTGACTGCCTCTGCCTCCTGAGTCCTGGGATTAAAGGCGTGCTCCACCACCGCCTGACTGGGGTTTAGCTTTTTAAGTTTCAAGTTACCAATTCTCTTCACCCAATTGACTGTTTCTTCTGTTACACAAAAAGCGTTTAATTTCATGAGAGCCGTTTGACCGTATCGCCTTTGCTAGTCTGAAAACCCTTATCTGAAAACATGTTGAAGTCTACTGTTGTTTTCTCATCCAGCAGATTTGGGTATCAGCTCTTATATTGAAGTCTTTTATAGATTCAGAATTTAGTTTTGTACAGGGTGAGATATAGGGATCTAGTTTCATTCTTCTATATGATGATGTCTAGGTTTCCAACCATCATTTGCTGAAGATGCTTTCTTTTGTCTAACATAGGCTTTTGGCTTTTAGTAAAAAATCAGATCGCTTTAGTTGTAGAAACTTCTGTGTGAGTTCCTCTATTCTACTCCACTGATTTATGTGTTTTTGTATTTGTGCCAATACCATTTTGTTTTTATTACTGTGGCTTTGTGTAATAACCTGAACTCAGGAACGGGAATACCTTTTATATCAGTATTGCTTTAGCGCTTCTTAGTCTTTTGTGTTTCCCTATATATTTTAACATTTTGTTTTCATTGTCTGTGAAGACTGTCCTTGAACTCTTGATTGTGATTGCATTAAATTTGCAGGTTAACTTTGGTAGGATGGTAATTTTCATAATATTGATTCTTCCAGGCCATAAAGCATGGAAACCCTTACCATGTTCTAGTGTCTTCCTCAATTTATTTCTTCAGTGTCTTACAGTTTTCTTTATAGTTATTTTTCATTACACTACTTAGGTTTATTTCCATGCAGTTTACTTTTTGGTGGCTACTATAAGTGAGATTGTTTCACTGGTTTCTTTTTTGGTATGTTTGTCATTGATATATAGGAAGGCTAATGATTTTTGCGTGTTAATTTTGTACTCTCACTTTTCTGAGAAGTTCTAAAGAATTTTGTTTCTTAGAATTAGGGTTTCATGTATAAGATTGTAGGATTGTAGTGTTGGCAATGAGTGATACTTTAACAAATATTTTAAGCCTTTGGTTGCCTCTTCTTTCTCTTGTCTTGTTCTAGTTACAACTTCATTCACTATGTTGAATACAAGCAGAGATACTAGACAGCCTTGTCTTTTTCCTTATTTTAGTGGAAATGTTTTCAATTTTTCTCTATTTACTATGATGTTTGCTGTAAGCTTGTAGTATAGCTTTTATTTTGTTGGGCTATGCTCTCTCCATCTCTAACCTTTTCACATCATCTATCATGAAACAACATTGGATTTTCTTGAAAGCCTTTTCTGTGTCAGAGGTCAGAGACGGTGTTGGATCCCTTGGAAACAGAATTACAGATGATGATAAGCTATCATGTGGATGCTGGAAATTGAACCCAGATCATCTGGAAGAGCAACCAGTGTACTTAGCTGCTGAATCATCTCACTAATCCTGTTTGCAAGTGCTTTATTGAGAATTTTTGCATCTTTAATTATGTGGGAGATTGATTTGCAATATTTTGTTTTGATACCAGAGAAATACTGATGTCTTAAAAAGAATTTGGAGGCTTTTTCTATTTTGTGGAATAGTCTAAATAGTATTGGTGTTCTTTTAAAGTCTGGTTGAATTCTGCAGCGAATTAATCAGATTCTGTTTTCCTCCCGCCTTTGGAGATGGCTTATGGCTTCAAACTCATTGGTTATAGGTCTAAATTATTATCTAAATTATCTATGGATTTAAAGTAGTTCATCTTGGTTTAATTTTGTTGATTCATATGCATACAGAAATTCCTTCATTTCTTTTAGATTTCTTGATTTAGAGGAATACCAAAATTTAAGGCATTTCCTTATGGTTATTTTTAATTTTATTGGCATTTGTTGTAATGTGTCCCTTTGTTTCTTCAATTTTCTTATTGGATTATTTTCTTTCTTTCTGTTAAAGAATTTGTAAGTCTTGTTATCCTTTGAACGAATCACCTTTTCTTTTCATTTTTTTTTCCCCTCTCAGGCAGGGTCTCACTGTGTATTCTTGATTCACTATGTATATCATACTGACCTTGAATTCACAGAGCTGCCTGCCTCTGCCCCTCAATTGCTGGGATTAAAGGCTTGCACCACCACATTCAGCTCCTTTCATTGAGTCTGTCTATTCTTTCATTAATTTCTGCTCTGATCTTAATTATTTCTTTCCAGCTACTGCTTTTGGGTTTGACCTTTTCTTACTCTTTTCCCCAAGGTCTTAGAGTACATCATTAAGGTATTTATTTGAGCATTCTCATATTTGGCATTTGAGGCTACAGACTTTCTGTGTAGATCTGTACTTACTGTGTTGCATAGTTTTTAGAATATCATGTTTCCAAGTTTATTTTATTTTAAAAATGTATTTTTAAATTTTCTTGCCTGATTTATTTAGGGACCAATTTATCACTCAATAGTGTGTTGCTTAATACCTCTGTGTTTGT
Source organism: Alexandromys fortis (assembly GCF_014885135.2). Classification (NCBI taxonomy): domain Eukaryota; kingdom Metazoa; phylum Chordata; class Mammalia; order Rodentia; family Cricetidae; genus Alexandromys; species Alexandromys fortis. Next base: position 799,421 of record NW_026068067.1, on the reverse strand, counting down.
ATACGTTTACGTGTTCCCTAGCTTTTGATTGTTGACTTAATTCATTGTAAGCATATTATAAGGATGTCACTTCACTTTTCTTATATTTGTTAAGTTTACTTTGCATCCTAATATTCCATTTGCTTGGAATATTTTTTCCTGTCATTTTAGTCCAAGATAGTTCTTTATCATTGAAGGAAAGACGCATTTCTTGGATCTATGAAAAGATAGGTCTTATTTTTAATGCAGTCTGTTAGTCTGTGTTTTTTTCTTTTAGGGAGGAATTGAGGCCATTAATATTTAGTTGTTTTTGAAAGATATTTGTTTTTGTCATATTGATATTTTTCTCTAGTCATTCTGCCTGCTCTAATATTGTTTTTTTTGTCCTTGTGGTTTCTTGTATGGTTATCGTTCTTTTATCTGACATACACTTTCTAGTTTGCTCTGTAGAGCTGGCTTAGTGGTCATAGTTCTTTTAGTTTGCTTTGATCATGGAAAGTTTTTATTGCGTCACTTATAAAAGAGCCTTTCTGAGTACAATATTCTAGGTTGGTAGTTGTAGTCTTTCAGAAGTTGGAATGTATCTTTCTCAGCCCTCTGGATTTAAGACTTTCTAACAAGTAATTTGTTGTCCCTCTAATGGGCCAGATTTTTCATGTGACATGGCCCATGTACCCTGCAGCTTCCAGATCTTTTCTTCATTTTGTTATCTTGATGTCTTAATATGATATGCCATGGGGAATCTCTTTTTTGTTCATACCTATTTTTGCTCTGTGGGCCTCTTGGTTTGGAAGATATCTCTTTTTCTAGAGTTAGGAAATTTTCGTTTATGATTTTATTGAAAGTATTTTCTATGCCTTTGCCTTCCAATTTTTTCCTTTTATGCCTGTAGGTTTGGTCTTTTTATAGTATCCCAAAGCATGTTCCATTCTTGGATATAAAAATTTTGACCATTTTCTGTGAATGAATCGAATGAATTCCTGTACCTTATCTTCTAATCCTTGTGTTCTGTCTTGGTTTATTCTGTCAGTAATGCTTTCTACTGAACTTTTTATTTAACTAATTGATAATTTTTATTTTACTTTGTTTTTTCCCAGTAATTCTCTTATCTATTGAATTCATTTTTCATATCCTTAATTGTCTTCCTTATTTCATTTACCTATTTCTGTTTTCTTGAACTTCAGTTTTCTCCTGTTCTGTCTTAATTTTTTCAGATGTTAGTGTCCTCTTTAAACTGTTTGCAGTTGTTCTTTTAAATTCTGTGTGTTGGATTTCATCTAAGTTGTCCTCCTTGGGAACCACTTACTATGATATTGGTGCTTTTTGTGAGGGGCATACTATCTTGTTTTTTTGTGCTTTTCTGATGAGTCATGCATCTGGAGTAACATTGTTGGTTTTCTGTGTGTGTGTGTGTGTGTGTGTGTGTGTGTGTGTGTGTGTGTTTTGCTATTTGTATTTATCCCACTGAGTAAGACCTCGAGATGAGAGCCTGGAGGAGGGTAGGGAGGCTGGACTTGCTGGATCATGGCTGGGCTGCTCATGGAGCATCAGCTGAAGAGGCCCTAGGGGTGGAAGAGGAAGTTGGAGTGGAGGGAATGCTTTGCACATCCACACTTAGGTCATGTCTTATGTCGTGGTTGGGTGACAGGGAACTGTGGTGCAGCTGAGAGGTCACAGATGACAGGGTAAAGGGCTGCCAGCATAGTTCTTTACCAGGTCGGGCCACATTAGGTGCTTTAACTGGAGCCGACTCCTGGAACAGGAAGAGGGTTCCAGTTATAGCGACTATCTTACCTGATCTGTGCTGGGCCAGTTCTCATATGCAGTACTTCTGCTAGAGCAGGCCCCCATGGGTAGGGAGAGGTCATAGGCTGTGCTGATGTGGGCCTTCCTTTTTAGGTCCCTCCTAGCCTGGACCATGTGTGGTGGTTTGATTGGAGCAGGCTCCCTGCTCAGGGAGGGATAACATTTGGTAGGAAGGGAAGGACTGCCTTTGTTTTTCACTTACCTATTTTTTTTATAGATTTATTTTTTATTAGTTTCAATTTGTGTGTGTGTGTGTCTGCCTGTCAACATGTCCATCTGTCTGTGTGAGTATGTGCATGTAAGCACAGGTGTCCTTGCTGGCCAGAGATGTCCTATTGCCCTAGAGCTAGAGTAACCGTGGTTATGAGTCCTTGGATGTGATATTAGGAGTGAAACTTGGGACATCTCCAAGAGTGGTGTACACTATCTGCTGACCCACCCTCTCCAGCCCAGGGTGTGTGTCTGGATGTGTGGTGTGTTGGAAGTGGAGTTGTACTTGCCCCAGTATTCCTTTGCAGGTCAGACTACAACTAGGTGGAGTCTGCCTTTTCCTTTCACCTTTCATGGGTTTCTTGGGCTGAGCTCAGACTGACAGGCTTACACAAGTGCCCTTGTCGACCATCTCACTGATTTAGTTGATTGGGTTTTTGTTGGTGTGAATTTTTCAGCAATAGGCACTGTTGTTTATTTTGACTTTCTTTCTAAAGAGTGAAATTTTGTAACTACTAAATTTACTAATTACTTCAGGGTAAATAGAATGCTAAAGAAAGTAGAATTTTGTTTTAACATTAACAAAGTCTTTGCAGATATGAGACCAGAAACTTATTAAATCAAATGCATCAAGAAACAAAGTAGAAAAATACCACACTCCAGTATTATCCATTTTATAGACTAATTCCTTGACTAAGGCTTTGAATGTTTGTATTTTGATGAGATTCATTTCCCCAAAATTTACAAGGCTATAAAGAAGTGTGTAGACATTTATTTGTTAAAATAATATCTCAGCTAATTTGCATCTGTAATTTACTCATTTAGAACTTGCATTTATGTTAGAAATTGGGTGCTGCTTTACATTATTACATTTCCATGGACATTGTCCTTGCCAGAGACTTCTTTATTGTATGTTTACATTAATAACCTGTTTGAGGCATGCCCTAGGGAGGGATAATACCAAATTCTGTCTCACATCTATGCTTTGTGTTGGGATCATTTGGACCCCAAGGGGCACTTCCTGTTGTATCTAACACACACAACCCCTCTCCTGGGCTGGCTCCTCTCCGTTCTGGCAGTTTTTCTCAGGGGATACCCCATGGCTTGGGGACAGAAACATAGTTCCATGCTGTCACCTCAGAAACTTAGGAGTTTCCCTCGTCTTTTGACTAAACTAAAACTCTTGGCACTTATAGGAAAGGATTTCAGCACTTGGAATTTAAAGCCATAGCTGGAGATTTTACTAAAGGCAGAGGTAAGGAGAAAAGCCATGGTCTTGGGCTTCTGGGAATAGAATGGTGGAAAGCTGGGGCAGAGGCAGAAGGAAGGCACATCTAAATGTAGGGATGCACTCCTCAATGGGGCGTCCCAAGGAATACAACTCAGTCATAGTTAGGGCTCCTCAAGGTGGAGTCCCAAAGAATCACTGCAATGGATTAAGTAAAAATGCTGCAGACCCCCCAGCGGTGGCCGTGGGCAGCCAGTCTCAGGCAGGGATTGGTGCAGTTGTCCTAAGTGACTGCAGCAGGCCATGAGGAGAGATAAACAGATGGGCATGCCATGAACTTAGCTTTCTGTTTTCAATTTACTGCTACGGTGTTTTTAAATTAGGGTTTCAGGTTTTAGGCCGATTTATTATTTTCCACAATTCACATCTGATTTGTTTTTTAATTGTATGAGATGGGTTTCTCTGTAGCTTTGGTACCTGCTCTGGAACTCGCTATGTAGACCTTGAACTCACAGAGATCTGACTGTCTCTGCCTTCTGAGTGCTGGCTCACATCTGAAGTTTTAATAGCCTCTGGTTTAGAATGATTCTAGTCTGTTTTTTCCTGTGCTGTGTGACTGTCTTAATCATGAATTTTTGTCTGAATAACTGAATGGCAGTTTTGACACTTCAACTGTTAAGGAGTCTCCAAAATAGTTCTGTGGGTATAGGTGCTTGCTGCCCAAGCTTAGAGACCTGAATTCTATCCCTGGGACTATGTCAAAATAGTCAGGAGAGAACCAACTCTGGAGAGCTAGCTGTCTTCTACACACACATAATGCATACATACATAATAATACATTTTTTAAAAGTAAGGACAAGAGATTGCATCTCTAAATTTAATGCAATTGGTGATTTCAAATGTTTGATGTGTTTATTGGTATATTTTAAGGATAGAAATTTTGCCATATCTCAAGTAGCCTTTGCCTGTCTTTCTATACCAGGTGACTTTATTGTTTAATTTCTTCTATTCGTTTTGATTGTGAGCTTAGCCTTTTATGGTGAGCCATCTGTCCAGCTCCATTTACTTCCTTCTTAAACAAACAGAATGTGAGCAGTCCTGTTGCTAGATAAGTCTAAGAGTGCAAAGTAGCACTGGTTGGACTTCAGCCAGGTAGGGGCTATAGATTCTGTTAGGCTGCATCTGGAGAACCACTGTAAGGAAGCTCAGGATGTAGAGAAAATCTGCCATGTATCGTGAGGCTCGGTGATGAAGAAATAATGCCTGCCTTGTGGGCTCACATTTCTCTTAACCCTGCAAACATTCATGCTTTCTTAGCGTTCTTTAAAATGTATCTCTGTTGAAATATGTGCGGCGGGGCTGCGTCCCCAACACCCCGGCCGCCTGGCTAGCTTATGCCCGAAATAACAACACACAAGTTGTATTCTTTTAAACACTGCTTGCCCATTTTATCTACCCTCTTCTCGGCTAACTCTCGCACCTGGACTAGCCCATTTCTAATAATTCGTGTAAGCATCCCAAGGTGCGCTTACCGGGAAGATTCTAGCCTACGTCCATCTTGGGTCGGAGTTGCCTGGGAGAGCAGAGCTTGGCGTCTCTGCTCCAAAGAGCAGAGCTGTCGAGTCTACCCGGGAGAGCTGAGCATGGTGTCTCTGCTCCAGAGAGCAGAGCTGTCGGATCTCCCCGGGAGGAGAGCAGAGTCTGACCTCACTTCCTCTTCTGCCCAGCATCCTATTCTGTTTACTCCTCCCACCTATGCTTTAACCTATCAGGGCCAGCCAAGCAGTTTCTTTATTGCTCAGTGACCTTCCTCCATCATATCTCTCTTTGAATTTTTTTTAAATCCTACCTAAATATAATTTTTGGTAGTCTGGTAAGTATTTGATAGAGATTGTTGTAGTTAGGGTTTCTGTTGCTGAGATGAAACACCATGACCAAAAAGCTAGCTGGGGAGGAAAGGGTTTATTAGGCTTACACTTCCACATTGCTGTTCATTGTTGAAGGAAGTCAGGACAGGATCCTGGAGGCAGGCGCTGATGTAGAAGCAGTGGAGGGGGCCTGCTTGCTCAGCCTTCTTTCTTGTAGAACCCAGGACCACCAGCCCAGGGATGGCATTACCACCATGGGCTGGGCCCTCCCCCATTGATCACTAATTGAGAGAATGCCTTTCAGCTGGATCTCATGGAGGCCTTTCCTCAGCTGAGGCTCCTCCATTTCTGAAGATTAGCTTGTGTCACGTTGACTCATGCACTAGTGTAGGGTTCATCAGTTGTTATTGCTTTTGCAGGAGTTTTTACATTCAAATCTGGCCCTTTTGAGTATGGCTTGTTGAAGTTATGTTAATTTTTAAATGTTAAGGCTTTTATCTTTTATTTGTAATAAATTGTTTTTAAGTGGTTCATTGATAGCAAATATTTTTTCATGTTAAACATTATTAATATAGAGATATTTAAAGTTTGAACTTATTTTCCTAGTTTGCTTTGTGGGCTCTTTATGGGAGTTTTTAATCCATTTTTTGTATCCGTCCAGGCAATATTCTTTGTTTACATAATTTTACTTTCTTGAAAATATACAGTGAGACCTGATTAATTATCTACTTATTCTAATTTTCAGTAGACTTTTAGCGTTGATAATAGTTTTTTGTTGAACAATTGCAAAGTTAGAAAAATTGTAGCAGAGTGTAAGTGAAGGAGTAAAAAACTTAAGGTTAAGAATTTTATAAGTGGTCTATACTGTTCTTATTTTACTCTAATATATTTGAAAAATTACCTCTGCCGTCCAGATCTAATATATGACTTCCTTTTTTAAAAACATATTTTTTCCTGTCCTTTGCATATCTGATGTCACTGTCTTAATTCATGATTATTGACTAGAAATGGACCTTTATTCCTAGAACTCGATTTTTCTTGTCTTTTGATGCCATCAAGCCTCTCATTTGAACCCCTGCCTCTCTGTTAGCTCAAGGACAACATGGAAAGGTGTAGCCTGCTGCTCAGCGTCTTCAGGCCTTACCCTTCGGGATGCTTTCCCAGTACCTTGTCCTTATTTTCTCTTCTGACTTCTGCTCCTTTATCATGAGGTTTCTTGTATGGTAAGGAGCCTTCCACTGTAAGTTTGGTGCACACCATATCTTTTTATTCTGCTCCATAATTTCTTGTCCTCTGTGTTTCTTGGTAACACCTCTGTACCCTGGTTTTCAATTTCTACTTGTTTCCATGACGATTTTTACATGGTTCTTTTATTTTTGTTGCCACTGCATTCCTATTAGATAACGACTAATGCGTTTTCTTTACTAGGCTGTGAAATCCTTCAGGGTCAGGGCACAGATCCATCACACTTTTGTGTCAATAGCGTGTGAGCAGTAGGGTGTATGCACAGGGTGTGAGGCAAGGGAGTCTCAGGTTGGATAGAAATGAAAGTTAAATGAGTTAATGAAGCATACTGAAAAGTTAATGTGATTTTTCTACAAAATGAGCCTTCTTGCTGTGTTGCCTAATTATATAACTTTCTCTGTTTGTTGAATTTATTTTCTTTTAGTTTTTGAGTGGGAAAATGTATTCTAAGTAAAAGTGTATTTTCCCCGCTAGTGATTAATGCTCAGAAAAGTCCCAAAGTCAGGTTTAAAAAAGAAATGTGTGGGGCTAGAGGCTAAGTCGGTTTGTAAAGTGTGTGCTTTACAAACTTAAGGACCTAAGTCTGGATCCCCAGTACCCACATAAATGTTGAGGTCAGTGGTGTTCCCCTATAACCCCAGTGCTGATCAAAAGGAGACAGCTGGAAACTTGGAGCTCATGAGCTAGCCATCCTAGATGAATTCAAGAAGTCCATATTCAGTGAGAAACCCTGTCTGAAAAAATAAGACAGAGAGCAATTGAGTAAGATACCCCTGATGTCCATCTCTGGCCTCCTACACACGTGCTGGCACATATGTGTGTTCGTGCATGAAAACTCAGCTGCCCACTAACCTGAACATAGGTATCATAGGCACAAATGCCCTCTGCAGAATAGAAAAGCAAATGCAGTGACGGCACACCTAGGCCAGCCCGTGTGACTCTCACGGCGTCTATCTCTGCTTAAAGCATCAGTCAGTCATCTGTTTTGGGTTCTGTTTCCCTAAAAGGGGAAGTGGAAAAGATCTCTTAAGTTAGTTAGTAACATTGTTATCAAAATTTAAGTCACTAGTAGCCTAAAGAGGTCAGATCTACACGATAGGCCTTGTCTATCCCTGGGCAGACTTCCCGTCAATTAACAAGGAATTTGAACATGACATTTAAATAAAAGGAATCTGTTAGTGAAGAAATGAAATAATACTCTTAAGTGAAGTGGGGAAAATTAGCACCCTAAATCTTGTGATTTAGATAGCTTCATCTCACCCCATCTCCAAATATGCTATTACATGAAATCTGGTTTGGAAAAGCCTTAACCCAATGCTCAATAATATACTAGAGAAGAACAGTTTTCATGATAGACTTCTTCAAATCTGAGTTTCAGTACTCATATTTAATTCTAAAGGGCAGGTCTTTTATTTTTGTGCATTGCAGTTGTCTTCATTTTTCTGAAATAGAAATAAGATGAACTAAAATCTAAGTAAAGGGGAGGGCCATCATATAAAATAACCACTAAATGACTTATCTTTGCTTTCATGGCTGAAGTTGACAAAGTACAAAAGTAAATACCAGAACTGTTTTAGAACATGCATTAGTGTTTGGGTGATAATTGTTGTAAGAGCAGTGTTGCCTTGGAAACAGGCTATATATTGCTGTTGTTGGGAAGGAAAATTCCTGGTGTTGAAAGAAACACAGGTATAGAGCAAAAGTAACACAGCAAACCCCCCTTTGTTGTTGTTGTAAAAGAGGTGCCCTTTGATCCAAAGCCAGGAAGCAAGCACACCCAGGTGGGATGTGTACTTAGTTTTTATTCTGATTTAGGTGGTGACTCTTCCCAGTAATGAGAGCTCAGCCTCCCAATCCGACACAGCTGACTGATTGGTATTGGCGTGAAGGGGAAGGGTCTGATGGTGGAGTGCCAGGATGCCTAGGGATGTAAGCAGGCGTGTACATGAGAGTTTCATACGATGGAGAGGTTTATGAAAGCTGGCCCTTGGCAGGATAGCCATCTGTGACAGAGAAGAAAGTTTCTTCCACTGTGAATCTATTGCTTTACAATGAACACTCTTTCAGAAGCCTGAACTGGTGACTCTGCTCAGCTCCCTTTTCCTTTTCTTTCTTTACTGGAAACAGAAATAAGCTGTGTTCCTATGATTAACTTGTAGCTGCTCCAGTTCACAGAACCTTCACTTTCAGTCTTTAAAATGGAAATAATAGTATCTACTTATTAGGATTATAAGAGGATTAATTAAAATAAAATTACAAAGCTCCCAATACAGTATTTTACTTGTTCTCAAGTAGTGTTAGTTACTTCCTTATGATACCAATAGTAATGAGACTAAGATGGAAAATTAAGGGGACATGGGAAGAAAAGGGGGTCGTTCACCCTGGAGTCCAGCTTTACTGTCCTGCTGGTGGAGTCCAGAACCAAGAAGTCAGAAACACCTCAGAGACGAAAACTGCTACAGTAAGTCCTTCTGAGAGCTCACTGTGCTTACTCAGGGCCAGAATGCCTTACGACCTTTAAGAGTTAGCAGTGATCTCAGATTCTGGAAGCCATCTGTGTGTACTTAGGGCCAGAATGGCTTATGACCTTTCAGCTGTGATACTCTTCTCAGATTGCAAAGCCATTTGTGCCTCCCTTTGCCCAGAATGATGAATTTTGACACTGCTCTCTCATCCATCAATTTTGGCAACACCTTGGTAACCTTTTAATTGTTAAAGTTTACTTTTAAAATATATTCTTTGAGCAATGTATTTTTTAAAAAGTTGGAGGTAGGGGTTCTTAAAAAAGAAAGCATATTTAACATATGGTGCTGGCATAACTGGATATCAACATGTAGAAGAATGAAAATAGAACCATATCTATCACCATGCACAAAACTCAAGTCCAAATGCATCAAAGACCTCAACATAAAGCCAGCCACACTGAACCTTATAGAAGAGAAAGTGGGAAGTACACTTGAATACATTGGCACTGGAGACCACTTCCTAAATATAATCCCAGTAGCACAGACAATGAGAGAACCAATTAATAAATGGGACCTCATAAAACTGAAAAGCTTCTGTAAATCAAAGGACATGGTCAACAAGACAAAACAACAGCCTATAGAATGGGAAAAGATCTCCACTAACCCCACATCAGATAGAGGTCTGATCTCCAAAATATACAAAGAACTCAAGAAATTGGTCATTTAAAGAACAAATAATCCAATTAAAAAAAAAAAAAAGGAGTACAGACCTAAACAGAGAACTCTCAACAGAGGAATCTAAAATGGCTGAAAGACACTTAAGGAAATGTTCAACATCCTTAGTCATCAGAGAAATGCAAATCAAAATAATTCTGAGATTCCATCTTATACCTGTAAGAATGGCCAAGATCAAAAACACTGATGACAACTTATGCTGGAGAGGATGTGGGGTAAAGTGAATACTCCTGCATTGCTAGTGGGAATGCAAGCTGGTACAGCCTCTTTGGATGTCAGTGTGGCAATTTCTCAGAAAATTAGGAAACAACCTTCCTCAAGACCCAGTAATACCACTTTTGGGTATATATCCAAAGGAGGCTCAATTGTGCCACAAAGACATGTGTTCAACTGTGTTCATAGCAGCATTGTTTGTCATAGCCAGAACCTGGAAACAACCTAAATGCCCTTCGACCAAATAATGGATAAGGAAAGTGTGGTACATTTACACAATGGAGTACTACACAGCAAAAAACAAAACAAAACAAAACAAACCCGACATTTTGCATATTGCAGGCAAATGGATGGATCTAGAAAACATCATTTTGGGTGAGGTAACCCAGATACAGAAAGATAATTATCACATGTACTCATTCATAAGTGTTTTTTAAACATAAAGCAAAGAAATCCATCACACACATCTCAATCCCAGAGAACCTTGACAGCAATTAATGAGAAGTCTGTGAACCAAAAATGTTCAGGGTCAGATTGATTCAGCCTTGACTTCTACTAGAGTATCACAGATAAATAACGCCAATACCTCTCAAATTATTCCATAAAATAAAAACTAAAGGAATATTTCCTATTTTTATAAGCCGGCCAATTACTCTAGCACCTAAATTACACAGAGACCCAACAAAGACAGAGAATTACAGACCAATACATAGATACAAAAATTCTCAATAAAATACTTGCATACAAAATCCAAGAACACATCAGAAAGTTCATCCAGTATGATCAAATAGACTATGTCCCAGGGATGGTTCAACACAGGTAAACTAATAAATATAATCCATCACATAAACAAACTGAAAGACAGAATCCACACGATTATCTCGTTAGATGTGAAAAAGACCTTTGACAAAAATCAAATTTCTTCTTACGCTAAAAGTCCTGGAAAGTCTACCATTCAAGTAAATTTCCTCAACATAATAAAGGCAAATTGCCACAATCCCACAGCCTACATCAAATTAAATGAAGAAAAACTCCATGCATTTCTACTAAAATCAGAAATGAGAGAAGAATGTCTACTCCATACCTATTCAGTATAGTACTTGAAGTCTTAGCAAGAACAATAAGGCAACTAAAGGAGATTCAGGGGACACAAATTGGAAAGGGAGAAGTCAAAGTATCTTTATTTGAGATTATATGATTATAATCATAAAGAACTCTAAAATCTCCACCAAGGAACTCCTACAACTGATAAATATTTTCAGCAAAGTAGCAGGATACAAGATTAATACACAAAAATCAGTAACCTTCCTATAAACAAATGCCAAACAATGAAAAAGAAATCATGGAAACAATGCCCATATCTTAAAGGCTTGCTTACTAGACTCTGGTGCTATTGGGAGGCTGTAGAATCTTTGGGAGATGGGGCCTACCAGGAAGAAGTTACTGTGTTTGGGACAGGGTCTCATTATATAGCCCTGGCTGTCCTGCAGCTCTACGTAGACCAGACTGGTCTCGAACTCACAGAGATCTGCCTGCCTCTGCCTCCACCATGCCTGGTTTGTAAGCAGGAAGAAGTTGAATGAATGTGCCCTTGAAGGTGACATTGGAATGCTGTGGTCTTTCTCTTTGCATCCTCACCACTGTGATAGGGACAGGCCTTGTGTTATAGTGTGTCACTGCAGGCCAGATGTAACAGGCTCAAGTGAATGTGGACTGAAACCTTTAACCCAAATAAACTGTTCCTCCATTTAATGCATATTTCTTAAAAATACTACATTTATGATTTGTTACAGTAAAACCTTTATAATACACATACAAACTCTACTCTCATTCAGAAGTATTTCTAGTCTTATTTTGATCATGAGTATTTTTATTTATGGTCAGTAATAATGTTGCAAATGAAGCTCTTAATAATTCATTGCTTATTGTTTAACATTCGAGACTTCTAGTCATTCCTATTGTATATGGTAAAGTAATACCAGGAAATTGTTTAATTAGCAGTAGTGATTTTTGTATTAAATATGCTGTATAATATTGCTAAAACTAATATGATAACAAGAGACATGATAAATCTTATGTTTGAAGACAGAATGCTGTGGTATGGTTTCCCCTTGTATATGTTTCAGTTAATGCTGGAATAAGATCATGATTTTAATCTTAGATATTTGGAATCTAAATTTAAATTTTAAGTGTGAAATATTGATTCTGGATTTTTCTTGAGAAATTATCTATGTTTAGGTTTAGTGTTATCCCTTATAGAATGATCCACGTACAAGGTTATATGCATAATCCAGTGATTGCTCAGGTAATTTTTAATCATTCACTCATGGTTTCAGTCACTCCTGTCTTTATAAGAACAGGAAAGCATATATAGACCATAACTGAGCACGTTGAGTTCCTCTGGTCACAGGCTATGTGGCTATGTGAGTCACGCTTAAGTCCATCTGCCCCACTTCATTTACTGCATCTGATTCTAAGCCTTTGGGAAAGGGAAGACATCAGAGGGCGATGGCTTCATTTGCTTACTAAGTATTTATTAAATACTGTATTGGCACTAGGATTGCTGCAGTGAGGATAAGTGATCAGGAGCACATTTAATGTGTTATAATTGTGACCTGTGTAACCCCGCACCCACATGGTGACTCACAGACACCTGTAACTCTAGTTCCAAGGGATCCAACACCTATTTCGCCAGGCATGCTCAAGAATTGCACATATGTAAATGTGCCAAGCTCACTTATATATTAAAAAATGTAAAAAAATAGTTTAAAATATTATAAATATCAAACTTGTTTGAATCAGTCCTGACCTTGCAGAAATTACATGATAATCACAAGTCTTTTTGGACAGGCTCTCCAGTACTAGACTATAAATACAAAGAGAAAATGGAATCACCAACTGAATGATTGGTATTCTAAAGTCACACATGAAACGCCAGCCGTATTTAGTGCCATTAAGTGGATTTTATGGGTCCTGCTCCTTCTCTAAAGGGCACTGGAAGAACTTAATATCTTTTTATTAAAAAGGAAATGTGAATGGCACATGGCCGCTCCACATCTTCGGATTAGCTGAAGAAGCAAATTTGACTTCCTTCTTACACAGTCATGTTGTTCATTTGCTAGTTTGTATTTCCTTCCAGATGTTTCTTACCCAGCCTGAGCTCTTCTATGGTGACACATACCAACATGGAGGTTCAGAAGATCTCCACTAATAGCAAAGGGCATACACATACACAGTCCAGGGCAGGCTGCTGTTTAAAGCAGAAAATGGAAGCAAAGATTAAGGATCAGACTTCTCAGTAAACTGTTTCATGAGACTGTGTCATAAGGACAAGAGTACATAATCTTGTTTGTCCTCAGAGAGCCCTGTGTTCAACTTTACACCGTTTAATACATTCCTTGTTTCTCCGTTTAATATCATCCTCATAACTTTGCCAAGACTTTGAGACTGAATGGTGTATGTGAACTCTGTATGATGTGTTTTGATTAGGCATTCTAAGTTCCTTTTCCCATTTAAAAAATTATACACGTAGTAAATAAATACATTCTTATATGGTACTTACATAATCCAAACTTTAGGCAGTAAAAGCACACTAGTCTCTTTAGTGGTGGTCTTTTAACCATTGGTTGTGTCTTTCTAGGCCTTTGGAAGGTATTCAATGACCGGCATGTGTACATACAATTGGAGACATTGAACACTTAGTTATTAATCTAATTTTGCTACAGTTAAGTTCAAGCTGTACGTAGAATATCTTATTATATATCATTACAGTTTTCAGATTTTTCTCATTTCCAACATTTTATTCTTTGAGTATAAATGCAAAAGTAAGACATTAGCTATTAGTATTTTGAAACTTAATAACATAGCTATTTTTGTTACATCTAGAGTAAAAACATAGAATACTCCTATTTATCAGAATTGTATTTCCTCAAATTTTTATTGTGAACACAAAATTTAACAATTTAATTTTTCACAGACATATTTATCATTTAACACGCATCATAGCTTTATTAAAAAATCATGTAGCATTTATATATTAATAAAATTTCTGAAGAAATCCATAATAATTAGTCTAATAAGAGGATTTTAATGTATGTTTCTTAGAGATATTTACCATGTATGTGTGTGGGTGTGTTTGTGTACATCCATTCATGCAACACATGAGTATGTGCGAAGCTGTGAGAGTGGTCAGAGGACACCCTTGGGCACCGCTCCCGGCCTTCTCCTTTGAAGTGGGGTCTCTTGATGTTCAAAGCTGCATATGTTAACCTAACTGGCCCGTGAGCTGGGAGGAGTTCTCCTGGTTCTGCCTCACATCTCTCTGCCGGAGTGCTCGGACTACAGATGGCACTGGGTTCTGAAGCTTCAGACTCGAGTTGTCACACTTGGATGACACCCAGCCATCTCTCCTGGTTAACTTAGAAATAGTTTGTTTAACAGAAAGCAGTTTATATAATTTTCCTGTTATCTTTGATTTTAAAAGGAGATTTAGAATTATTTCTTTCAGCACCAAAACCCATGTATTCAGTGTAAAATTTCATAGTTTAACAATGTTTTAATGACTCCTTTGAATGTTATCCTATAGAAACAAGTAGCATTTTAAAGGCATGAAACAGTTAATAGAGCTCCAAACACCACCTGAGTAGGTTTTAAGGAAATAATAGTATTTACAATTATGAATCTGTATTTACTAGGCCTTTTCATATATATCCCAGTAGCTGCATTCACATGTGTATACACACACATTGTTAAATTAGGCATGCCAAGAAGTAAGAAACATTTAAAAATAAAAATAAGAACACAAAATTAAAATTACTTACAAAAAAATCAGAGCATCCAAAGATTTTATTAGTTATTTGGGGCAATTTTAGGGCAGGTTCAGTTTTATTTCATTCTGTCTTAGCATAGAACGGCATGCAGACAGCCACATGAAAACAGTTATGAACACAGAGCACAACTGCATTAACAGTATATAAAGTTGTGTCTGTCTTTGGAGGAAACTTAACTCTTGAGTGTTCTTTAAGGCTTCCTTTCGGTTTTTCTGCCAGACTGTTTCTTTAGATATTTTCCATCCTATAATGTAAGGTCAGCATGCCAGGGCTCGTTTTTCTCAATTCTCAGTTGTCCTCAAGAAAGGAAGATAGGCTAGTACCTTGGACCAGTAAGTTCTGTGACAAGTTCCTGAGGGGAATAACTGGGGATGGGAAAATAAAGAAGATAGGAAAGCTGGTGCCAGGAGGTTTTCCATACCTGATGGCTGTGTCAAGCAAGTTTATTAAGAAGTAAGACATAAGCCACTTTGGAAATCAGTATGGCAATTTCTCAGAAAATTAGGAAACAACCTACCTCAAGACCTAGCAATGGCACTACTGTTTCAAATTCTCTCTATAACCCTCTCAATACTGGGCCTTTCACTGTAGCCGAGACTGTACCCTCACTACTGGCCTCTCCCAGCCCATCTTCAGGGACTGCAGCCATACCACACAATGCCAAGCCTTAGCTGTTCTCTATGGCCTCTTGAGGCCTTCAAAACTAGCACCACCTGGGTGACTCTTACACTACCAAGTTCTGCTGTCAGCATGAGATGCAGTGGAGGGGGCCCACGTTTCTGTATGCTGACGCCGAGGATATGCTCCCAGATTTCCCATGAGTAATACTGGTCTCTTCTCATCACAGCTGGTTCTTCAGCTCCTGCTGACCTGCATGAGTTGCCCCCATAAAGCAAAGGTCGCTGGCTTCTTGTTAACATACTGACTCTTCATTCCCAGGTGACTGAAACTATAGATCCATAATTCAGTGTATCTCATAAATGGCCCCAGTAGTCTTTAAGGAGCTCTCAAACTTCCGTTTGGAATGCCACATGTCAGGCCTTCATTGCCCGTGTATTTTTTAACATTCTCATCTTCCAAGCTTCCGCTTCCGAGCGAGCGGCCCACTGAGTCTTCAGTACTCACTAGCTTTTCCAGCCCAAAGTTCAGCTGCTACCATAATCCCGCCAAAAAACTCTTGGTCAGGTCTCTTAAAACAATTCCCCCTGCTAGTAACAGTTTCTTTCTTAGTTAGGGTATCTATTTCTGTGATAAAACACCAAGGCTAGAAGCAATATGGGGAAGTAAAGGTTTATTTTTCCTTACACTTTGAGGTGCCAGTCCATCAGTGATGGAAGTCAGGACAGGAACTCGGGCAGTGCAGGTACCTGGAGGCAGGAACTGAAGCAGAAACCATTGAAGAATCCTGATTACTGTCTTGCTCCTAAGGGCTTACGCAGTCTACTTTCTTTATAGCACCCAGGATCACCATCCTAGGGATGGCACAATGAGCTAATTTAAAAAATGCTTACCATGGGCCTATCTGGTCTGGTTAATTTTTAAATTGATGTCCTCTCTTCCCAGATAACACTAGCAACGTCACACTGCTTAAACACGTGTAGACTTCAAGAAGATGCAATGAAAATCCTATAAATAAATAAATAAATTTTATAAATAAGATGATTTGACTTTTATACCTTTGTGCTTTGTTTTGAACAGTCTTTCTTTCCATCCTCCTTTACCTCCCTCTTTTCTTCTCTCTTCTCTTACTCCCTTCTATCCTCTTCCTCTCTTTCCCTCCCTTCTTCTCTGTGTCCCTTTGTGCCCCTCCACTGCCCTACAGGTTGAACTGAGGACCTGTGTTTGCTAAATGTTTTACCTTTAACTAGATTTGTATTTTCTAAAGAATTCTTTATCTTTTTTTCTTTCCATGAAAGCACATAGTAACAAGCACCTTCATTGGTGCTTTTTTTTTTTTTGTAAAGAAAAACTATATGACAGTAATTTTAGTCTGTTTAGTAGTAAGTGGAATGGTATTAGCCGTGACCATCAGGACTGTTTCTGAAGCCACCTGCCACTGGTTTCAGTTGTGCATATTCAGTTTCTACTCTCATGCACTTGCATCCTTTACGTAATTGCCATAGACGTACATATTCATCTTTGTGTGGGTCTATATGTTTTCTCTGTGTTTATAAGTGTTTGTGTCTGTTCATTGTGCGTGCAGGTATGTACATGTGGATGTGAAGGCTAGAGGTTGACATCAGATGTCATCAGATGTCTTCTTTGTTACTCTTCATCTTAATTTTTGAGACCTTTTCTCTCACTGAAGTTGGAGTTCAGTCGTTTAGTAAGATGGGCTGGCTGTGAGCTCTAAGGACCTGCCCGTCACTGCCTCACCAGCTCTGGGACTGCAGAGGTGCCTGCACTGCCACGCCCATCTTTTTACCTGGGTTCTTGAAGATCCCATGCCAGGTCCTCATGTTTATGTGGCTACTACTTTACCAGCGGAGACTTCTCAGATCCCTATATATTCAAATTTTGATAATTTTACTTTTCACATATAATGTAAAAAAGACTTAAGTAAAAAGAAAACTGTTATATGCTTATAATCGTTTCCCCTAAAAAACACTGTCTTTAGGGTACTCATTCATGCTTAAAAGCTGTGGTCATTTGCATTTGCTGTTTCTCTCTTAGAGGAACTTCACTAGGAATATATAGTTTCCCAAAATGTAATTCCTTACTAATTAACAGTGGCCTCATTGTCCTTTTCCAGCTGACAAGCTTTCCTTACATTTATACGGGTCCTCAGCCATGGCAGCGGGTAGAACTAGGCTGTTGTTTCCTGTGTAGCTGGAGGAAAGTTCTTGTGAGGATCAGTGTGTGTTTGCAGAGGTCTCCATTCTTTACTACGGAGCTATTCCTGTTGGTACCGTTCTTAGGACCCATTAGAAAATGGCTTAACGCAGAGCATGTTTTTTTTTTTTTTTTTTTTTTTTTGAGACAGGGTTTCTCTGTAGCTTTAGAGCCTGTCCTGGAACTAGCTCTTGTAGACCAGGCTGGCCTCGAACTCACAGAGATCTGCCTGCCTCTGCCTCCCTAGTGCTGGGATTAAAGGCGTGTGCCACCACCGCCTGGCTGAGCGTGTTATTTCAAATTTCTACTTGTTTGTTTGTGGGAAGTAGCAGGCATGCCATACTGCCTCATGTGGAGGTCAGAGGACAACTAATGGGGTTTTCCTTCCAATATTCTATAGAGCAAACTCAGGTTGTTAAACTTGATGGCAAGCCCTGTTGAGACATCTGTCAGCCCTAGTTTGGCTGTAAATTAACATATCGGACATAGTAATTTTATAATCATGAATTATTTAATTTTATTTAGAAATAGACTTTTAATGTATGTCAACATGATTTATCTAACCTTGGTAAGTGATAAGTTAATTTTTGTACTGTTTTTTTTTAACTCTGTGGAACATTTCTGAATCTAGAGATGAATTTATTATGACTGAGATGTTATAATTTCTGAGTGCTTTTAGCAAGCGTGGAGATAGGTACTTAGTCTGATGGCTGATGGCTCGGGTGGCTTCCTTTCATGGAGTAGCTAAGAAAATGCACAGTCAAGTGCTCAATTTTCTGTACTCACTTTGTGGCAAATCATCATGATTACTGTGTATTCTGGAGCTTTTGAGCAGCATGCTCTGCTGATGCCTTAGAATAGTTTCTGTGACTGAGAAACAGTGCGTTTTGCTTGTAGTCAAGATAGCAATGCAAGAGAACATGGAAGTTTAAAAATCCCAGTATGAAATGTAGCTGAATATATAGTGGATGACTGGGGCGTGTGAGCTACTGAAACATAGCTGACTATGTATGGGCTTGGTTGGGATGTGTGCGCATTTATCTTTGTTGTTGGAGCTTTGTAAACTGTGGTCATTCCACAGATATTGTGTACTAAGTATTAACATAAGTAATGTGATTTAGACTTAAGAACCCGAAGTTAGATCTATTTCTCATTGATAAGAAATCATTGAGCTTCTGACCACTCTAAGAGTGTCAGGAGTACTAGGTTGTGAGGCCTTGGGTACAACACTACATTGCAGAATGGAATGGTTTCTTTGAAGGCAGGACAGCATTTAGGGCTTCTCTGTGCTTGTGAGGAATCTTCTCTGCTCTTTTCTTCCTGAAATTTTTATGAGGAGTGAGTAGGATAGTTCGGAAATGAAGTGAAAATTATATTGTTAGTTATTGCATCATCATTTATTTAGAAAATTTCATTGTTTATCTAGGTGCAAATTACTTAATTTCATGAGTTTTCATTTTTTCTTTTAGGTTCAGTTTATGAACCTCTTAAAAGCATTAATCTTCCAAGACCTGATAATGAAACCCTTTGGGATAAATTGGATCATTATTACAGAATTGGTAAGTACCACCCGAGGAAAGCATAGTTAACTATTACTAGTGTTCCCTGGTCCATAGTGATATTTCATATATTATGTTGAGATATTGTTCTGTAATTTGGAGATTGGGTAATTTTACTGTTTAAGTACTATATATTCCAGTTGTATGTCTATGGACATAAAGGGAATCCACAGCTAATATCTGGCCTAAGAATAATTTTGTTACCAATTTTATATTGCTTTAACCTTCCTAAGTATTAATAGATTCTATTTTTTTTTATTTTTTATTTTGGTATTTTGAGACAGCGTCTCTTTGTGTAGTTCTGACTGTCTCTCTATGTAGACTAGGCTGACCTTAAACTGACAGATCTGCCTGTCTCCGCCTCCTCAGTGCTGGGATTAAAGATGTGCACCACCACGTCAACCTTAATAGATTTTAGAACTTGAGTATGTTTTCCTTTTGTTTCATATGGGTATTACCTTGACCATTTACGTATATGTAGTTAGTTTCTAACGAACCGAATTTAAAGAGTCAGTCTCAGGTAATTGTTCCCATGAACAGTATCAGCCTTCTGGGGGTTTTGGCTGTTGGTTTGATTTTAAGTTTTGTTTGTCCAAGGTCAATGTGGCAAATTTGTTTTTCAATGTGGGTAAGCAGCTTTGTGATATATATGAATGGAATCCTTTGTTCATCACACCATGAATTAGAATGCCTTTTTTCTTTACAACCTTGCTTCTTGTGTTATTTATTGTTCTCTTATGATAAGAAGTATAAAATTTTATTCACCTCCTCAAACATGTTTTTTTTTGTTTCAACCTCGTATCAGCTTTATTTCAGCTTATTTTCCATCAAGATTCTGACATGCATTCTTATATTGTCCTTTTTTGTTATCTTTACAGCAATAACAATCTAAAGAGTACTACTTGTAGTTTAAAAAGAAATAGCCAGTATTTACTTTTGCACTGTAGGGACCAGTTCTTTACCATGAGAAAGATAATCAGTGTTCTGGGAAATATTTGTTAGTCTGAGAAAACAATACTGACTGTGGTGGCTCGACCTGAACTCAGCATCCAGGAGGTAGAGATAGGATGATTGTGAATTCCACACTAGCTGCTAGAAGATCTTGTCTTAAGAAACAAATAAACAGCAACAAAAACAAAAAAGTGTTAATGTCAGAGCTGGAAAAGAGGAGTTGTTGGGGAGCAGAATGGAAAACTTTCTTCTAAGCACAACATGGATGTTGTGCTCTTGAACTTAGAAAATCTTTGTAAGATTGAGCCTAATAACACCCTGTGTTGTAAGAGACTGTTTGTTTGTCCTGGCCTCCCATAACCCAAATAATCACACAGAAACTATATTATGTTAAATACTGCATGGCCCATTAGCTCTAGCTTCTTATTGGCTGACAGTTATATCTTAATTTAACCCATTTCTAGTAATGTGTGTATCACCGCATGCCTGTGGCTTACCCGGTAAAGTTCCCAGCATCTGTCTCTAGCAGGGCTCCATGGCTTCTCCCTGACTCCACCTTTCTCCCAGCCTTCAGCTTAGTCATCCCCGCCCCCCTTTCCTAAGTTCTGCCCTATCAACAGGCCAAGGCAGTTTTTTTTTTTTTTTTATTAATCAATGTTTTTCACAGCATACAGAGGGGAATCACACATCACCCCTGTCATGGAGTGAAGGGGCCTTATGGAACCCCACCCCTGCCTGAGGATTTTTATTTGGTTGATAGGGGAGGGAGAGATTTTTCTTCAGTTATAATCCACTGGTAAGGTGCCAAGACTCCTGCAAGCAAACCTTTACTCTTGTGAGCAACTTGAATGAAACTCATTGGACCACCAATGAGGCATTAAATAGGAGGAGGCGAGTTGAAAAAAAGATAATGGTGAATATGATCAAAATGCAGGGTCTGTATACATCAAAATGTCATAATGAACCCATTATATATAACTAATATATGCTGTTACATTGTTTACATGAAAAGAGATAGAAAAAGAAGGAAATTGTTATTGTAATGTAGATTACATTGCTTTAGTGTATTTGGGGGAAAAACTGTTTGTTTATACAAAAATAAAGTTTCTTTTAGGAAATGTAAAAATGTCCTGTAGACTATTTTCCTAGTTTGGGACTCTGTCATCGAGAGCAAAGCACTGATTTCAGCCCTTGCTTTGTCCACAATCATTTCCCTGTTGCTGTCCTTGCTATATAAAAATGGGATTTTACTTCTGAAATTTCAACAGATCCCTAACCTGCACAGTTGAGTGAGTCAATGAACACCTTGGTGAATAGCAGTCACCTGTGAAACACGGGGCTCTGGCCCGTTTTGTGCTCTTCTTTCTTCTCCCTGAATTGCTGGTCACTTAGTTTTCATAATGCAGAAGAACTGGCCTTATGACTTAGGAAGTCAATGATATCATGTATTGTACATTTGCCTTAAGTTTTCTAGTTTGAATTTGACCAAAATATTATAGTCAGGTTTTTTTGGTTAGTATTTTCTCCCCTGTATCTGATGTTATTTTGCTAAGATTTGTATTATTTATTAACATTAACCAGCATAACAATGACAAACGTCTAGTGCTCTAATTAGTTGAGTGCTTTCTCCAGAACCATAGAGACAACTTCATGCAGTGTGGGTTTCCACCAGGCCAGAGTGACAGGAAGTCGCTTAACATCTTTGAAAGTTTTATGTTAAAGCTGAGTTTAGAAACAATAAACACGTCAAAAGAAATGGGAAGAAGAAACCGAGAGAAAGACTGCTTGTGCATTCATGCCTTGTCTTCTTTTTTCTTCTTGTTTTGTAGTCAAATCAACAATGCTGATGTATCAAAGTCCGACGACAGGGCTCTTTCCTACTAAAACATGTGGTGGAGATCAGAAGTCCAAAGTCCATGAGAGCCTGTACTGTGCTGCAGGCGCCTGGGCTCTGGCGCTAGCATACAGGTGAGCTGGTTTGTTCTAATAGCTCCCAGTAGACCAGTTTATAGAACCAAGACATTGAAAGGGGCATATTTTGAAGATCATTTGATAAATTTGAGTATAGACTGTGTATTATATAATACAGCATCAACTCTTAACTATCTTGACTGTAGTTAATGCTGTTTATGGTTATGTAAGAGAATGGCTTTTTTTCCTAGAGATGCTTCTAATGATGTTTATAGCCTTCAAATAGAATAAAAATTATACTTATATATGGAATACAAGACAAGATAATGTTAATAGCTGGTCAATCTAGGTAAAGAATATGTGGTTTATATTGTAAACCACTTTTAACGTTTTTGCACTTTTGAAAGTTTTGAAAGAGCACAGGAACAGAACATTGTTTTAAAAGAGTATATATAACAGAGGGGCTAGAGTCAGGCAGTAGCCTTTCCCGAAGACCTCAGAAGAGAATTGAGTCTCCCACCAATCTGTGTCTGATATCAGGGAAGAAATAGGATACAGGACAAATGCCTACATCATATATGCTCTAAGATGTGCCAACCATGAGTAGTTTACTTTTCTGACATTCCGGCTCCCCTTTCCCCATGCCTATGATAGCGACAGAAACAGAATTTAGCAACTTCATTAATGGGGCATGGGCAGTTTTTATTAAGTGGCAGTGATCTGCGGGTATTTAAGTGAAACAAGGAGCATATCATTCTTACTTATTTTAGCAGTGGTTATTTCTTGTACCTTTTAAGGTCATTCATAATTAAAAGACTTTTTTTTTTTTTTTTTTGCCCAGAAAGAACACCTTAATCTACTTTAATGATTAGATTTTAGGTTTCTTTTTTAAGGCAAGAGAAGTAAAATATGATCAATTCATATTTAAATTAAAACTGATGGCAGAATATACCATATGTATCATTGGGTGTGTGTTTAGTCAAGCGCCTCTTTAAAGACTCAGGTATTCCCTGGGGCACAGCAAAGAAAGCTTATGCCTACCTTCATTTCTACTTCTTTGAATCCAACTGGGAAGTATATATCATAAAGAGATAGTTTGTCTGAGTTTTGTAACAGTGAATTTAAAATAATTTGTGGGCGATTTTTTTTTCTAATGTAGAAATAAGCTTTAAATTTTAGCTAGATCATTGTAGAAAATTCCTGTTTAAAAAGAACTGACTCACTCCCATAAAGCAAGGAAAAAGCTGCACAAGTTTTACCGTGAGGATTTTTTTTTTTTTAAATTGCAGCATTTCTACATCTGCTGGGAAGATGAAACTTCACTGGCAGAATTAGTAGATGTCACCAGAACACAGGATTAGTCAGTAGTTAAATACTTAATTATCAAAAGCTCTACTCCCTTTTCAAATGCAATTCCAATTTGTTTCCTGAGTTATCTCTCTCACCCAGGCGCATTGATGATGACAAGGGAAGGACCCATGAGCTGGAGCACTCTGCTATAAAATGTATGAGAGGAATTCTCTACTGCTATATGCGTCAGGCTGATAAGGTAAAGCGTGTGCACCGAAATTCTCATATCGTTCTAAAGGATTAATTTAACCAGCACTGCAATAGCATCTTGTGAAGAATGTACTTTGAAAAAGGTAAAGCCACTTCCTAGACAGTCCATGGAGTTTAAATCAGCCTCTCCCTCCCCAGCCCAAGCCTTTGAAATCCTGAAACGGAGGTAGCTGCTTCAGTGAGAGATGATTGAAAATTATTATTTAGACTTGAATTTGTGCTCCTGATTTGTTTTTCTCTGTGATAAAGATCCAGATTCTTGGGAAGCTAACAAATATAGCTAGTTCTAAACAACTTATTATTTAAAGAATATCCTTGTCAACCTTAATTTTGGATGTGTGAATTGGTGTGATAAAGGGGAATTTTAAATGTATAATGTCTCATTCATTTGCATGCAAAGAGGCCAGGAATTACAGCGTTAGCAAACAGAGCCTTCTGATGTTACACGGAAATGAAAGAAACAATACTCCTAGCATGGTTTGTCTAAACTGTAAAGTTCTAGATTTTTATAATACACTGTTCCCTTTACTTACCTATTATGTTGAGTCCCTAACTCCTGACACCATGTCCACAAATATACTTATGGTGTTTCTAAGATGACATCAGGTGTAATGATTCTCACAGGACTCATCAAGGTCATAGTTGGTGGCTTCCCAGAACAGCACATGTAAGATGTTATATGCCAAGCTCTTTTTCCCTCAAGATTTTTATTAGTGTAGGTACCCTCTACCTAACACCCAAATTCCAGACTCCTAAGAGAAAATTTGGTGTTACCTAAACCACATCAGTTTTAGACATGCACGCCATTCTTAGGAGAGAATAGTGGAAACCCTTCCAAATACAAGTTAGCTCACAGGGCCAACGGTGATACTTGTAAACATTCTTTTCTGAGGTTGTCAGATGTGGAGTTACTGGATCAGCTCTTTTCAGGACAATCAACAGGTTGATGCATTGGCTTCTAATTTTACCAGCTGCATTTAGATAAGCTGACTTCCACATGCTTCTGTTTTGTTTGTTGTTGTTGTTGTTTTTATCTGTAAACTATGAATCCCAGTCATACCTGCTTCATACAGTTCCTGTGAGGAAAGTGAAACAGAGTACAAAAGTACTTGGAGTACTGGTCCTCCAGGTATTAATGTTTCCCCTCTCCTATTAGACCGTGCCCTTCCAACGTGTTTATGGCTTCTTCACTTGGGCAGAGATGCACAGCAGTGATCTCTTAGTGGTTTGTATGTCATGATCATATGAATTATATTGTTTTAACTTCTACTTGAAAAAAATTCAAATGTGATAACAGATCTTTCTAAGATCTGTCTTTGAAGTCATAACTTTAAAAAATAGTATATTTTGCCAACAGAATATAGCAGTATCTTTACTTGGCAGAAAAAAAGTGTACTTATTCTAGCTGAAAGGGAGGCATTCAACAAAAGCACCACCTATTTACTGAGATCTAATTTTGCAGATAATCTTTGCAAAGATTGTCAAGATGCTAAAAAGTATCATATGTTTTACTTTGGATTGATGGAATTAAACTGGCAAGACATAAGTTAAATTGATATAATTTTGGTTAATTTTTTTTAAATGTGATAGTACTGTTCACTTTCTAAGTATCTCTTCATTAATGCTAAATCTTTAAAAGGTCAACGTTTCTCTTTAGGAAGTATTGTAAGAGTCATGAATTTTGTGTGTTTGCTAAACAAGCTGACAGACATAATTTGGAATTGTTCATCAGATGGAAGACAGTGACATAATGACATAAAGCTTTCTCCCTCCCCCTGTGGTATGAGTAGCCAGTGGGTAATGACCCTTTCTAAATATTATTCATTTTTACCAAGTAGTTACCATAATTGTGTTTTCTTTTAAATAGAACTTGAGTTTGACTTAAACTATTTGACATCCCTCAAATTATAAGGAACTAATATTGCTTTCCATAGGTATTATTAATGTAAACCATTAAAATAAATGGGGGGTTGAATTATTTTGAATTTTTATCATACTAAAATTGCTTCCATGCAGGAGACATAAACAATGCCTACATCTTTTTCTAGAGTTCTAATGACAAACTGAACTACTGCACTGAAGTTTACTCTGGAGAATCAGTGGGCTTATTAGGATGGCTTATAGTGCATGGGTTAGGGGTCATGGGCAGGAGTATATGTGGCCTTAAAGCAGCCACACTGGAAGGTCTGCCCCAAGCATGGGTGGTGACTCGCCCATGGCCACATAGATGGAACCTCTCCTGAGTCCTTGCTAGCTTATATACTCTAGCTCTTTTCTGAGTCCATTCACAATCAGGGTAGAATTCATAGAACTAACTGGTAGGGCAGGAGTCAGATGTTTGGGTGACGATCCCATGACTCTTCTTGTGCCTACTCCAATGATGGGCTGTCAACGGTCAGCAAGCCCAGCCGTCATGATCCCTTGTAAGCTGTCACAGCTAAACTCATGAAGGTGGTGATAGTTGATGACTCAGAGAATAATAGTCCTGGACAGCATTGTCTGTACCACATATATATTGAGGTTTCAAGTAATTTTATTATCATAAACTTTCTTGAGCCCTCTATCTTTTTGGAGTAGGGAAGTGGAATGTATTACTATAGTCTACACAGAGTATGAGGGATTGATTCAGATACTGGATGCTATAGCTAGATTAATGTCGGTTACCATATGTTCTGTGAACTTTTCATGGTGAGATGCGAACAAACACCTGTTGCCCCAGAAAGGGCATAAACAACAGAACAAAGTAGAGTTCTATCAAATCCAACTTGGCAAACCTATGAGTTTCTTATGCTTGCCTACATGGATGAAGGGTTATCTATGCAGCACAGATGACTCCAAAACAGCCATACCACCAAAAATTACATCACCTTAGCTTCCCAATGATTGCCGAGATAGAATCTCCTCTTGAGTTAACCTTCAACACTACAGACTCTACCGTCAGCGTAGGCCACAAACCACAACATATGTGAAGGAGATGTAGAATGGAGAGACAGAGATCTCAGTTGAGGTTGAATAACCCTCCTCCTAAGAGGGAAGGTCAACAGGTTGTATCTTTCTATTGTTGTTTGTTTGCTTGCTTGCTTCGAGACAGTCTCTTTGTAGCTATGTGTAGAATATTTGTTTAACTAGACTAAGATGTGTTACCATTGCTTATGTTGCATTTGTTTAACTATGTAAAGGTGTGCTACATTTGTTTATGTGGTATTTGTTTAACAATATAAAGATATGTTGCTTTGCCTGCCTAAGGCACCTGATTGGTCTAATAAAAAGCTGGTGGCTAATAGCTAGGCAGTGGAGGGATAGGCGGGTCTGGTGGGAAGGGAGAACAAATAGGACGGGAATCTAGGCTCAAGAGAGGACAGGAGAGAGAACCAGGGAGAAAGAGTGGGAGATGCCCAGGGTCAGCCGGGCAGCCTCCAGTCAGCGAGACAGGGAGGAAGCAGTAAAGTAGAACATTCATAATGAAAGAAAAGTAAAGGGCCCTGAGGCAAAACACAGATGATGAAGAGAAACAGGTTAATTTAAGTTATAAGAGCTGAACTTTGATAACTCATAATGTCTCCATCTCATTATCTGGGAGCTGGCGTTCTGAAAAAGCCTGCTACATAGCCTGAGCTGTCCCAGAACTCACTCTGTAATCCAGGCTGGCCTTGAACTCATAGAGATCTGCCGGTCTCTTTCTCTGTTTCGGCCTCTGCCTCCCAAGTGCTAGGACTAAAAGTGTGCACTATCACACCCAGCAACAGGCTGGATCTTAAGGGTCTATTCCAGGTAGTGACAGCAGCTCTGATGAAGGGAGTTGTTTTAGTTTTATATATGTTTCTGTGATAAAACATCCTGACAAAAAACCTCGTGGTAGAGAAAGGGGTTTATTTAGCTGTTATTCCAATTACAGTCTATCATTTGGGGACTGTTAAGGCATGAAGTCACCCAACAAGTCCCGTCCCACCACAGTCTAGCGCATAGAGAATAAGCACACCCTTCTTGCCCCTGCTTCTTTCTCCTCTCATGCTGTTCAGGCCATCCTCACCTAGACTGTGTTGCTGCTTCCAAGGTGCGAGTTTTCCTACTGCTATTAGAAATCAAGGCAGATATTCTCACAGGCCAACCTGATCTAGATAATTCTTCAGGAAGACTCTGCACAAAGATTTCTAGGTTCTTTCCTTTTGAAACCCGCACAATGGTAACAGTAGGAGAGAAGTAATTTAAGCATCACACCTTCTATTACTTCTTCCCTTCTGGGTGAGTTGTTTTCCTTATGGATTGATGGCAGGGAAAATATTGTTTTATTGTATGTGTGTGCCAAACACACGTGTGGAGGTCAAAAGACAACCTGCTGAAGTCAGTTCTTGCTTTCCAACAAATGGGACCCAGGAATGAACTCAGGTTGCTTGACAGCAAGCATCTTTACCTGCGCAGCCCTCACCTGCCTGTGAATGTGTGTTGTGTGTGTGTGTGTGTGTGTACATGCGCACATAGACTATGGTACATGTGTAGAGGGCAGAAGACACCTAAAAGGAGTGAGTTCTCAGTTTCCACCATGATTCAGGATCAGGCTTGGTGGCAACCTCCTTTCTAGGCCTTTAAAGAATGAAATGACCTTTTCTTACAACTAAAGTAAGCACACTTGTGTGACTTGTTTGGCCTCAAGCCTTATATTCTTTGTTTTCTGAAATTGATTCAGAATCTAGAAAGTCTGAGTTTTTCTTGTTTCAGAGAGAGAG
This sequence comes from Alexandromys fortis, assembly GCF_014885135.2. Classification (NCBI taxonomy): domain Eukaryota; kingdom Metazoa; phylum Chordata; class Mammalia; order Rodentia; family Cricetidae; genus Alexandromys; species Alexandromys fortis. The sequence continues at coordinate 771,306 of NW_026068067.1, read as the reverse complement.
AAAGAGAGAGAGAGAGAGAGAGAGAGAGAGAGAGAGAGAGAGAGAAATGTGCTTCCTGAGCATTTTGTAAAAACAGTCACTAAAAGATATTTTACATTTATTAGGGAGTTGAAGTGAGTACATGGAATTGGCCTTGATTTGTAGGATATGCAACGGTATCATTTTGTGTTTTAGTACTTTGTCTGGGATATTGTTTATTAATGTCTTACTTTCTAATATTCCGTTTGTTCTTGTCCTGGCTAGTTTTATGTTAGCTTACCACATACTAGAGTCATTTGGGAAGAAGAGCCACAACTGAGAAAGTGCCTCCACCATATTGGCCTGTAGGAAGTCTGCGGTGCATTTTCCTAATTAGTTACTGATGAGGGAGGACTTGGCCCATCGTGGGTGGGTCCATCCCTGGGCTGGTGGTCCTGGGTTCTATAAGAAAACAGACTGACTGAGGAAGCCACAAGGAGCAAGTACGTAGGCAGCACTCTTCAGTGGTGTCTGCATCAGCTCCTGTCTCAAGGCCCCTGCCCTGACTTCCCTTTGCCAGGGATGTGGAAGTGTAAATGAAATAATCCCTCTCCTTCACAAGCTGGTTTTGGCCATGGTGTTTCATCACCTTCGGAGCCCCAGCGAGACAGCTCTGTCTCACCGCCCTTGTGACGAATTCATGGCTGCCCTGCAGTTGGCCTGGAGGGCTTTCAGTGGCTGTGCCCCGTGCTTAATTTCATTCACAATGCTGCTGAGAACCAGTGAGAAATCACTGAACTTTTGTAAAATTTGTTCTTCCAGATCACGTACAAAGATGGGGATGATTATTTTCCTCTAAGTGTGTATTTTAAGCCTATAAATTAAGAATATATGATAAACTAGCTATCCCAAATAAACTATTTACTCACAGTGGAAAAAATTTTCATGAAAAATTTAAAATACAAGTAAAATAAATTCTGATATGGTTTAGAACCATGCACTATAATCGTTTTCTTGATCTTAGGAAATGCTAGGTAGCCTATAAACTACTAATTAATGTATTTTGTTTCTTGACTGTTCTCAAGAGTACATTTTGTTTGAAGTTGACATACAGCATACCCCATTAATTTTCAAAGTGTACAGAATTTGATTTTTTTTCTGAAATCTTAAATTGCATGCCTCTTAGCAGCTTTGAAATTCAAAGCCATTCTATAACTTCCCCTGTGAGCATCTTTAATCATTTAGCAGTGAGTTTTCCCCTGCCACAGCGCTTAGAAATAAAGTCTCCTGCTGGGTTCTTGCATGTCTTAAAGACAAATGACAAGCATCATCTTGTCAACAGCTGCTGTGGCTTCATTCACCCGACAGAGCCTCATGTTAGATCCCTGTTACATGGGGTGCTGGTAGTGGTCAGCTTGACACAGGTGTGGCCTGAGGAAGGAGGGGAGCTGGATCAAATCCCTCCACCAGATTGGTCTGACATGTGTGGCCTGAGGAAGGAGGGGAGCTGGATCAAATCCCTCCATCAGCTTGGCCTATACTTCATGATTATTAACATGACAGGGCTCAGCCCGCTGTGGGCAGTGTCACCTCTGGCCATGCTGTTTTTAGCTGTGTAAGAAAGTGAGCTGAGCAAGATGTGGAAAGCTATGTGCTCAGCAGCGCTTCCTTCATGCTCTCTGCTTCATGCTTTGCCTCTTGCCTCCTCGAGTTCCAGTCCTGACTTCCTTCAATGATGGGCTGTAACCTGTAAGCTAACTATCAGTCCCTGTTTATCACAGCAGCAGAAGAGCTGTCTAGGACAGAGGGGGTTAGTGATGTGCTGGGCCTGACCGTGTTTAGGGGGAGGATTGTGGGAGAGCTTGGCACTGTTGGCTAGGAAAGCCATTGAGTCCTCAGAGGGATTGGAGAGAAATGTATTGAGAGAAATGCAGACTCTGGAAGCCTGGCTTGTGAAATCTCAGGGAAGTTTGAGTTCCTTGAAGACTCTGTTGGGACTGCTCCTGTGATATATGTGGATTAGAAATTTGTGGGAATGAAACATGGAATGCTTTACTAGGATGACGGATGCTGGCTCTTGGGGCTGAACACCCAGCTGTGATTAATCTCAGACTGGCATCGTGGAGGGAAGTGTTTCTCAGGGTCAGGAACACAGCAAACTAGGACATCAGGGAACCCGAGTCTTGTTTCAGTTCAGCTATATTGTTGATTAGAAGTCTGGAATAATGTTCATTTCTTTGAGGTAATAATGGAATAATCATGGCAGTGAGAAAGGAATGACTTTTGCTTGTGCGTTTCCAGGCTATTGCTTATGTTCTTTGATGGAAACAGAATGGCTATTTTTTCTGAGTCCCTCATTTACTTTATAAATGGAAAATGTACACCTCCAGTTGTTTCCTCTTTTTTTTTTGGTGGGGGGAAGGGCAGGTGGTTTCTCTGTAGCTTTGGAGCCTGTCTTGGAATTCACACTGTATACCAGGTTGGCCTCAAACTTACAGAAATTTGCCTTTCTCTGCCTCCCGAGGGCTGGGATTAAAGGCATTCACTATCGCTGCCTGGCTTGTTGCTGTTTTTTCATACACTATTTAATATACTATGACAATTTTGTACATATAAATAATGTGTTCTAATCACATCCACCCTAATACGTTCAACATCACTTCATGTCTTCTACTTTGAAAAGGCATTTATTTGTTTGTTTGTTTATATTTATGTACCTATTACATAATAGATATGTAATAGATTACATAATAGATATGTGTCTATTGCTCTTGGAGGCTATAAGAAGAGTGTTGGATCCCAAAGGCTTAGAGATACAGAAGTTGTAAGCCACATGTATCTGCTAGGGCTTGAAGCCAGTGTTCTTACCTGCTCAGCCATGTCTCCAGCCCTTTCTACCTCCCCCCAGCCCCAGTTTCTTGGTTTTTGTAAGCCTTTGAGTCTAATTAGTGATACCTATTGGGATTTAGACTGCTCTGATGGCTTGATCTTATGTGGGTGATTGTAACTGCAGTGAATTCATAAGTTCAGTGATCGTGTCATGACCAGAAGACTGCATCTCATAGAGTATCCCCTCGTTTTCTCAGTCTGATGATATCTTGCTGATAGAGCCTGACTTTTGTCTTGTTGACTTTAGTCATATTTGTTTCTGCAGGGTCATGGGTGATTTGGAATATGATTTTAAGATGTGTTACGTTTGTTAATGCTGTGGAACATTTGTTTAATGATGCAAAATGTGTTGTATTCTTTTATTATATATTTGTTTAACTCTGTGAAGCTGTGTTCCTGTGCCTGTCATAAACACCTGATTGGTCTAATAAAGAGTTGAACAGCCAATAGCAAGGCAGGAGAAAGGAGAACCTTTCTTTACTCCCATCATTTCTAAAACCAAATCTATGGCTGCTTCACACACCCAGCGTGCTGTTGTTTAATTCAGTTTTACCATCAACTGCCTGGACTCGATGTAGATTACAGAGGCTGTAGGCTCAGTACTCTAAAGCTACCTCTGACCTCAGAGCCCACTAGCAAGCAGTGGGCCCCCAGGTTACCCACATCTGACTTCACTATGAATTTGAGGTCCCATGGAATGAACATTGGAATCAATAAATGCTGTTTAAGTTCAATTGAGCAGGCCCTGAAAGGGGATGGACGTTTCTGTCTTTGGAGTTATGTTGATTGTTTAGAATTTGTACTTTGTAATCTACAATGATTAATACAGGGTCATTAGCCCATACATAGTTCCAGCTACTCCAAAGAAGTAGATAGATCCCCTCAGCTTGTTATTTGAGATCAGATTCGCCAACAGAGCAAGAGACAGCCAGCTTGGGGGGGAGGGGGAACAAATTATATGTAATTAGTAAATAAAAATGTATTCTACACCATCAGAATTGTTATATTGGTAATTATGTCTGGATGAGAAATGAAAATATATTTGTTCTACCATAGTTAAAATGTGTTTATTTTTAGAGAAAGAAATAAAATCTGAAGTTTGGATACTTAATTGCATTAGAATATAGTCTAATGTACTTTTCCATTCAACTGTCATGTCAATAAGCATTTCTAGGCAACTGTATAGCTAAGTATTGTCACAGAGACCTTGTTTTACTTAAGAAACATATGTTTTACTCAAAATCAAATAAGATTGACTGGCAAGGTGGTTCAACAGATAAAGGTACCTGCCAACAAGCTTGATGACCTAAGCCAATCCTCAGGCCACACATGATGGAAGGAGAGAACTGATTCCCACAAGTTGTCTTCTAACCTTCAGTATCATGTGTGGCTCTATGCACACTGACTTAGTTAGGGTTTCTGTTGCTGCGAGCAGACACCATGACCATGGCAACTTTTATAAAGGAAAACATTTAAGAGGTTTAGCCCATTATCGTCATGGTGGGAAGCAAGGCAGCATGCAGGTAGACTTGGTGCAGGAGAAGAGGCTGAGAGCTCTTACATAGTGACCTCCAGGTAATAGGAAGTTGTCTGAGACAATGGACATGGCTTAAGCATATATGAGACCTCAAAGCCCAACCCCATAGTGACACACTTCCTCCAACAAGCCCTTACCTGCTCCAACAAAGCCACACCTCCTAATAGTGTCACTCCCTATGAGCTTATGGTGCTGTCACATTCAAACCACTACACACACACACACACACACACACACACACAATGTGTTTATACACTATAAATAAAATAAATGTTAAAAACTCAATCAATAATATGCAAAACATTGCCAACAAACTATTGCTGTCATGCTTACATGCTCCCTACTCCATTCGAATTCAGTGCTGTGAACTATCATTTGGCAGTTATGTCCATTCTAATAAGTTAGTCATTGCGACCTTTGTCTATCATGGTTCCTTAGAAAGGTGCTGTTTCTGCGTTGTCCGTTCCTCAGCCTGTAAGCTTTAGCTTTCCTTATAAGAAAAATCACGTGAAAATAACGAACACTCCTAACTTTAGATGAGCATGTGAATGACTTCACGATTATTTTATATTGGCTTCCAGGTCCAGCAGTTTAAGCAAGATCCACGGCCCACAACGTGTCTTCACTCCATTTTCAGTGTGCACACGGGAGACGAGCTGCTCACCTATGAAGAGTATGGCCATCTGCAGGTAAAGGAAACATATTTACTTCTCTACCATGTACATTCCGTATCATGGCATGTTTGAGGCTACTTAGACTGTTTCAAAGTAAATTTCATAACTTTAAAATAGTAGAATATATGAACCCTGAAATGGAAAATGAAGTTTATTGGTAACCCACGAGGCTAAAGGAATTGCTGTCATGGAATATTAGAACATACCACGTTCATGGAGTGATCAGATGGGTTATTTCCCTTTAGAAGGTGGATGTCCACTCTTCCTCCAGTAAGCGAAACTTGTTTATATACTTAAAAGAATTCCTGCACTTGGAAATAAAAAGCGTTGACAGGTGTAAAACAATTATTCAGAAGTTTATGTTGGACCTCAGATCATTTTTAGTATATCTACTCTAGGGAAGGCTAAATACTCCTATGGGAATATCACAAACATTTTGAAACCTGTCAGCTTTGTGTTTTGTTAAACTCTATACCTATGCTAAAAATGTACCATAGAATGTTTTCTTTTCTTTTCAATACCACCCTCACGTCTGTGTATTTTAAGATGGATATCCTGTATAAATATTATATATACTATTTGTCCTTAACAGAGCTTATTTTTGTTTACCTATGTGTCCTGCTACTTTGGAATAAGGTACTTATTAATCATATACTCCTTACTAAAAAGAAGAGTTTTTCTTGGGTATAGTTGCTCTTGTGTGTGCACATACACTTACAGGTGCGCGTGCACATACATCTAAATATAGTAGATGAGTGCATAGAGAGCCAGCGACAACCTGCAGTATAGTTAGTTACTTGAGCACGATCCAACTTGAGATAGGCCCTGTCATTGCTCCAGTGCTCACTGATAAGGTTAGGTCAGCTAGCTACTGAGCCCCCGGGATCTGTTTGTTTTTGCTTTCCCAGCATTGGGATTACTGGCGGTGCCAGCACATCCAGCGTTGGTTCTGGAGATTATGATATTCTCATACATGGCAAGCACTTTACCAGCTGAGCTATCTCTCTAGTTGGAGTTTCTCTTTTCTATAATTTCTTCCCTGTTGTAAATGTCTTACTAAATTAATGAATCAGTTGAGTGGATTATATTATTATTTCTACTTAGAAGATGGAACCTACCTTCAGAAATAAAAGCATGTTTATGGAAGAATACCAAACTTTTGTATGTTGTCTCCAAACACAGAAAATGCTGTACCCATTTTTATATAGCAGAAACTTGTTTGTTTTTAATGATGATGCAGTTAAATGTATTTTTCAAAAACTTGCCTATAGATTAGCAAAATCAAAATAGAAGTGTGTAGTCTTAACTTTCTTTTAAACAAATAAACGTTACGTTAGTGAGATGGCTCAGTACGTAAAGGTACCCTGCCACCTACCTGATGACCTGGGAAGGATAGAACCAACTCTGGAAATCTGACCTTTGACCTCCACTCATGTACTATGGTATGTTGGCATGCGCATAGGGAAAGAGCTAAAATATAGTAAAGTTTAACTTCTTAGGATTACTAAATTTATAAGAAGTAAAGTCTCAAAGCGCTTACATCAAAAAAGAGCAGTCCTCTCAAAAGAGGTTTTTGGTTATTGTTGCTGTTCATATTTACCATTTGCCATTTTCATTCTTTAGTGGAATGTGCATAATAAAAATGCCCGGCCTTAACTTGGCTTATTTCTTGAAAACTTCTCTTAAATTTTTCCCAACTACCTTTTGCCTCTGGGTTTTTTCCTTTTCTTACTTTTGTATATCCTACTTTCCACTCTTACTCCATGGCTGGCTGGGTGCCTGGCCTCTAATGTTCCTGTTTCTTTTTTCTCTTGCTCCTCAGCTCCCTCGTTTCTCCTTCTATTTATACTCACTGCCTGACAGCCCTGCCTTGGTATTGGCTGTTTCGTTCTTTATTGAACCGTGAGGTGTCTTAGACAGGCAAAGCATCACAGCTTCACAGAATTACCCAAATACGGCATAAACAAAAGTCACACACTTTAAATAATATTCTCCAACAAATTGTCATATCTATTATCTAAGAAACTTAGAATTTCTTGGTGTGGCAGACATTCAAAGTCTTTCTTTTTTT